>NW_028187177.1:602018-629981 GCF_003343005.1 Rhea americana | reverse complement strand
ACCTCATTCTGAATCCCCCATTTCTAACATAAGAAGAACAGATTTAATCCTGAAGTAAATCCACTAGCTTTAACAGAAGAGCAGTGGAATGAATTTGGCCCACATGTTAAGTGTGGTTACATTAAGTGCTTAAAGCAATGAAGTAAAAACTAACAGGATATTGGAAGTTASAGGGTGAAGACGGAAGAATGGAAGGGAAAATGAAGCACTGAAACAGAGCTGGTCATGGCATTTTTGTCATGGGAGATCTTTGAGAACAGGCTTCTGGACACCTCACAGAGATGACGATGAGCAGTCACAAGGTGGGGAGATGGAGAAGAGGATATTCTGAGGTCTCTACTATGTGGTCATTCTCCCCTACACTACTTCAAGCAGCAGCTTGTAGTAAGACAGGCTTCGGAATAAAGAGCCACGGTTTTCATCTTTCCTCCACTTTATTTCACCTAAATAGCCCTGCATGCAAGTCAGTAGAGAATCAAACCTAGTATTTTTTAAAATAAACGTTTCAGGTAAGAAGCCCTCATCTGTTTATGACTCCATGTTACCTAACTGACTGCAGAATAATATCTTAAGATAAATGCATTAGAAAGCAAAATTTTCTGTAACATTTAAACTTAAGAAAAACATTTTTTACTGTAAGGGTGAATGCAGGAATCACCTGCCCAGAAAGGTAGTGGAGTCTCCATCCTTGGAGATATTCAAAACCCAGCTGGACAAGATCTTGCTCTAGTTGCCCTTACTTGGGGCAAGTAAGGGCAAGTCCTTACTTGGACTATGTAATCTGCAGAGACCCTTGCAATCCTTAGCAATCTTGTTCTTCTGTGACAAATATTAGGGTTTTATTTGCCATTATCTTACAGTTTTATATTTGTCTTTGTTTTCTGTGGTTGGATAGATAATTAACTTCAGTGGTTAAGGTTGAAGTTAAATGGTCATATTTAACTTTGAAGGTAAGATATTTAGCACTTACTTACCTTGTCAAGGTCAGATTCTAGATGCTCATGTGTATTGTTCATACTCAAGATGCTGTGCCCACACCTGCTAAGCTGAAGTGGCTTCATAAAGCCCTTATGTCAGCCAGAATTAAAAATGCAGGAGCACTGCTCTCAGTAGCTCCTGTTTAAATCTGGAGGACATTAACCTTTGTAGTCCAGAAGTATACTTGCAGAACTGAGATTAGAGTCTGGTTTGGGGTTGGTTTCACTACCACTGACTGACAGCATGCATGAACTCTGTGATTAGGAGTATATTGCCAAATAAGTCTGGGTCCACTGAAATTCTAAAATAGACAGGTATGTAGGACAGGTGATTTTGTGTCGCAGTAATAAATATGAATGAGGAATCCTCAGCAACCTTAATGAGGGGGCAGCTTGAGATGAAAATTGATAAAAGAGTCTTGACATGCTCAGCTTCCAGGAGAAGTTGACCTGCTCAGTATATCATTTGCAGTGAAATTACATAAAAACTGATTCCTAATTTAAAAGAAAAAGAATTGGAGAAGAAAATTGAAACAGAGTAGTGAARTAGCACTGCACAGTTTTATCATTCTGCGCTCTCTGGAATCTTTCCCATTTCAGTGAGAGAGCTTTGGTTTACTTCTGTGGAAATGGCAAGAGCAGAGCACAGGGAGGATAGAGRGAAGTTGTGCCCGAGATCATTGAGAGCTAAGTTTGGTGCTTGGGTCAGCTGTGATTTCCAGTGTGACTGAATGGTTTTGTGTTCATACCTCATTAATGAATCAAACTCTCATGTTTAGGAAATACTTAGAAACTACAGAGATATAGAATACAGATAGACCTAGACAAACATATCACTTCAGAAGGAAAGACTGCTATCAGAGCAACACAGGAAGGAGGGAAAAGAAATTCAGGTCCACAGGGGAATGTATGAAATTCTTCATGTCTGGGATAGGAAGAAAACAGCTCTTCATTGTGCTAAATTTTGTGCTAGGTTGGAGCAACTGCAGCRATGAACTATGAGTAATGCATGAAGTGAAGTCATGACTGAAGTCATGCTGTTATGCAGATACTTCTGAGCAGTGCCAGCTAATCATGACGATGAGCCATGCAGCCTGGGACACTGTGTACTGCAGAAGTCAATTAATTCAGCAAATTTCCATTCCCAAGGATGGAGTAGACCAACTATGGCAAGTTCTCATCAGTGTCATTGCTACACAGTTGAAGCCCTTCTCCAAAATACCATGGAGGCCTTGCAGGAGACCTCAGTAAGATGAGAAGACTCACCATCAGCAGCCAGTTTGTTTGAATAACTGCTCTCCACAGATTTTGAGAGGAAAAAAAAGGACAATTAGGAAAGATCTGGTGACAGCTCATTTCTCACAAGAGAAATGGCTGCATTTTCTGGAATTAGACTTGCGTTTTGTCTGGCACCATTAAGTATGTCTAAGAAAGTATGTATTTAGATTATTTTGTTTATGGAGATTTTTCATATAGCTGTAGCTTAGGGTCTGAAATTAATTATCACTAAGAGAGATGTGGGGATTCCAGGATAGGAAGCATTTTAACCTAATCTAAATTCAAGGAAAATCTGAAGACTTTCCAAGGGCAATATAACTGTGGGAGTACTACTGCACCACGTTGTAATTTCCTTCTGTTTGTGAACACCTCAACTCCTGGAGTCACGGTGTTGTGCACAGTCTTGGTTTTCATATTTAAAAGAAAAAAGAAGGTTTGCAGTCACCCACTTGGAAAGAGTTACAATTCATAAATGTTCAACAACTCGAGGATCAGTAAAAAGGGAGAACAAGTTGCATGTAGAATTGTGTGATTTTTAAATTGTTCTCGTGCTGTTTTACCTCTTGCATTTGACAATATTTCTGGAAGAAGCTGAGCACTTTTTTCTCTGGGTCCTGGACCTCTTTTAACCAGATATGCTAAGCACCATCAGTGCCTGTGGACTTCAGTGTTGGCTGTTCAGCCCCTCTTGAAATCGAGCCCTCTGCTGAGAAGAGGTTGTTCAATTTGTAGGAGGAGAGAGAGGTTATGGCAGGAAGATGTCAAAGGATAGTTTCTTCAAACTCTGCTTTCCCTGTCAATGCTTTGACAGCCCTGTTTTCACTGTTGCCTTGTTAGTGTTTTCAGTTTCCATCTGTCATGAAAATASTGCCATTTTCCTGCTTTTAGAGCCCAAAAGCTGCAACTCACCATCTTTTTTGAGGGATGATACATTGGCAACTTTAAGCCCAGAAGAAAACCTAAGCAGAGATGTTAGAGGAGCCTGCTCTTTTAAGAGATTTGCATGTGAATATACGGTTATAACTGTGCAGAGTTTAGGGCTGCTCCCTTGTTCTCCTGAGGTACCAGCCCTTCTTGTTGTTAGAGTTGGGTAATGGAGTTGTTTGATGGAAGCAATTGCGTGGGACAAAGTTCCTTTGTGTTTGCTTAGCCAGCTTAGAATCTGACATTTTGTCTAAGCTTGTTATCCTGGTCCTTCAAACTGTTGGACTAGTACCTCCAGAGAGGTATTCATCCCACCTGCCTTAGATGGGAGACCTGCGGTCTCTCTTTATTAACTGCAGAGAAGGCATAGTCAAACGGCTTAGCTCAGATGTCTGTGTTTTAGCAGCTTAGTGTTAGGTGAGATKAATTTATCCTAAGTAATTCTGCTGCCCTGCAGCTCTACAACGGGTAAAACCCAGCTCCTTTTCAATATGATACGGAAGACCTTTAAGTTCTAGTTAGGCTGGCACTTTCTAACCAATCTGACTCTTATTTTGGCGAGATCAAAAGGTTTAAATGGGTAATTCCCCCATATGGAATCTAAATCKTTTATGCTCTAAATCCTTTAGAACAAGCTTCTGTTTTAAATYGTAATTCTTTTTAGTACTTTTCTGTGTTTTCCCTCTGTGTATCACTATTATTTTACTCTTAYATTTATGTAGTTGAGATAAAGACAAGTGTAGGCTATTTCTTTCAGTGATAAAGATCATGGTCCATTTGAATGTATAGGAAAGCAAAATGGAAAGTTTATTTCAATAAAAAGAAGCAAGTCTGTTCAGTTGCAACAGGAGAGTAGGATTAACATATCACAATTCTGAGTGATAAGGAATTGAAAAAGGCAATTTCCTTTACAAGTTTGTACAAAGATAGGTAGATACACACACACGCAGAACTTGTACTTGAGAGATAACACAGACATAAAAAATATACATAAATATGGTGCAACAGGAAAGAATTATACTAAAACCTATTTCCTAGTCTGTAAAATATGGAGAAAGTGCATAAATTTGTGGGTTGGAATGAGAAATTGTCTCCCTTAACTCTATTGTGTTATAATGAGGGCCTTCCACTTTATTAAAAATGGACCCTTTAGAACCTAGCAACAAAAAGAGTTCATTTGTATTAAAGATTTGTTTAAGGATGGCCATTTTAAATCATTTGACCAATTTGTAGAAGATTTTAATATTCCTAGAGCTCAGTTTTCCCGTTTCCTTTGGATAAGACATGCTATTCTTTGTGAATTAAAAAAGGTATAGAAATGCAAATGTCATAGATTGAAAAATTGTTGTACAAAGAGACTGTCTCACTAAATTGATTTCAAGGCTATATAGGACATTGTCAGTATCCTTAGACAAAGGCAAATTGGAAGTTAAAGAGAGAAAGGAAAGAGATTTAGGTAAAGAACTTAATATATAAGAATGGAAACAGACAGTTAGTTTAATAAAATGGATTTCTATGAAAGTAAGACATAGGTTGTTGAATTTAATTACATCCTATACAGAGAACATATTTATATCCTGTTAAATTGCACAAATACATAAAGAGATTTTTGTACTATAATAGCAGCAAGATATTGCATAAAGAAGGGGTAACACATTCATATATTTAGGTATTACATAGTGATCAAATGTTTTCGTATAAAGGTTTCAAAATTCTGCTCTGCAAATTGAGATCTTTAGTTGCATTTAGCTTGAGTTATACAGACTTGTTGATTACACCAGTGGGAGAAAGAGATTTCTTGATTTGTTTCAACTCTTTTTAACAATTTCTTCCAAAGTTTAAACAGGAAAACATTAGAATGTAGCACAGGCTGGAACACAAAGGTCGGTGTTATCTATAGTAGAACATTTAATTTATCCTGTGCTTCAGCATCTTACCTGTTAAATATTTCGCGAGGATGATATAACAGAAGAAAATAAAGCTTGTGAGGTGTATAGGTCTGATGGAAGTAAGGGGCATGTAAATATGCAAACATTGGGGTACTGGGATATGGCCAAAAGATAGCATTTACTGTATGAAAGGCAGTGAAAATCTTAGGATACTGCAATGCTGTTATTGTTCAAATTCTCCGGGATTTAGTCCAAGGCAGTACTAAATGAGCACTAAAAAGGACTAAAACGGACCACACAGATTTAAAACTTTCCCCTCATGGCTGAGTTGTGACTACCTTGACTTGCCTAGCCAGAGCGGGAGTCAGGAATGGGCGATGGTGTAGCTGTGATTGCTACAAAGCGCTCCACCTCTGCAAAAGCTGGTAAATCATTCGTATAGCTGAAGAGCGGTGGGCTTGGAAGGACAGCCCGGGTCCTTTCTCCGCTGGTCATTTATATGGGGAAGGTCAGCCAGTGTTTCTGCTGGGAGCTCTCTCTGCGAYGAAGCAGCAGAGTCCCAGGTTTAATCCTCTGATACATTCCTTCAGCAGCCATTTCCTTGCAAGTCAGCTGTTGCTGCCTTTGCTTCAAGCTCTGCTGGGTTTCCTTTCTTGCCTTTTTYGCTCTGATAGTAGAAGCTTGATGTAAATTAAGTCCCTCAAAGTAAGACTTTGCCTTGTTTGATTTTTCCCTTTGACTCGAAGTACCAACTGTACCCATGAGATGAAAATTAAGCAAAGCAAATGGGCATATTCTTTGTGTTTTTATTAGATATGGTAGTTGCAGGTGGTGAATATACATGCAGATCCCACCTTCTTCTTACTTTGTGCCAAAACCTTATCGCTTAGCTTTGAGACTGTAAATCATAGCTTCCATACGGTCGATGGGAACTTTTGTGGCTGAGAATTTGAGTGACTAATGCCTGAAGTATGTGAAAACAGAAAGCAGCAATGTGCCATGAGAATTGGAAGCAATCTTGTGSCATGGCGTGATGTAGGTAGATCTTTACCTGCCAGTCTCTCAGACCAGTGTGGGGAACCTTGTTTTGGAGTGCTTTGTGCAATTCTGACAGTGTGGTGGAAAGCTAAGTTTGGTTTTTGCTGCCGATAATTTTCTTTCAAAGAAATTACAACCCTATCAGGCAGTACGTGGTTATTTTCACCCACCCAGATTGCCAGATGATAGTATTTCAAAAACTCTTGTAAAATGAAAGGGGATATTTTTAACGTATAAAGTTTGCTCTTTTTCAGCTGGAGTTGACTCATTCTTCTCAGTCCTAAATAAATGGGTTTTCTTCCTCCTGATAAATAAACAAATAAGTGGGAGACCAACAGCTTAGAGAAGGAAACAAAAGGGAGGACTTCAAATATAGTCTTACTAATGAGTTAATCAGCATGTGTAAATGCTAATAAGCACAAGTTAGTAACTGGATCATCTTCTTTCTATTGTCCATTGGGAAGCTACATTTAGGAAATTAATTCAAAATTTGTATTTAACTCACCTTTCTTATGAATTAATGTGCACATTTAAATTCATCATGCAGCAATTATCATTGGTGTCTGTTCTTTTCTGCTTTCTTCCTCCATTAATAATTGCTATCCTCTAATAAAAATTAGAGGATACAGGAAATAATACTAATCATGAATTCTAGCAGTGTCATGCAAAGATCCTCATTAGAGTCTGCAATCMCATGTTGTTGTTTAATAAATGCCTATAATTCTTTCCTTTGCATCTGGAGAGTGTATTTTCTCTCCATAGCATCGGTCAGGTCTTCCCATGCTGACTCGCGCGTCTCCTGTGCACAGGACTGCCTTTATCTCCGCGGAGAAGTATCAGCGTTGCTAGGCTGAGGCAAGAAGGGGAACCCAGCTCCCGTCAGGCGGCAGGTACATGCATGGCCTTTGGAAATGCACAGCAGATCATTTCAATTTCTTTCATTTAAAGCCAGTGTCAGAGTGGCAGAACGATATTTGATAGTTGTTTCCTCCAGGCTGCTCAGGAGACTGGGAAAAACCCAGCAGAGCAGTCGGGGCAGTAGCCTGGAGAGCTCGCGGGCTCGTGGCTGTGCCGTGCATGGCTGTTTCCAGTCCTCGTATTTCCCGCGTTGAGTCACTGGGAAGGTCTTGTAAGCTGTGTAATGAGTGGAACTAGGGCTTTTTCCAGTGTAAATCTGAGAAACAGCTCTTGCGGTGTAGATAAGTAAGGTGCCTGATTGCAAGAGATGAAGCAGAAGGGAATGTTCTGTGTACAAACAGGCAAAACGGATTGACTTGCTGAGAGTGTTACCCTGCGAAGTGCATGGCAGCTGAATGCAGAAACCTCCTGACATGTCTTCTAGCTTGTTTCACAATAGAAAACAATTTGGCTTTTCCTGTTAATTTTTGTAGTTACCATTAAAGGCAGTACCACAACTAACGTTATATCAGGACCAATTACACTAGTGCGCTACTTCTGTTTTTTTTTTTTTTTTTCTTTCATGCTGTGGCATTTCCTTTCCCTTGAAAACACTCTTTCACTCAGTCTAGCAATTAACTGCTTGAACAGTATAATAAGGAAGCAATTAAGAGGTGACAGAGAAAAATTAACACTCCATTTCACATTAAAGGCCAAGTGAGTATCCTGGCCATTGTGAGTTAAATGTGTCTTTGAAAACCTGTAGTTTGGATGTATTTTCCTTTTGAATAAGAAGCCAGCTCCATGTTTTTTTGTCTAAAGTCCCAACCTGAAAGTGGATGATAACTAATTGGGTGCTGTCTGCTTAAACAGGCTATATTAATTGCAGTTTGTTCTCCTGTAAGTGTCAAGGAAAACAAAATCTTTGTAATGTGTAGGCACAGTGTATGCAGCCTTAATTTGAATATGCATGTACCAGAGCAAATAAAGCAAACTACTGGATGCAATGTTGCCATGGCAGACAGTATTTGCATAATAAATAACAGCTATCATGAGACTTTCTTTATGAAGTTCTCTGTTGTGTTGTCAGCTATAAGAGCCTACAATAAAGGAGCCAATATTGAGAAAGTAAGAGTGTGTTTTGCTTGCAAATGCAACACCCCAACCAGAGTCATTGTTAAGCATATGCGAGTCTGACATTGCTGACAAAACGTAGGGGGTTGCATTGCTTTGCACGCACGAGCACATGAACTATTCAGGGAATCGTACAAAATGACGCTCAAAAAGTGTTTTGTRTCAGGCCAGATTGTCAAAATCTGTGCTTTGGAGGCTATAGGCTGGACGTGAGGCCGTTAGCTCGGCTTGTCAGGCACCATTGACCCAAGGTGGTTCTTTGTCACGTTCCAGCAAGCAGGGCGCAGGGGAGAGGGTTCCAGCAGTGTTTATGTTTGTCTTATAAGGAGCCTAGCACTCAAATTTCGTGGGAGTTTTGATAGGGCTGTTGATAGAGTCAGCATGTACAGAAAGAGCTCTGGGCCCAGTACCTACCAATGAAATCATTTAAGTGTTGCTACTGCTTCTAGAGGGAATGGGGCTGGCCCTCAGAACCGGGGCTGGGAGGCTGGGCAGTCTCGCCAAGATCCAGTTCGGAGCCCAGAGGCCAGTGTTAACCACTCTGTTCCTCCAGCATGTCTCTCTCCTGCCAGGTCTCCTGTGCCAGAATGGGAGATGAAGATAACCTGCAGCTATTTGCCTCAGTTCTCAAGCCATGGGAGCTCTCCCCTGCTTTGGATCAAGGCTGTTCTCCCTCACTACCTGGAATACAGATTCTTCAAACAGAACTAGTTAAATATATATTCTTTTAATTTCATCTTCAGCCGGAGGATTTCAAACCTCAGAGCTAGGCAAAACTTCCGTGATCAAATCATAAAGCTTTGTGAAACTCTGTTGCTTTGGAGGTTTATTACAAATTGTTAAGTGCTGGTTTACTGGGGAGTCACTGAATATTGATAATGAGCTTGGGCCTGATTTTAAGTGAATGTGTTGTGGAAGTTGATACTGAAATCCATGGCTTTGATGCAATACCAGCTGACAGGGAGAGGTTTCAGCTAGGTTTTMCTTTGACCTTTTATTTTCCCTATCAAAAGGGGCAAAGCAGATGAAGGCAGTGATTCCTCCTGAAATGTCAGGGAGAGCAAAGGGTGGGTCTGAAGTGGACTGTGAGAAAGGCCTGAGATAATAATAAAGATAATAACGAAACCGTAGCTGACACTGTGCACTTGGAAGTCAAAAATGACACCAAAATGATCAGGCTGTAACCAGGAGAGGCCTCTGGTCCTCTTTGGTTGCTAGTACCAGTCCTGCTCTTGTGCAACAAGGCTGCACCGAGGCTTTCCAGTCTCACAGACAGCAAAGCATCAAGTTCTGGGAAATCTTAAATAAACAAACAAATGCTGTCAAGGTTCATATGCTTGAGTTTAATGAGCTCTGATTAGGATATTAATTGAGTTGGTAGATGTAACTTGACTTAAAACTGGTTTTACTTGAGTCCTCACATCTGTACGGTTATCCTGATTCCTGTTATTTATTGTAAATATTCTTAGCTGTGATTTAGAGCAACTGTTTAGTCATGTAAGACTTCCCATCTCAACCTCTTCTGTCAAAACTTGAATGCTGGTAGTACTGGCTATCTGGTAATAGTGGTCAGGTATGAGGATTAGCAGAGTGAGAATTACAGTTTGTAACTACTCGACTTTCCCATAAATTATCCTGAAATGAAACAATGCTGTAAACTGATAGGAGTGTCCTATCAGTTACTAACATGAAGTAAAAGTTACTATATCATTGATTTAGGTTGACTTTTGGATTCAGCACGGGGATTTTTCTGGTTTTATTTTTTATACATTAATTATATTTATTTGCAGATTTAGTTTATTCCATTTGCTTTTAATTCTCTTTAATAAACAGTCAGGAATAATCTGATTATTTATAGACATTTTAGAAGTAAGCAATCATTTTCAGTTTTTCTTTGGTCTGAATGTCAGAAAATGTACCTTTATGTGAATGTATTTTTTTAGTTAACGTACAGATCATGTAATAGCTATAGTACATAGTACTTGCTCCTAAATAGAAAAGAAAAAAGTCTCTTCAAACAAGCAACCCAAGAGCTAATACAACAGCACAGCATGTGTCAATTCACACTCTGTCAGGTGACATGAAACTACTTAATACAACCTGACTTACAGTGACATTTGTGTTGCCCATATCATAAAATAAAAAAATTACACTTACTTTCACAAGTGAGTAATTATCTTTTTCATTTGATGGTATTTTGCTCTTTGCAGGTCAAAATGAAAAACAGGTAAGGGTTAGTGGGCTACCTTGAAAAGAAATATTACAGTAGGGAAAAGATTTGATAAGGCCCTAACCATGCTGCAACATGAGCAAAAGAAACGATTCTGTTGATGAAAGGATGGCTGTATCTTTAGATGTGATGTGAACTAAAGCCGAGGGAAATCCAGAGAGGAAATCTCAGCTTTTGAACAACACGATTGCGAGGTAAGAGGATTTTAATAAAGGTCAAGGAATTTTAAGGGACGGAGAGAAATTTTAAGATTTTGCCAAATACTGAGRACATATATATGCTCTCCATTTAATCCCACACATCACACTAGAGTATACTGGTAGTTCAAGGACACCCCAAAGATGTGGATGGAGATCACTGGGCAAAAGAGACCAGGGCTGGATGCTACCCTCCCCATCCTGCCTCTGTGCTGTAGCATGGTTGTGTTGCCAGTGAAAGCATAGTTCAGAGGTGTCCTTACCCTGCAGACAATAAAATTTATAGCTTATCCGTAATGAACCTCATTCCATTCGTGGTTAAGAGCTGTGAGACCAAGAATCACACAGCCRCTGCTGCCAACATTTGACCTTTCCCTTGCAGGGTGAACAGTCACTCTCAATTCCTCACTAGCAATGACAGTCATCTGCAGCCTCAGGTACTTCCCTGCTCACAAGAAAATCCCTTGTCCTTCTGGAGGTTCTTCTAGATAGACTGGATCTTCTTCACACCCACACGAGGCCCTTTGCAGTGTCATCTCATGGCAGCATGCAGTTGTCCAGAGTTACAGGTTATCATGTTCCAGCTGCTCTTAAAATGTCTTCCCATTGTTTGTCCCTAAAAGCCATCTGTAACCCAGGTGTGTCCCTGTTCTCAGAGCTTCTCTGCAATTCTTTATCCATGCTGTAGGACATTCTGCATGAGCCCTTTCCAGTAGCCAAGGAACTGCAAGTGGCCGTTACCTTCCAGAAATGGCTGTAGAAAATATGCTGATAATTGGAAAGACAGATGGCAAAATTATCTTGCCATTGGCAGCCTTCTCTGTGAGCAATAGTGTAGAGGGCAGTAGATGGGTCCATTTTGTATAACACTGGCTGATTTCTGCCTGTCACCGGGGTGACAGTGTACCTTGGAGGAACTTCAGACATCTTCTCCTCTTATAATATCTGAAGCTCTGCAAAAGCAGGGGAGATGTTAGTGCTGTGATTTGTAAGATCCTTTTGAACGTAAACTTGTAATCTTGTTGGTTTCCAGAAAGTTGCGTGGCTCAGAACAGTCGCGCATGATTCGTGTGCTGGTGCTTGTGTGTTTCCTTGACTCCAAAGTACCAAGACATTGGAAATATTCACTGTAAATTTGTTTTAGCTATTTTCCCATTTTTTTTTAAGCTACAAAAATAAACCTACAGTGAATATTTCCTGATCTCGTGCCATGACCTTATGCTGCCACTGCCATAGCAACCACAAAATCTCCTCTCTTTCCCTACCAAGTCTTGCCTACTCGGCTGGTGATCCTCTAGGCTGCTTCTTCCTGTTTCCTGAGGGGCCACTGTAGTGGCCCATCTACAGTAGTTAGAGACAGCAACATGTCTCCCCCTCTTCTCTCCACCCTGTTTTATTCCAGGGGAATAGTCACACATCTGCTGTGTGAAATTAATTTAAAGGAGGAATGACGTGGTAGTTAAGGTCTTCTGCTTGTTAGGTCTTCTCCAAGCAACGCACGGGAGGTTCTGGATGATACTTTGTGGGCATTGTTGCAGGCATGGCTTCTGCACCTGCAGACACATTGCAGTCTGAACACTCATTGCTCCCTGAGCATTTGACCCTCTTCAGCGGGTTCACCTTCCACCAGATTCTGGGCCTTATCTCCTCTGGTTACATCTGCAGCTTTTCTTGTGACTCTGTGTGACACATAACTTTTCATTGAAAATGTACAAATTCAGTGACATTTTAGTTAAGTTTTATACATTTAAAAATGCAGCATGCTTTATATATGGGATATGTCTTTTTTGCAGAGGGATGAGAGGAAATAAGAATTCCTAGAAATGAATGTAACAGGACAATTTTGCAAAACACCATGAAATTAGGATTTATTAGATTGTTGATCTCCCCTGGGCACCTGAGTGCAATAATGGTAGGAATTGTGCTGACTTGGTGGAAGTGAGGAACATGTTCAACTTCAAGGCAAATGGTTTTGCTGCAGAGTTCAGGGATGTAGGCTGGATGAGCTCAGCTGTCACTCAGTCTCTTAATCCCCCAAATCTTTAGCGCTTGAGGATTAATTTCTCTAAATATTGTGCCAAATATAATAGTCTTTCTATCTCTTGCACTATTAAACATGTACAAACTACAAGGAGCCTTTTGTCTCCCTAATAGGATTCAGCTCTAATTCTAAAATCATAAAACATGAGTTTAAACTGTAATAACTTTTTTTAAAAAAAAATCCATTGGTAGAAAGGTAACAGCTGGACAGTTGTAAAGCCCACATCCTGGACCATGCTTCAACCTTTTACACCAGTGCTATGACAGAAACAGGCCAGAGAACAGCTGGATTTGCTTACTTCTGATTTTCCCTGGTAGAGGAGATTTCCAGGATGGCAAAAAAGTGAAGTAACAGTGACATGGTGCCTTTGATGACCATATCCTGACCCATGGTATGTGTGCGTGTGGAGGGATGGATATAACAGATGGGAGGATCCAGGGGTAATGCTGAGCTAGAGTGCACGTGTAAGTCAGAGCAGCCTGTGGGATGGCTGTAGTTGTATGACAGAGTGCACACTGATTTAGGTGGGGCAGTCCTCATCATTTTAGCGTTATAGCAATACTCTTGGATGAGATTTTGTGTGAGTAGTGCCATTAAGGCTTTATATGTTCTGGGGGTTGGCCTGTTATAGCTCCAGAGTTCTTTTGGAGTCTTGATCCCATATGACTGCGCTTCCATACAGTCCTACCTTCAACCACGTGTGGGAAGTCATCAGGAGTTAGAATCTCGGGGCTTTTTGAGGAGCTCCTAGGGCTGTGGGGTTGAACACTGATAGCCATACACTTACCTTCTGTGGTACTGCTCTCTGGCTAGGAAGTCAGAAACAGCTTGTGGAAGCAAATAATAAACAATACAGTTTCTCACTTCAAAATGTACTGAATTGTCTCCCTTGGCATTAATACCTTTATGAAGCAACTGTTGTTATTTTTCCTTTCTTTCCTGTATCCCTAATGACACCTGCAGATGATTAGTACCCAATTCACAATCACTTTTAGTGTGGGCTGTAAATTGATTACCAGGACTGTCCTCCAGGTAGATCTGAGAGAGCTTGCTTCAAACTGCTCTTTTCTCCTAGCACTAAGAATTGGTGTGTGGTGCATGGAACTGAACTCGAATTAGAGCAGCCGGCACATGATGCACTGAATGACGAGCCATTGCTTGCTGCGAGGCTGGCCACATTTGCAGCGCACTTGAGATGGTGTAGCAGCATCTGCCGGGGCATTCCCTGACGTTATCTGCTGGAGASCTTGCTCAGAGCTCCGGGAAAAACTCCTCCTTACAGAGCCCCGCACAGAGCCTCAGCACGACGCTGAGGGCTCCCATTCGCCTATGTGGGTCACTGTGCCCCAGGGCTCTGCTTCCCAGGGTAAGTCTCTTGGCTTCTAAGTGCTTTCTGCCTAGATGTGGGCCAYATTTGACCATGCTTAAATGCTTATTTTGCGCTTGTATCCAGCTTGTTTTATCCAGATCAGCTTCTACGGGGCTGCCTTATTCCTGTTGCGATTTGTACTGCCCCAGCCTTGTGCTTCTGCAGACTTTGTCTGCAGTGACTTTGTACTTCTTTCCACTTCATCGAGAAAATATGGGTGCAGTATTGGGCTAAGGATTGCAACCCTGTGGGATGCTTACAAAAAGTGTGCTCGCTGGTGATACCCTGTTACAATTTTCTTTTGTTGATTTGGAATCCTTTTCTACTAACTTGTGCCAGGCCAAGTTGGTATTTTTTTTTATTTCTAAACTAGAAATACGCTACATGCTACCAAGTCAAATAACTGATGAAAGTGAACCATTTTCTGTAAGATAACTCCAGTTCAGYGAACTAAAAGGAGCTCACAAGGAAGAGTGGACTTACAATCTTGCTAATCTGGAAACAAAATAGGAAAAAAAAAAATATGAAATTGTGGCACTGAAAAACTTTAATTTCTTGACTCTAGAGGACCTTTTATTTTCAAATATTAACTCATTTTTACTTTCTGAGGAGTTGGACTCRAGCTAAAGCATTTTACCGAAGTGACTCCAAACCATTTTAGATTACTGAATACTCTTCTTGCTATATAAACTTTTTCTCCCATTTTGGGATGGCAAAGAATGTCGAAATCTCTCTCTCAAAAAAGGGGGGGGGGCGGAGGGGATATTGGCAAGTTGCTTCATGGCCAGGACTACTTAAGTCCAGGATAGTAACGTTTTTACTGTAGCAGTCAAAACTACAATCTCACTCCCAAGAGATAATGAATTAGCTTTAAAGGTGCAGAATGAAATCGAACTTTGAAATTACTATTTAAAATTTTCACACTCCTACTTTAAGGTGAAAGTGAATGCAGAAATATGAGAAAGTGGCATTCGAATGCTTTCACTGCATAGTTCCCAGCAACCAAGAATAAACGGGTATCTTTCCATAAAGCTGTTCTAATGAGTTTTTGAAGTAAAAAGATCTTCGTATTGGGAAATTAGGACATTGATTAGATTTACTGGAAAAATGGAAAGTTGATTTTTATGGCATATAAGCACCGCAATAAAGGTAGAAAAACTGCTTCTTTATGTCTGTTAAATGTTACAGTTAAAAGTATAACAAGATCGTGTAACTAGAAATTGTTGAAGTTGGCAAAAATTAGAGTGAAAAACGGGCAGTTTTTCAAGAGAGGTCGATTAACCACTGGAATCACTTCCCAGGGGGCACKATACCTTTTCCACTACTTTTCCTTAAGTCAGGATGGGATGTCTTTCTAAGAAAATGTTCTAGCAGTGCAAATTGTTGGAGTAGATCTTGGAGTTGCTCCAAGATCAGGTAAGAGTAAGGTCTGTGAGCTAAATGTGCCTTTGAGCGTTGCGTAGTGTACAGAGATGCCGGCACTGTGCAGGTGGAGCACGGCGGAGTAAAACATGCCCAGGGAGACTGCAGGGTCTGGGATGGCTTTGTCCTGCAGTTTTGCCTTGTCTAATTTTCCTTATCCCTTCCCATTGCTCCCGTACCTTTGAGTGATTGCTATTTGCAAACCTGCTGTTAAACTCTGCTACCACTGAACCCATGTTAACCTGAAGGCATTAGAGAAATCAGCTGGAAAGCTCAAAACATTCTTGAAGGTCAGGAAAGAGAGTCTTATGAATGACAAAGAAGAAAATARGAGTCAATGAGACACAGTGGTAGAGGAGAAATATTCTCTCTTATAAAATTCAGGGACTGAAGGAGGAAATTCCCCAGAGGTGGAAGAATAAGGTGCTTCCTACATGACAGTGAATGACAGCTTTTTCGTGCGCTGGAGCTTGACAGTTACATTTTCCCTCTGAGAAGCGAATGAGAAAGAAGAGACTAACTCTTTTCTCAGAAAATTAATACTCACTCCTAGCACAGCTCTTATCCTTTTGGGTGTTTTCCATTTTGAGTCCAGGCCTTCCTCGGCTTCCTCTGAGTCGCGTGGACTGCACCAGGCTGTTGCACAGCACAGTTGGGCCGAGTAAAGCAACTGGTGCATTTGCCTATTTCCTGGGATTTGGGAGCGCTCCCGGCGGAGGTGGAGCACAGGGTGCTTCCTGAGGAGCCGTGACACCCGCTCGCTGTCCTCCCTCTGGCAGGCGCAGGCCACTGAAAGGGAGGAGAACTGGCCACAGCATCTGATGCTGGGAAGAGTGACTTCTTCCCCTGAGTGCRTTTACGTGTTTGTAGGATTCAGGCCTTTCTGACAGTTGGCAACCCGTTCTGCGTATCCCATTTTCTGTTGCTCTATCCCACGCAAGTACAGGATTTGTCCTTCMTAGTATCTTATCCAGTATTCTTACATTTTCTTGTGATGTCTAAGGATGAAAAAGGTATTCAAGAGGAGACTGCGTGGGTTGTAGCAGGCTAAATGTAATATGCAACATTTGAGAGCATATGTAGCCCCTTCGGCAACAGGCAATCTCAAAGCAAGGTTTGGTGAAATAGCTTGTGTTGGTTTCTTGGGGGCTACAGCTTCTTTGCAGAGAAATCCCTCGGTGCGCTGCTGCTTTCCCTCGGCTGTCTAGTTTAACGTCTTGTTTGCTTTTGTCTCGTGTTATTTTTCTTCCCTTCTTTCAGTGAGCCTCGCTCGCTGACTTTTCAGATGGTATGGGTGTGATGCCCGAGTCACGGCGTACGGCCTGGGAGATGAGCGGGGTGCCGCAGTAGCGAGACCAGCGTGAGGCCGTCTCTCGTTTCTGTCATTCTGTTCTCTAAACTCAGCTTTAGGGGGTAATAGGGAAAAACTAAAACTCTCCCGTGCAGGTCTCGCAATGGCCTTGATCTTTGCCTTTTCCCGGGTCCTTTTGCGCTAACTTGCGGCTGCATCCTGCTAGGCTCTCCGCACAGGGCAGTCTCATTTCTGGTTGTGATTGTTACAGTTTAGAGAGATTTTTTTTTCCCTTTCTTGCTTCACAGCATTCAAATGCTAATTAGTTCCCTTAAATGTCTAGGAAATTAACCCCGTTTACACATATTTGGTTTATTAACTCATGCTCATTTCAAACCTCTTCTTTGAGGTAGGCTAATGGAATTGTTCTTTTAGAATCGCTTTAAAAAGTGACTTTCTTTCCGGCTTGCTGGATGGTGTCTCTCTGAAGCATGTGTGTGACTGTTTGCCTTTGGAAAAGTGCCTGCTTTTCCGTGGGCTACTGTTGAGCACGCCTGGACTTCTGCAGAATAGATATTCAGTTGCTATCTGTTTGCAGCAACTTACTTTTTCAAGTTCACACTTCAGCTCTTTGTTGGAACAATATTTATTTTCCTTCTCTTTCCATAGGCACAGAGCTAATAAGATGGAGCAGAACAGATTTGCAAAAATATATCTGCCTAGAGAATATGGCCATGTGAACTAGCATTTGTTTCCAGCTGTTTTCTTGTCATTAGCTTTTAATTTCAACAACTACCTGCTTGTGCCTCTCCTCTTTTTTCCCCACCACAGGTATTTTGTGCTGTTATTGTGATTGTCAGTTCTGTTCTGCTTGAAAGGTTTCAGTGTATGTTGCCATGGTTACAGGTGCCAGCACTGGAAATAAATGAAGGGGGTATCAAGGCACCGTTGTGACTCTGATGGAGGCTTAGTGCTAAGATGTTAGCTATTACTTTGCTGGATTCCATGTTATTTGATGATGGATCCATTTTAATAGAATATTTAAATGCTTGCTGGAATATAGATTGCACTAAAATGGAATTATGCAGAACTGGATTTAAAGTAAATTAATTTTTTTAACTTTCCTTTTTTTCTGAGYGCATAGCCTTTGGGAGAGTCTGCAACTAAATGAACAGAGTGTATAGAATGTGTCCTACTGCATGAACGATGCGAGCAAGTTTCATTAACGCTCTCTACACTAGAGTATGGATGAGTCTTAGAGTACTTTAATTCACAAAAGTTCAATGAAAGAAACTTCTTTGGAAATAGGAACCTGCAACAGGAGAGYTCCCAGTACCTGAATGAGGAAGACTCATTTGGAAAGTGGCTGTGTGTTCAGATAGGCTGGAGAGGTAATGCGATGCCCAGCGAAGTTAATGGAGAAATTCCTGATGACAACGGTGATCTTTGAACTGAATCTTTGGTCAGTTTTTAGCAACCTTTTCTTCACAGCTTTCAAAGTGATATCAGTCTAATTTAAGTCCTTTTGTGCGAGATTGTCTCAATCAGGCAGTCCTTTTGCGTGTGCCTGAGCAGGTCGGTGTTTCATGTATTGCTTCACTTGGRGAATGGACAAAATGCTGAAGCACTGCTAAGTGGTTAAAATGGGTGGCAATGCTTCACAGTCGTTCCTAAAGAAAGTTTATGCTTTCCTTTCTGGACAAGAATTGGTGTTTCCTCTATTGTTAATATCTGGCCTTCCTCAAGTAAGCTCAAAAGCTTACTTTCAAGCTGCTTTCATCCGTGTGAAAGGAAAATGTTTATATATGTGTGTGAGTATATGCATGCATATTTTTATGCACACACACACACACACACATATATAAGAATTTAAATATATATATATATATATATATAAAATTAAAATCTTCATTATTTTGAAGTGCCTGTGAAATTAGCTGTGGCTTTCTAGTTTCTGAAGTGTTATTTTGAACCTGATAGAAAGGAGGCAGGCAGTATGGTATCCTTACAGTGCTAGTTAGTGATTATAATTGAAGGGTAGTAGTAACATGACATTTTACCAAAGGTTGAGGTTTTTTTCRCAGTAACTTAATTTGTCATCTCTAAAATGCTGGAAACTGGAACAAGTGAAGGCAGTTACCCTATTCATCCTCTCCCCTAATTCTTGTCTTCGTTTCCTATTTAACCCTTCCTCTAGCAAAATTGCTCAATGACAGCTATTCTGCCTCTAGCCATTGGGATTAATCTTGCTGAATAGCTTTGATAACGTTGCTATGAATGTGGAACTTAGAAAGTACATCCTCCACAAAATGCAGAACTTGCATTTGCCCGCGTCAGAGAGGGTTGCATTTATTCTTCAAAGCTGTCTCTCTTCTGTGGTGGCTCAGAAATAGTACTGCAYGGGTTAGCGTTGGAGCAATGCAGCCAGATGATGTTCTGGTAATTTAGTTGCAAAGTGGGAGGTGCTTTCGGTGACTCCTGTAGGCGATTCACCATCTCACTGGGCATAAGGTGAAAGCGACTATTCGGACAAGGAGGATTTAGGTTGTGGAATGAGTCAACACAAGAGAGGAATAAAGCTTTGGGCAGGAATAGACTATTATTTTTTTCATTAACAAATCCAGATCCTACCAGGGAATACGGATGTAGACCCTCCAACGTCACAGGTGCCTAAGTACACTCAGAYGGCGTTCAAGGACATACAGCTGTGTCACAGACCCATAAAAACCATGTTTAGTGACCAGAGCATCCCAGAGGCTGTAGGCACTGAAGATTTCACCAATGCAGCGAGTTAGAGACGCGAAGCTGTGCCAGAGGCAGTGCCAGCCCGACAGCACCGTCTCTCACATCCCAGCCTGATTTTGCAGGGGTGCTCAGAAGAGGCGTGACCCCCCGCCCCGGGCACTCAGCTCAGCACAAAGCACAGCGCTCTCGGTGACGTTCAGCGAGCGCGTGGCCGAGGCCGGGAGAAGGGCTGCTCGAGGTCCCGTTCTGTACACCTTGAGGCGCTTCCGCAGCGCCTTGTGGCTACGCTGTTCCCACGACGTGCACTAGCTTGTACAGAGTAGCCGGGGTAACTCTGCAGAGCTCCAAAATATGCTTTGCCTCCGCCCCCTCGACGCCTTACTCATATTTGTGAATTCTGCTCCACCAGCTGGATGCCTAAAARCCAGGAACTTAAAAGCATGTGTCCCTTTGTCAATCTAGGCCTAAATTTTTAACACTGTATACTGCAGAGACTTTTTCTGAGAGCAGCTAGGGAAAGAAGCATCTGCTTTGTTTAAGTACTTGCTTTGTACAGGCACTTGGCGAACACACGAAACTTTGGCAGAACAGGGTTTCATATTTCCCTGTGATTTTGCAATTGCCTGTCATTAGATTGGGGAACATGCATGCACACAGGATGAAAGGGATTTCATCAAAATCAGAGTTTACCCAAACTCTGTAAACAAAGTGGCATCTGCTTGGCTGGCTGCAGTGTTTTCAATTCATTGCGATCCCTAATTGTTGTCAAACTGTCGTGTTTTCCTTGACACTGAATGTAATTTACAGGCAGAGGTAAGCGTAACCCCGTTCATCTCCTGATGAGTGAGCAGATCTGCTGTTTTATGCTTGACTYTTAAAATTTTGACTATGGTTTGTACTTGATGAAAACAAACTCATGGAAATTATTTGTCAGCGTTCTCCCTTTTCAATAACTCCAGGAATTACTGCTGCACAGGACAACAACGACCACTAGTGGCTGAAGATATTATTCCCAGAACTGTGAAAACTGGGAGAGAAAAACCGTATGGTCCAGTATACAGAAGTTAGTGCAACACATGACATTTGGTGGCTTGTGTGTACTAAGACTTGCAAACATGTCAATGTTTTTGTAAAGTACGTATTTTCTGTTTGCTGATGGAGATTGCCCCTTCTTCCCATGGCCAGTGGACCACTGCCGCGCTCTCAGGTCTCCCCAGGTTGGCTGCTTGTCCTCTGGTCAGTATTAATGCAGCGTGCCCCAAGCCTACTTCTCCCTCCAAATCATTCGGTTGTGTCCTGACTCTATTCATTATCATTTCACATCTCCAGCTCCTATATTCATGCAAATCGCAAGCTTAATGAAATGTCTTYAGCACCAGACAGCAGCCTGCCATCCAGTTATCCTCCTGCCAGGGGGAATCCAGGCCTCACYCCCTTTTGGGTCCACTGCACCTGCTCTTGATACCTCAGTTACTGTTTCTGTGTTGGATAGCAGCCTCTGTTGCTTGTCTTTCAGGCACTTTTTAATTGGTTAATATTTTTTATCCATATGCTAAGCATGCACCAGAGCACCAGTTATTAGCAATGCCACATGTTCAGTTCACTCTACATCTTTGCATGCTATATTTAGGCATTTCCTGGTTTGCACGTCTTCCTTGTACGATACCACAGGTGTCTCCTGTAGACCTTTTGTTAGTTCTTTAATCGGCTCTAGGCATCCTGCTTGTTAGTCTGTTATCTAACTGCTCATCATTCTTGCTCACGGGCGCCCTGTGACTTCAGTAGAACAGCTACAATAATTATACATCCTCTTTTTTCTGGCTAAAGACACGCTGTGCAAGTCTACAGCATTTCATGGACAGATGATGCAGGCTAAAAAATGTTATGAAAACTATCTCCCAGGTCAGGCCCTGTGTTACCCTTTGCCCTTTTTGCRTTACTAACAACATTTGCAGGGAAACTGGACCCACCATGTGATATAGTTAGGTCCAGTGAGCCAAAGGGGCCGCAGAGCATCTGACCCCTTTCACCTTGGTCTAAATGAGTGTAGGCAGTGCAGGGCAATGGGGAATGAGGCTTTATATGTTCATATCTCAAAATATTATTCCTGCTCCCCCTTATACCCCTTTTTAAAATCACTCTTTTGCAGTGATGGTTGCAGTACCACATGGCAGAGGAAGGTGGCTTCAGAAGAAGCAGCGACCTAGAGACGTTTTAATGAGTAAAGATGCTGGAGTTCAGTTTGAGCACCGCTCCTCTTGTGCTGCCATTGACCCCAGGGAAAACTTAGTTCAAAACAGGGGAAAATTGCACCACTCAGATGTAAMACATTTATAGCAGAATAAAATACAGATAATACAGAAGTATCRCAGAGAACTTGAGCTTTCTCCTCGACTTCATGTCAACCCTTTGTACTTCCTGCTGCTAATCCAAATGCCAGTCGGCGGGCTGAGTTTTCTAGGGGTTCAGTCTGGTGTGCTGAGGGGCTTCGGAGAGGGCAGGAAAGTCATTTGATCCATAGCGGAGCTAATTTCCCCTATCCATGCAAATGTGCGTAAGTCACATTACTGTTAATGAGCTGCAGCCGTGATTGGAGGGGGAATGTACTCCGCAGAGCTTGCTTTACGAGACAGTGTGGAGTTATTGTTCCGAATGGTCTCTGCCATGTGTAGTTGAAATGAAGCCAGGGGCATGGTGCCAAAAGAAAGGGAAAAAATACTTAAGGCAGACAGTTTGCCAGTAGCTTAGCAGCTGTCAACTAGTTGTTCCAGGAAGATATAAATATTTAAGATTAATGATACCTGGCTCTTACTCTCTATGTATATAATATTAAACAGTGTGTGTAGCTATATGATGGATGTATATATTTAGAGAAATATAATTATTAATTTAAACTAGCCAGTATGAGGAAAAAGAAAAGATAGGCTGAACACAAAATATGAAAGCCACATCCTGTATTTATAAAATGAGTTTTGTCTTACCAGTTGGCTAGGGGGAAAGGAAAGGGTTCTCTACTCCAGGCACCCAATTGGGCTCAGGAGCTCTGCATCAAATTCTGTGGAGAACCTCCTTTCTGGAAAGCTAGAAATCTCCCTTTTTACATAAATACTTGCACTTAGATCCAAAGAATTATGTAAGTGTTTAATATATAGCTAGGTACTTAATTTCTACTGAAAGAGAGGGAATAAAGGGGGATTTCTTCCTCCTCAGAGGAACTGTGAGGATACACGGTAAAGAGAGGGGCAACCCTCAGCTGCAACTGTCAGCAGGGAATCATACCCAGGGCTAAGAGATATGGTTGAACTCTTTGGGCATTTCCTCTTAGCATGCTTTGATTTTAATTGAAATACAAATTTTGAACAGCTTCTCCCAGCTCTTCAGAAGATAGAAAAAAAAAAAAAAAAAAGCCACAGGCACCTCATGACGTTTTCTTTCCATGTAAAAAGCTGGTACTAGTGTTGTAGGAAGCAAGAATACTTTGCTTTTTGACTGCAAGGACAGTACAGGAAAGGCTGGACCCATCTTCTACTCTCTGTCCTTTTGGGTTGAATGTTCTTGGGCCTTTCTGGCTAACTGAAGTGGGAGAAACCTCTATCCTGCCCTGTGGGAAGTCTCAGAAATCTTCAAGAGCTCAAAGCAGCCGTAGAAGTACGTCCAGGATGAGCTGGTCTGCGGGGGTCAAAGGAAGGCAGCTGGGGGAAYGGTGGTGCTAGGAGGGAGCAGAGGACGGGTAAGGGAGAAGGGAGAACCCCTGGCAGACCTGGACGGGACCGGGAAGTGGGCAAGGGAAAAATGGAGCCTTCGAGCGCGCATGCATCTGCGTGTGTGCGGCTGCGTCGGGCAGGTGGGGCTGTGCTGAAACCTRTGCTGTTGGGATACTCACAGGTTTCCTTTGATTTTTAACTCAGTGCAGCAGCTGAGTTGGTTTTCTCAGTCTGCTACATGTTTTGCTGCTGTTGTTGATATTGCCATTAGCTTGCTTTCTGCATTAGAAGTATTTTTTCCSTTTGTTTGGCTGCCAAAAGAAAAGGAACGTTTGTTTTCTTTGGATAAAAAAAGAAGTGTTTTTTTCCCAAGAAAAATTAGTGTTTTATTATATATTAATTTTCTCTGGAAAGATTTGTTTGAAAAATATTTGACCATTTCYCATGTTTGGTGCTTGGATGGGTGTRTATTTAATCTTTGAACGAAGCTGAATTTTTTTTCTGTACCGAAACAAGTCCTCACTCTCTGAATTAAGAGACTTTTACATAACCTCTCTTACGACACTAATTTAATTTGCTCCCAGTTCCTAGTCTTATTAGTGGTCTCTTTGGAGAGCCTGCATTAATGTGCTCTTCTCTAATCTGTAGAGATTCATCTGAAAGTCAGCCTAATTGGAGTGGTTCATTGCCATTATGTCCTATACTCGATGTGCTGCGCTCTAATGTACACTAAACTGCTGTGTCAAGTAAGTTGCGGGGCTGAGACACGTTGAAGGTAGCCTTTCATCCGAATACATATGTTTTGCTCTGCAGGAACTGCCACTGATGCTTTCGGATGGCCCCTGCAATCACCCCGGCAGAAGGGAGCGGCGGAGGTGTTGCCCTTCGCCTTCGGATCAGGGGATTTGTGTCAGTGACACTTGTGCTGTTTGCTTTCCCAGAGCGTCTGTGCAAATATAGTCACTGGTTGTGGTGGTGGTTGTGGTCACACCTGAGGTCCCAGGCAAGCCTGGGGTCTCCATTTACACCTGTAAAACTTCTCTGGTTTCCTCGCTCTCGGGCTCCGGGAACAAGCAATACCAYGTTCGCGGCTGAAAAGAAACAGCTTAAGTGCTGCGGTCCCTGGAGTGAATGCACTTACCCTGGTTTGTTGTACCAGTTAAAACGGCCTCGCTCAGGAAACCAGGATGTGCTTGTGGACATTTCCTGAATGGAAAGAAAAGCAAAATTAATTGAACTAATTGAATTAAGAGTGGAGTGTGAATTATGTGCTGGGAGCTATTGATTCAGCTGAAAAAAAGCATCTGTATGGCGCAGAGGTGGCGTGACCTGCCTTCTCACCATCAAATGCAGAAGAAGGAAAGATGCTTTTAATTTCAAACACTTTYAAAGGAGCAAACCTTCTAGCTATTTTCATGCTTCGGTTGTATTTTTCTGTCTGGAAGCACTGCACAGTTTTGGTCATTTCAGCTGTGTGGTAGTAGGTGGCAGTCTTGATCAATTTTTGAAAGAGTAGAATTTCTCTTTTTCCTAACTAGACGGTGCCCTGAAAGCAGTGCAGTTGTTCCCCTGCTAAGCGCAGGGCTAACCGAGCCGGGCAGGAGCTGCGTTCTCGCTTGGCTACGGCTACGTACGYGCACGGCGCTGGCAGCAAACCTCACACGAGGACTTGTTCCTCTGCGGTCTCCTTTCCTCCTGGAATGTGACTTTTAACCGTACTGCTGAAAACTGGGCTCATTAAGCAAAGTGATCAACTGCTTTCAGACCTTAATATTGTTCCGTAATAAGAGACCCAGTCGTAGAGTTTGGGTTGTTTCATTACCCTTTGCAGCCTGCCTTCACACCCGCAAAGGGCCGGTTGCACGTGCGGGGGCCTGTGGTACTGCTGCGTCTGAAAATATCATTACGGGGCTGTCCAGACTGAACAGGAAACAGGGGGGCGCAGAACCGGGGGAGAGACTCGGCTTTCCTGGGGCCGTGGGAGCTGCGCCGCTGGCTTAACGCCAACAAGATGTTATTTTACCACAGTTCTTTTCCTGAGGTAAAGTGTTACCTTAGTAAAATAATATCAGCCCAGGAGGCACATCCTTCCCTGCAGCTTGGCTTGCAGGCAGTAATTACAGGTGTGTTTTCCTTTGCCGCCAGATACCATGAAGGTTGCTCTTTCAGCATGATGAACTGGAACACTTTGACCTCCCTTTTAACAAAAAGGGGTCTGAGATGCTGCTGTGGGGTCAGTGGGCACCTTCTGGGCTGCCTCCACACAGCACTTACAGGGCAAGTCCGACCATCCTGATGGGTCCTGGTGGCCCTGAGACTCTGAGTGCTCCCGTTTGGGCAGCTCTGAGCATGCCCAGCCAGTTTTGAGGGACCCAGTGAACAGGGAGATCACACAGAGAGGTGACACTGCCAGGGATAAGGGAAAGGGACACTTTGAATGGTGACTTTAGCTGCAATTACCCTAACTCCATCTGAACCCTTATTTAGGCTCCTTGCTGGTTCTGACCCTGAGTCTCAGTTTCTCATCTGAGAAAGAAGGATGAGTGTTTCACCTCTTTGTAGGATGATCCTGGCTTAGTCTGCAGTGGGATTAGAGAATTAGCGGCTGGGTTGTCCTGTGAACTGAGCACACCTGTGTGAGAAAAGGCTTTGTGGCAGGAAATGGGTCATCTAGGAGAGCAAAAATCCCAAGGAGGTAGTTCTTGAATTACTGTCCTGAAAGAAAAGATGGAGAACTGTTTAGTGGGGACTACAATGTCTGTGCAGAAAGGCATGAAACATGCTGAATTCATTTGGGGTTGGTGCTGCTGCAGCTCTCCAGAGGAGGCTGTGGGCCCCAATATGCCATTCATTCTGGGATATGTAGTGCTGATGACCCAAGCATGCCCACTGTTGGCTCTACCAGGGCTATAGTATTCCCTCAGCAAGGCAGAGCTATCAGTGGAGGATTGGGCTTGAAGAAAGATACTATGTGGCCTGGCGAAAAAAGCCACAGGTGAAAGCCCCATGATGCTGCCCTCAGCCACAGCAGGAAGAAGGAGCAACATCACCTGCTCCAAGGCAGCTCCCGACCCTCCTGGTAGGGTACCGCGTGCACTTACAGAGCATTTCAGCTATCTCTCCTCTCCATTGGAGGCACTTAGCTGCTTCATTGCTTAGGTCTGGCCTGTCTGATTTAACCTCCATCCCTGGAGAGAGAAATGGGAGGGCTTACTGAGATGATTTGAAAGCCCTTCTGTGTTTCCCCTTGGCCTCTTTCCCGGTCTGAGTTGTCTGTATCAATAAGCAGGTCACCTTTCTTAGCTCTCAGAGTTGATGGCTTTATGTTTATCATCACAATATGTCTCTCAGAAGTTAGCCGAGAGAGATGACTTGCATKCAAGTCAGTCTACCAAAGAAAGATATTTTAAGGTAATTGTCTCCATTACAGATAGTTGGGGTAGAAAGTGGGTGATGGATCATCCAGTGAATTGAAGAGAAGGACTATTTTCAGCCTAGAATTAATCTAAATGGACATTTCCCCCATGTTTTAAATAATTTATTCCTTTGCTTTCTTGAAAGTTCAAGATAACTATGATCTTCTCCACACACACTGGCTCTAATCCRTTTCATGAAGGAAAGGTTTTAGGTATCGTGCAGAATTGGTCTGTGGTGTAACTGCAGCCCAGAAGAGGAGCTAGTCCTGCTCCTGAGGGGTGGAGAACCACAGAGCTGATACGTTAAATGTGCAGCTCATGTGGTGTGGGAGGGGGAAGACAGAATAAAAATTAATTGAGACTTTATTTTTGTTCATTTGTAACAGTCTTTTGTTTGAAGCTCTATCAGGAAAATGGACCAAATCCTGTCTCTTCATACTCGGGCAATGGTTGCAGGGTCTGTTGAAGGAAGAAAGATTTCACTGCATGTGGGATGGCTGCCCTTACTTCAATAATTTTGAAAAGTGGGAATAACTAATTTCAGGTATTTCTCTTAACCATGAGAGTTTTASTTTATTATAAAATATGGTCACTTTAGCAAAGCAACCTGGTTATTAGTCTGGCACCACTGCGCAAGCAGAAACTTATTTTCAGCAACTGTGAATGTCTGGAGTACCAGTGATCTTGTGTTATCCCTTCCGCTGAGCACTTTATCACAGATTTTTGAAATAATGAGATGGAGAGGTTGGAGCAGAAGGACCACGTGTGCCGTGAAAGCTTATTGTGCAGGGGAAGAAACGACCTGGCTGGCATTCACCCCTTCTCACAAGGCATGCAGTAGATGAGAACTAGCCCAAATATTTCAGCTTCCCAAATCAGTGACCTCAATATTATGAAGCAAAAGGAAGGGAGGGAATAGAGGAGCAATCTTCCTGACTCTTCTTGTTTAAACGTGATCACTCTAGGGGGACAACACCTTCCTAGGCCTGATGTGGCCTGAAGGACAGCATGCTGTACCAGAGTGCTGCAGCTCTCAAACTCTGCTCCGAGCCACTTTTAAAGGCAGCGATGCTTGGGTGGAAGGCAGCTTCTGTGGGGCTGTAAATACTACGGTGCGAGAGACTTGCCTGCACTGGCGCACCGCTCCTAAAGCCTCGTGTTGCTCTACTGGCTCCGTGCGTCCTGTGTCTGTCTCGCGTGTGTGAACGCTCGCTGCCATACAGAGCGGCTCCTCTATGGCTTCAGGGCCCGGTTCGTTCTGTCTGCAATGAAACATAGGCGGAATTTATGGGTATGATGCAAGAACTAGGTGGTAAAAGTTTTATGGACTTCTTGTGGGAGTCACAGTAATAGGGTGACTGTAAATCTTGAAGGCAATGTCTGTAGTTTTCTGAAGGGAGCACAAATCTGT
>NW_028187177.1:592581-601966 GCF_003343005.1 Rhea americana | reverse complement strand
TTTTTTTTTTAATGCCTACAGCATACCAATAGTCTCTGTGTCTCTGTGTCTGGCTGACTCCTAACCCCGTCCATCTCCAGCCTGTGCTGTCTCCTGTTGGGTGCCTGCTGCAGCCACAAGGTGGCACTTGGTCATCATATTACTCTGAATTTGCTTCTTCCTCTGTTCCAACTTGTTTGACTCTAAAAATGGTAACTGTCTGGATGTCTGGATATTACTCTGTTCAATCTTAGTTAATCCTTTTATTTTTTAACTTACTGTTAATTTGGAAATATGCTAATACTAAAATGCTCTGAAAGCAATTAGTGGAGCAGATTCTTCTGTGATCCACACCTAGTGTTACAGTTATTTGTAAAAGAGAGACCTTTGGGAAAACTTGTACCAGATGTATAAATATTTTAATGACTTCTAATAGGATTTTGCAAAAAAAAMCTTCCAAGCACTTTAACTTTCTGCTTTAGCATTCAGCCTCATCAAATATGTGTGATTAGAGCAATGCATAAATCCAGAGTGACAGGGAATTATTCCAACCCACTGAAAGCTCCATCAGGAAAACCTCAGCAGAGAGCTCCTGCTAGCTTCATTACAAGGCAGAGAGCACATGAGGATGACTGAGTCAGTCCTCTGTAGTAGGAACCCTAAAAATGAATCCTGTCAGATATGAAGAACAAGACGAAGAAGAGTGAAAAAAACCCCAACGCACACTAACTGAAGTAATAAAGACAGCAACACGCACATTTATCATCTCATATGTGTGATAAAATCGATACGCCAGAGCAAAATGACACAATGTGTAAAAAAGACGAGGGACTCTGTTGATCCTATTTTAACTAGATAATCTCTAGTAATGTAAATTTACCTCTAAATTTTGGATTATCTTCCTTATTTATTTATTTTAATCCAAGTGGCTATTTGCTCCCCTTTGGGAAGACAGAGGTTGGAGGTGGGTATTTACAGCTAAAACTTCAAAATCTGTTTTCTTCAGACTCACGGGGAGTCACATGGAGAGAAGCAGTTTCTCTTTTTGGCAACCCCAGGCTCTTGCCAGCCAGGCTGTAGTCTAGGATCTGGCTCCTGGCCTTTCATGCAATATAGTAGCAACATTTCCTTGCTGTTCAGTGTCAGTTTTGTGTCTTACTTCTCACTTGCAGAAAAGCAGCTGTAACTGAGTCAGTCCTTGCCTTGCTGTTGCTTGTCTCCAGGGAACATTTTGGACTGTGTGTTCCAGATTTACACACCAAGTTCATTCATTGGTAACTACTCACTGCACTGGTTGCTGCAAAAAGCTCTGCTTCCTTTTTTTCTTGTGTAGTTTGGCCTTTGATATGGCTCTACAACTGTCATTTCAGAATTAGTGGTATTCATAACACCTTCACTTCTGGGCAGGTTAGATTAGCAAGACACAATTTCTTTTTCACCCCAGAGTTTTGAAGCGTAGAAATGAGAAGCTAAGRAGAGGCAGTGCTCATTACCAATTCTGTTGCACCAATTGCTGCTGTTACTTACTTCCATTCCCCCAAAATGGAAGCAGAATYGGCATCTGGGCTTCACCCAGCTCCTGCAGGAGCCAGGGCACAGCAAATTGCCTTCCAGGCCAGGATGGAGCCTAAGCTTGGTAAATGTWTCTGTGAACACCTGTCTACACTTTACCCAATGGCTGTGTTCCTAATAGCAGTGTACTACATTTTGTTTTCTGCAGGTAGTACCCCAGAAGGAATATTAGGGTCTGCTCATGTGCTTTTGCATCCTATGAATTTCTCAGTTACAAATGACACTGTATCAGCTGTGTGAGACAGTGGTCTACCTTGGGTTCCTGGTGATGAGTGCATCCATTAGAGACAGTGCAGTTACTCTAGCTTGAAATTGAAGCTTTCTGTCTTTATACAATCCTGTTTTTTATTGAGAACTGTAAATCTGAAAAATATTTTGGAATTGCCAAAATGTCTTGTGCTATTTTTCATTAAACTCAGACCAACAAACCCAAATGCTAGTTCTAACTGTACTGCACAGTTGCAATTTCTGTCTAAAAGCTTCCTTCCATTTTAATTGTGAAATTTCGTACCATAGCTTTAAAAAGTCTTTATTTCGTTTGAAATTTCATGAATTTTATGGAAAAAACAAAACAAAAAAAAACCCAGTCAGCCAGAACAACCTTTTCACTCCTTGGAAACTACCTGCTCTTCTCCACATTGAATTTCTGAAAAGCTGAATTCTTGGCTGGAATCTGTTTGCTGATTTGATCACAGCTCTGAAGTATGTTTATCCTCCTCATTTTCCTTTAAACTGGCAAGATTGAGGGCCAAATTTTGCCCCTTTGCTCCCGTAAGATGGTCCATGCAGACAGACCTGTTTGTTTAGCAGAATATTCATACTAGATGGTACCAAGAATGTTAAGTAATGAACTTTGCTAGTATATTTTGATGAATTTCAAAGGCCAATTAAACCAAGAAGAGCACAAAGTAATGTCATATAAATATTTAATGTAAACTTATGGATTACATTGTTCTGGAGAATGCTGTCAGAGGCACTTCGAAACCACATGTGGCTCATGATAGCTAGACAGAGCCAGTTTCAGCCAGAGATGAGTTCAGCCTCCTCTAATAAACACCCCTCCGGGGATCGCTTTGAAGTGGTAAAATTTTATGAGTAGCTAAAAAATCAGAATTCTGCAGTCAACAATAAGCACCATTGTATTTCCTCTCTGCCCTAATGTAAATGACAGAACACACATTTTTAGTACTCTCATTCCCCGAAACGAAGGTAAGAGACCGTGGTTTGGGGYGACGGTGACAAACCGAGTGAGACGTTCACGGGGAAGGCAGCCTTTGCGGCTGCCGTGGTTTTCCTGATGTTCTTAGAGCAGTGGATTTGGAAGCTGTTTGCACGAGCTGCTGTCGGCGATGCGTTCCTAGGCTAGAGGCACCGTTGTCGGGCTCCACGTCACACGGGTGGATCGACGCCTGGGTGTGCTGGGTGCCCTGGAAAGTGCGGCACGTCCTGCCCTTGGGTTTATGAGCTTGTGCTGCTGGCAGAACCATGAACCCCTTGCTCTCCACGAAGGGCGGGAAGTGCCTCATCTTCCCTCTTCCTCCTTCTTGACTCTGCTAATCTGTAGCCATTTCAGTGATGAAATGTTAGGTGAGATCCCAGGGCAGGGTAACCTTGGTGGTTATGCAGTGTGGGAACCCATGGAGTTGATCTCTGGCCAAGAATGTCCTGTGGATTCAGAAGAGACGTGCTGTCGGGTAGCAGCTCTGGGTCCATGCCCTTTTGCAGGTGGAGCAGGGAGGCAGGGAAGAGGTGGTGCAGTGGAAGCTGCGAGCACAGTTCCTCTTGCCCACTCGTTGCAGACCTCTGCTGTCAGCTGGGGAGTGTGGCCAGGAGCAGAGAGTTTGCTGCCTGGAAGTAGGGACTATGTCTAATCTGGGACCCTAATTGAATTTGGATACATGTGGCCTGCCAGGAGCACCTGGTGATAACATCCCCACACCCATAAGTTCTCCCTGGGTAAGAAAGGGCTCCAATCTCATCAGAGTCCCAGTTCTCGCTCTTAAAAAAGACCCAGACTAGCTAATACCAGAATTCTCCAATGTCATGAGCAGCTTTTTCTGGATTAGACCTTGTCAGCCCACAGCTGGCAATGGCCTGGCCTGCTGAGTGTGAGCCATGCACGTTTTACAAAACTGTTTTGAGCAAAAAAATTAAAAATGGCAATTTGCAGTTAAAAGAGGCTTGAGCACTTGCAACAATGGCAACTTAGAATCTACATTTCCAGAAAGTTTTATAATGTTGGAGACATCTGTGTTTTGCGCTGTGCTGGGTTTTATTTTCAATCATTTTTCTCATTAAAAAAATGTGTGTATCTCATTATATCTTCAGATCTGAGCCAGCATTTAATTCTCTGATTGCATATGGTCGGTACAGCATGTGCCATTACACCCACCAAATAATGAAATGACAGTTCCTTTTGCAAAGTAGAAGACTAGAAATAACTTTCTGCTGAGAGATGCTATTAATTTTTCTCTCTTTTTTTTCTCTAATAAAAGTGAATAGCTAAGTGGTCATGATTCAGATCTCAGAAAGTGTTTTCTAACTAGTCTGTGACTTGTAATATAAGGGCTATACTGCAGCTTTGATATTTATGGTATATTATACCCATTTTAGAGCTGTTTTTAAAGGCTAAAAGAAATATCTGCCTCTTGTTTTATGTATTATTTATTGACCTCTTATTCTTTCCTTTATGCTGCAGATTTTTTTTTTCCTACTTTTCCGCTTGATGTTACGATGTAATAGGCTTAATAACATAATTCGCATTGGGGAGGCTTTTGCATATTCCCGTTTGCAGGCTGTCCGAATGCCAGGCTGGGCGCTGGGTCTGTCTGATCCTTCCCTGCTTGTCGGCAGGCCGGGGCTTTCGCCGTGCCGGCGGCCGGACCTGGCTGCGGTGCCGCGGAGCAGCGCGAGCGRTAGATGGCTCTGTCACCTCTTCGTCTGGAAATCCCGGGTTTATTAGGGCACCTGCATTTTTTTTTCCAATCTTCTTCCAACTTCGTTGCCACTATACATCTCATTTTATTTATTTTTTTTTTCAGTTAACATTTCCTCCACCTTAGGAAARCTTCTCTCAGCCTAATCCAGAAAATTACTGATGGTTTTTGAAAAGGGCTTAAAATAAACATGAAAGCCATGCAAGCCCGCGTGATGGGTTCTTGCCTGGCTGGACKACAGAGCACGAATGCAGGGCTTTGGGGCCAGCAGCATCGGCTAGGAGGGCCAAGAGGGGTCCTGTTAGCCAGCGGCATCTGCTAAACACGTGTGCAGTAAATCCCCGCTAATGCCAGAATGCAGCCATTCTAGTTACCAGGGAGGTGGTTTGGGGATAGGCAGTTTCTCTTCACTTAGGACTGAGGAAAACTCTTTAACAGAAATACAGCAATAAAATCTAAAAGTTCTTGAGAATCTAACTTCTTCATTTTCCTCATTAATTACTTCTGTCTTCTAGCATGCACATGTAGGAAAAATCAATCTGTTAGTCTGTTGTTGTATAAGCTGCTTTGTGCCTGTTTAAATTCTTGGAATATCCCAAGAACATCCCAAAAGTGAGGCAACTCCTGGAGGGRGAGAGCAGGCACAAGCAAGCCGCGGCACTGCTGCAAGGAGCTGGGCAGCCCTGCAGTGCTCGGGGGGCACACGAAGCCYGGGGGCCCGGCTCTTCCCCATAGCTCTGTTCCCCACACTTACGAATCGATCAGCGTATTTTGTCAAAGCTCCAGTGACCTATTTTGTTGCCTCTATAGCGCTGCTGTAGTCTAAGTGTTGAATGCTGGTCCTAGAGCTAATAAAAAAACAGCTTTATGTTTACCCTGAGGATATCAGTTGCAATTTAATAATATTTTTCCCTTAGTATTCATTCCATGTGAACTCTGGTGACATCCCTTTGAGCAGCTATTTCCTTCCACTGCCATTTTATCAGGTTGCCCGGTGCTTTACAGTGACTCTTTGCAAATCTATCGTGCTAATTACCCCAGGCCTGCATCTAAGYTGGCTTGTGGCTGTGCAGTTTTGGGTAGTGATGTGACTGCATATTCCAGTGGGAAGGCTCTGTAGCAAGCATAAATCGCATGGAAAACACATGTGCCCACCAGCCCAAAAGTCAGTGTAATCTTCATCTTGGCAATGTTGTTTATTCCGATATATTTGGAGAGTGGATTTCAACAACTCAGGGAAATGAGTAGGTGTTTGTTCAAAGGATAGTAAAAMTCAAATGCGCTTTTCAACAGGGCTCAACTTTCAGGATGTCAGTTGTTGTGATTTATTTTTGAGACTCTCCCTGCTCTTTGAAGCTGCAATATTATGTTTTCTTTCCCCCGTGTTGACAGTGTGCCTGTGAACAGGGCCCCTAATCTATCACTTACCAAATTTGTTACAGTCCGCAGTGACACATCTTTTTACTTTTCCTAGCAAGTATTTTTTTAAATAAAAGAAAAGGCAGACTTCTTAGCAGCAGCTTGGTTATTCATCAATATTATTAGATTCTCGCTTCCCTCTCCTGAAGCTAGGAATAGAAACCTATGAAATTACTGTGGAGGATGCACTCTTAAAACAAAGCACCAAGTAAGGAGGACGTGAAAAACATGTGCAACTGCAATATAGAAAGAGATTTTATGTACCAGTGTAGGGGGAATATTACGTTCAATACGCAGTGGGTGAGCTAGCGGGACCCTGGCAGGGGAGAAGCGAGGCTCCAAGATGCGCCTTGCCCTCGCTCCGCTGCCTCCGTGAGCTCTCGGCTCCCACCAGGGAGCTGCTGGCCAGAGCTGGCAGGGCATAGTGGGTGCCTTTGCGAAATATGTTGGCTTGTCTSCTTGTTTGGAAACCTGTGCACACCCCTTGGAGGGAGGCGTACCCAGGTCTCTGTCCCAGCCCAGGCATGGCAACGGGGAGCTTCCCAGGGAGTACTGGTACCTCTCCCTTTTTGGGAGATGCTTGTTAGCCTTGTCCCAGCTAGACCAAAGCCTGGGAAACTTCCAACCAGGCACTGCCTCCTCTTCCATTTAACAGAGAGGGAAATAAAAATCAAGCCCTCGGTCCAAGCCCATCAAAAATATAGACGGATGCACRCAGTTTCACAGCTCTTGCTATCCCACCTGTGCTGCAGTTACAAGCTGACACATCTTAGGCATGAAGGGGAAACTGGAAAAACCCTGAGGTGCAAGTGCCTATGTAGCAGTGAGCCCCTGCTCCAGCCAGCACAGGGAGGGCAGCGTCCACCCTTCAGTTGTGGCTGTTTTGCTGTTAAGCTTCACAGTATGTGATGTGGAAATGCAGCGGTGGTTATATTTCTGTTGCAAACACATAKCTTGCGCATGTGGTACTGCCAAGAAAAGTACTGGGCTTCCCAGAAACTTATTATGCTGGCTTTTTCCCACCTTTCTGGYGTGGCTCATTAAGGCCACAGGGTGCTAGATGAGAAAACATGGAGCTTTTCTCTTTGCAGCTTTCACAGGCGCAAGGTTCACCTGTAGTTCAGCATTTAGCTAAAATGAGGGCTGACAGCTTTTCCCTATAAATTAAATTAATGAGATGTTTGAACTAGTGCTAAATTGTTTGTGCAGATTTCTGCTGCTTGATATTGTCTCCGCGCTCCCTCGCCGCAGGCACCCTCGGGCACCCTCGGCGGCTGCTCTCGCTCCCCTGCCCGTGCTGCGATTGCAGGAGCAGTCGTTGCCGCTGCTGCCTGCGCCAGGGCTGGGGAAGGGGGTCACGTAAACACACGCTACTTCACGCAAAGGCTGCTCCTGCACAGAGCAAAAAGTTTACTTATTACAAGAAGAAGTGTTTTTCTGCTCCTCTACTCTGGCAGGGTGCTTTTGTGCTTCTGAGTTGCTGCTAGTCTGAAGGCCCCGTAAGAGATCGTCTCCACCTGACGGTGCTTGTGCTCTGGTCGGTCTCTCTCCTTTGCATTTTTCTGCAGGCTTTTCCCTTACACCTAGTTAACTCCCTTTTCTGGCCTCTTGCTGCTCAGGGCTATCTCTCTGCACTCTGCAGGTTGTCCTCGCTTCTAGCCCCTTTGCATTAAAATGGGCTGGGTAAGTAAAGGGCTGTTAATTGAGCTAACAAGCTCATTTAGGATGAAGTGGGATAGGAAAAGTTAAGGGGTAAGGAAGAGGAATCTATGCAGCCAGAAGTAGTTTCCACCCCTGGCTGAACAGGGGCTGTTCAGCTGTGCCACTGTTTGCAATTGCTGCTAGTAGCCAGTGTAGCCATGTGTTGGAAACCAGTATTGCGCCAGCCTGGAGTCAGCTTGGAGAGGTAAGAGGGGCGATGAGTAAGGGCAACTAGAGTAAATCTGTGCCCTGAAGGGGAAGGCAGATAAGGTGAGATAGCAGGAATGGGTGCTAGTTTCAAGAAATGAAGTCCTGAAATTGGACTGAATGCAGATTTATTTATTTATTTATTTATTTATTTTTATGAATGTATACATAGTTGTATTTTGGCCACTGACATTCCCGTCAGATCAATGTTTCCATGGGGAATCCAGAAGCTGGTTTGTAACTGGAGTATTTCATGTTCTTTGGGCAAATTTAGGCCTCTGCTTCTTTCTGAATCATGAAGTGAACRGTTCAGCCATAAATTTATTTTTTTAAGGAGCATCCATTTCCCTCTCTCTGGTGCCATATTCTGTCTTGTATATGCAAAYACAACATAAGGAGTGTTAAAAGAAGCAAATTAGCGATCCATCTACAGCAAAATATCCTTAATGCAGGAAGCAATTAGTGCAGAAGACAAAAATAACTATATTGTACAGACATRGTGTGCAAACCTTGCCGCTTGCAAGGTTTGAGTAACTGACTGAGAAGAAACAGTGACTCCCAACAAGCCAAATGGCAGGTTTGTGCTGATGGCTGGCTCAGGACGAGGCTGGCACCCTGAGGCCAACGATGGCCTAGGAAGGCAGAGAAAGCAAGAAATAGAATGATGGAGACAGTAAAGGACCTAAAAGTAGGGGAGGGTTGTTGTGATCTGGGAGTAGGGAGTGTGTGTGGATTAAAGTTTAATAAATATAGTGTTCTTGCTTGGATAACTGTTTGCTTGAATTGCCCCCGCCTGAGGATGTCCAGTTTGAATGGCACTCCAGAGTCAGCTGGTGCATTGGGGTACAGCTGCTATTTAATTATTGGCATATGGATACTTCAGGCAGCTTTGATCAATCTCAGCCTTTTGAGCTGTTGCAGTGTTTCTTCAGCATTATCAATGAGTTTTGTGCTCTTTCCTGTTCACATTCTCTTCTGAGATTTACAGCAAACAGGGATGAGAAATGCCAGAGGGCTAACTTTTCAATTCTTAGCAAAATAAAAATATGTGCCAGGATTCATGCATATATTCATGTGGACACCTGTGTTATTGAAACACATTTCCTTTGCTATTTGTGATGTATTTACTTGAACCATTGTAAAATTCAAGTACTGCATAATACTGAGACTCTCCTGTGGAGCTTAGTAAGAAACATGAAACTTTATTTTGTGCTTGGAAATACTGCACTATATATCATCACTTTTTCATTCAGTCCCTTCCAGCATAAAGTCTTATTCTTGCTGTGCCAAGAGGCTGGTACTGGTGCAGACCTCAGAGACTCTCAACAGGTTCTGACCAGAGCAAAGCTATCTAAAGCCTTCTTCAGATCTTGGTAGAGTCTAAGCTATAAACCATATGTCTGGGCAGTTCCATCTCCCTCTTAGTCCCAAATTTACCTGGTTGCCTTTTATAACTATTTGACATGTTCTGTCATTACCAGAAAGTCTATATAATTGTATAGTTTATTTAATTTCTAGATTGATTTCCCCCCCCCGTGTTTTTTTTTTTTTTTTTTTTTTTTTTTTGGTTT
>NW_028187177.1:541149-592542 GCF_003343005.1 Rhea americana | reverse complement strand
AGATCTTGGTAGAGTCTAAGCTATAAACCATATGTCTGGGCAGTTCCATCTCCCTCTTAGTCCCAAATTTACCTGGTTGCCTTTTATAACTATTTGACATGTTCTGTCATTACCAGAAAGTCTATATAATTGTATAGTTTATTTAATTTCTAGATTGATTTCCCCCCCCGTGTTTTTTTTTTTTCCAGGAATAGAAAGCTTGGGTCTGGTAGTCATCTCAAACTCATGTTGCGGGTGACTGACTCTTTCAGATCTCTAATGCAAGCTGTAATTTCTCTTAAAGATTGTCTTGCTGATTTAGAGGATAGTGCCTTGCTGCTGTGAACGTATGGCTTTCTGCTAGCAAAGAAAAGTACAGTAGGGAGATATCACCCCATAAAAATAAAGGTCCTATATTTAGTGAGAAGTGTTGTGATGTCCTGGCTGTTGCTCAGACCCCTTCTATTTATCTTCTTCTACCTAACATGTCTGAAGTGTGGCTGTGGTGCAGCCTAGCTCATGCCATTCACACGGAGTGAAGATAATCAGGAGTTCCTGCTCTCTGAAATTGCAGTGCACTGAGTGCTTCCCACAGATTTTATTTAAACCTATGAAAACTTGCTTTGTTTGTTACTCTGAGGCTGAGGCAATGGCACTAATTTGATCTCTTTCAGCCAAGCATGGGTTCAAGGTCTCTTGCCTGTGAAAAATCAATAAATCAAAATACTAGAAGCTGCCATGCTTCGAATTGATTCTTTCAGGAATATTTTTTTCCCCAAAGCTTAAACTATTTCCAACAGCAAGAAGTTATAATGAAGACTAAGTGTATTTATGAAGTGAAATCATTACCAATGGCTTAGCGAGTGGAATCCAATTTCCTGTTCCACTGGTGATGCTAATACAGACTGAGATTTCATTGATGTATTGGGCATCATTTTTTCCTCTCAACTGAGAGAAAAATTATATTTGCCATTCTCCACTGGTTGCACCTTGCAGGCAAAACTACGTTGTATATGAAGGATCAAGGCAGAATCTTAATGGAGAATGTATTTACAAGAGAATAACATGCACATCAATATTTCACAGGCATCTCATATGTGCTTTGTGTTACATCATATTTAATGTATGAGCATAGCTGCTTTACCTGTGCAGAGACCTTAAAAAAAAAATAGGGGAAAAAACAGGGGAAAAAAACCCCAACACTTCCTTCTCCACTTTTTAAGAATGAAGTCTCCAACTCCAGTACATACAGATGTTTGTAGTTCTGGTCTCTGCTCTTGGGCTGTGTATGGCCAACTGGGCTGTGGCTGGCCACGAGATGGGCGGCACCAATCTCTCTGGAGTGACCTGGGAGCAGGTTTAAAAGAYGGTAGGGAAACGGGGCTGTGGTTTTTAATAGCCAGTTTTACTCCACAGATGAGCACAGCTGAGGTCTGGACAAATCTTGACGTTTGTATCATCTGCAAGTGTTGCTGCCTTACTGCTCATTGCTCTCTTCTCCCAGCCCATCAGGAAATGTATTAAACAGCAAGAGCTCTTGTGGGGAACCTTGAGACTCCTCTTTTTAGGGAAAACTGACAATTTAATTTTGCTCTTTGATTTGAGTGCTCTCTATCCTTCTACCCCTACATCACATCTATCATCATCAGTAGTCTTTGGTAGAGGATGCTGCCGAACTGCCATCAGAAATGTCTGTACGGCRCAAGTGTGCAATGGCAACTGAGGCGAGATGCTTCCTGCATGCACCRTGATGTTGCATCTTCATCCTACTTAGCATGGAGTAAATCCAGGCTGCCATTTGTAGGTCCCAGGCAGTTCTGTAAGGTGCTCTTGACAGTTCAGCATGATGCACTGTCATCACAAGATCGCTGAGTTATGATAGGATGCTTCAGGGTGTTATGTCAGTGTTTTGTTTGTTTTTATTTTATTTTATTTTTCATTTTTTTGTTTTCCTGATCTGGGAAGATGCCCAGGAGATGTTTAGAGGCCAGGATGGTCAGCGGCTGTGCTTGGTGGGGGAGCTATGCTGTGTGTGTACAGGCAAGTACCGACTTTGCTCAGAGCYRTGCAGGCAGAAGGGYCCTCTGTCCTTCMTGYRTAAGGAGAGCCTTTCTTCATGTATCAGACCACTGTATTCAGAATAAAGTACTGGCATCTGATCTCAGGGATATAGCAAAGCAATGACTGATCCAAAGCAAAACCCCCCTCCCCCATTTTCTTTAGGCAAAAGTAATTTTTGATGAAAATGTTATTTTAAAAAATAACGACTTAAATTTTAACTTTAAACAGAAAACAAACATGGTATTGCTGTAGGCTTTTAATGAAATCCCCCCCTTCCTCTCYCCCCTGACCCCACAATTTAAAAATCCTCAAACTTACCTGGTTTTGAACCAGTTCAAAGATGAACTTCTTGGAAGGTGACCAAAAGGTAATTCGAATAAAAAAAAGAATGGGGCCTGATTTCATTTGGACTTGTCTTGAGTTTTAATAAACACAGCCATGATATTTTGTCATCACRTGATCTCTGAAGAGAGGAAAGCTCTTTAATGATGGCACTAAAATGYTTTGCTCAGTCATGAACATTTCTATGATGACAGTTAAGGCATTAGCCCTGAAAGCCATCTCTCCCACCGCCCCAGAAGTTGGGGCCACCTGACCATGGTTGTGGATTGCGATATGAGCTGCAGCTGCTTGTGAAAGTGGCTTTATTCTAAAAATCTGCACCGTTTCCCTCTGCTGCCCCTTTCTGGGATAGGGTGACCTCTCCAGAGAGGTGGAAGAGACCSTGTTCAGAAGAAGGATTTGCTAAAGGAGGTCTGTCCATGCCCTTAGAATTTCTGCTTTTTTGAACAGAATGATTAAGTACTAAACTTATCTTTAAATCAGGTTAAGCAGCCAACAGGGGCTTTACTCCTTGCCTTCATGTAGGCAGTGCAGTCAGCATGTAYGCTGCCAGTTAGCTTCGCTGTTTCCTGAAGGAGTAGCCCTCTCAGAATAGCAATCTGGCTTTCTTTCACATGAATCCAAAAAAAGAACATCCCTCCCAGCTCTCAGTTCTACAATTTCACTTTAGAAATAGCTCCTCAAAGTTAGTTTCTGCAGGATTTGAGCCTCACAGTGTTGCTGTGGTGCTGCAGGACCCAACTGCAGCATTGCTTTCATCAGAAATTATGGCACTGATGAAGACGTTCTACCTAAGATGCTAACAGTGTGGGGCTGGGTTAACTGTTTTAGGAGATGACTCATTGTATATATAGGGTGAGATCACTGTTTGAGTCTCCAGWATGCTGCCAGAGAGGCCAGAGCTGTAAGACTGGCCATCCATTAAGCCCCCCCGGCTGCTCCTCTTGACGCTGATAGCCAGCACTGCTCCTCGGCGAGGGAGCTGTTGCATTTTCCGCAGGGAAGGGCCTTTGCGTGGCCAGCGAGGCTGCGCCTCGGCTGCAGGTGGCGGTGCGTGGTAGCTAATGCGCTTCTCCCTCCTCGAAGGGAGGCTGGTTCTGGTGTCCTAGCGCTCAGGCTTGGAAACATACAGCCTGGGTCCGTCTCGTTTGGGGAAGGGTGTGAGAGGAGGAGGCACATCCCACAGGGGCTGACAGTGGTGTGGCACAGGGAAAAAGAACAAAAGAGAAAAATGTGATGAAGAAGGAGCTAACGACTGGGAAAGAGGCTCGGAGACAGGCTTCTGCGAGAGCAGCTTGGAGAGCAGCGTGCTCGCCTGCCCAGGTGGGCTGGGGGTTCCCAGCGAGGAGGGACGTTTGCAGATGGGAAACATGGGCTGGGATCTAGTCTGCAACGATGAAACGTGCTGGGGGATATTCAGCAGAATGGCTACGAGCTCTCCAGCAGCTCAGCCCGGAGCAGTCCTTTCCTGYGCTTAATGTCACGGTTTGGGGATTGGGAGCCCCGGACTGATTCGTAACTCTCCCAATGGTTCCCTTCTGACCTGACGCCGTGGCTCCCCAGCTCACAGTGCGGTGATGTGGCCATGCTCAGACCACTCTGGCTGTGGTGGGAGAGCCCAGAGCAGGAGCCGTGGCAGGAGTGCTGCTGGCTGCCCGCAGCGGGCTCTGGTGAGCTGTGCTCCCCGCTGCTGCTGCTGCTCCCAGCAGCTGTGCAGCCTCTGGTGGGATGACAGCAAAATCTCCACTTTTGCTTCCACAGACCGGGTCAGGTTGGACCCCCCAAGCCCTAACCAGCTCCTTAGGCTTAAACTAGTAGCTGGTTGATGATTGTTTGGTGACGCCCTGGATAGGAATGCCTTTGWTGAGGCTGTTTGGCTTGCAGCGGGTGGTGGTGGTGGTGGAGAATGGTCTCTAAGCAATGGCTCCTGGGAGCTGAGGGGCCTGAGGTGAGAACAAGTTACCTGGTGAAGATTTCCTGTGTCTRGAAAAGGAATCTATTCCTTGCCACTCAGATATTCAGACCAGAATGTGCCATGTGCAGCATTTCCCCATGAGTACAGCTGGCAGACACGTTGGCAGGCCACACGTTCTACTTTGGGCAAAAGAAGTGTTCACAAAACTCACAATAACTACATTCTGATATTCAAACCTATCTCAGCTCTGCCCTCATATCACTCTGCGTGAGCCTACATGGGGATACGCTGGGGTGAGTTAGCTGATTTATGTTCTCTAATCACCTACAGAATAGCAGAAGGTCACAAGTAAAGGGAATTCTTCTTAATGCCGAGACTGCACTCTTAATGTCATAACTGTGTTTTTACTGATGTGATGTTGCACATCAACACCAAATACTACCGTGGAAAAATTATTCTGTTTAGAAAAGCATCAAAARCTATCTTCAAAGAATATTACATCCAGACCACATGCATGCTCTGGTATTTTTATTGTTATTTAAGTTGTCTACATAATCATTTCTGGTAGTTGTCCCTATTGCATTGTGTTTTTTTTCTTTTTTTTTTTTTAATCCCTTTACTATGTAAAATGAGGGTTTCTACTTTTGCTGGCAAAAGTCGCTTTATTTACAAATTCTGCTGCCTTTGTCCATTTACAGATCAAATGCATGAATTAAATTGGATTAGGACAATAAACACCCAAAGGATAGTAGAAGATGCCATGTTCTGAAGCGTAGCCTTCATCTGGCTTAGCTGAATAGATGCTGTGTAACAAATCAGCTCTGTTTACCAAAGCRCTCCCAGTGTTTGCTGTGCTGCATCCCTAAATATTATTGCTGTGAAGCATGCTCACTTCCTGTAGGTCCACCAGCCTTAATCTTTAGCCATTTCGGGGGAAGGTAATAGGCTTCTGGTTTGGACAGCTATTTCTTTGTAAAGTAGGAAAGACTTTTAAAAGCGAAGATCTTTGATGTAACCCAATAATGAGGAATGAAGGGCACAGTGAACTGATCCCCTCCTTGCTTCCCCACAGCGCTGAGCTAGGTAAGGAGATGTGTTACTAGCCCCTCTCCCCCGCCCTTAGCACACCAATGATCTGTGCACAGGGTGAATTGGCTGTATATGAAGTATCCTAAAGACTTGGGCTGGCATCACCTCCGAAACGTAGTGGCACACCCGTGCTTGTACAAGAGCCAGTTGTGTGTGAGAGTGATGAGGCCGTCTGGCTTCACAGGCTAAAAYGGATTTGTCTTTGTGACTGCCTGAGAGCCGCCAGCGCTGGGGGCTCTCCTGGTGCTCACCAGAGCCAGCAGAAAGCCTGGCCCTATTTGCTGTCCTTTTTCATGTCCGCGCTGGGGTACAGGTCTTTCTGAAGCTCTGACATTAAGCTCATCAATCGCATAGAGCTTCTGTATAGAGAGGATGCAAGATGCTGATTTCCAGGGACTAGCATACCACTGTTTGTGGGGCTTGAGGGTTTTTTGACTTGTTTGTTTTTTACTTTTTTGTTTTCCATCAGATGGCAGTTTTGTCGTTACTCTGGCATCAGGGAAAGTGAGGAAGTTGCAGTCTTTRCTGAGAGCCACATTCTGCCTTCAGGAGCTGGCAGTCCTGCGGGTAGGATGAGAGCTGTCAAGGGAATTCTAGATTAGGTAATTGAACTTGTTCTTTGTAATCCCGAGCCCTCTGCTACYTCTTCCCTGCAGTTCAATGGGATATTTTCTGAGTTTAAAATCAGCCTTGGGTAAATCTGTTTCCCTGGCTCCTGCCAGCAAAATTTTGGCTATCCCAGTGGACCTGTTAACGATAGGCAAAGAATGCGGCACGGGSGGTCTGACTTGTGGCCAACCGGCAGCGTGTCTCGGGAAAACGTCCTCTCCCTTCCTAGCGAGGCATTGTGCGTGCAGGTATTGGTAGGTGGGAATGGCTCCGGCACTCACTGTGGGAATGAATTAATACTATTTAAAATGAATTATGTGCTTTAGATAAACTTCCTCCTGTGAGTGTGCTGCCTCGGAAGAGTCTATAGCTTGTATTTAAGCGGATTGACAAGGTGTTCAGGCTTCTGTGAAATAGGAAGAGAAACTACAAGTTCTCATCTTCCTTGGAGGTCTGAATTTCCCTAATCCATGTCTCTACTCACTTACATTTAATTAGAGACAGGCCCTGAAGTGACTTAGTGGGCTGCATGCATGCTGAATCCGCAGCTGAGACAAATTCATTTGTAGAGTATAATTCTTGAACACAATGGAGCACCTTGCTTTGAACGCTATGATGAAGGGCCTACAGCAGACTGGCCAGAAGGCTGGGGAAGACTGTACTTTTCTCAGATGGGCAGGCTTTCCTGGGTGATGCTCGTCAGCAATGGAAGGGCTCTTCTTGCTTGTACTAGTAAAAGGAGCTACAGACATTAGCACTTTGCAGTCACAATTTTGTTTGGCAGATCTGGAACTAGAAGCTTAATTTCTTCGTGCATCAGAATAAACGGCCAAGCAGCCCAAAGCTATTTTCAGTACCTTCTTCGCTGACTTTGCAAATGCATCTCTTTCAAAACCTGCTAGTTATGAGATCATGATGGAAGCTATTGTCAATTTAACACCTGCTTTGGAAAAATGTATTTGTCATAAATCATGTTTATCAATGAACCAAGCTGGAATTAAACAGTTGAATTGTTGGAGTAAATATGCTAATAAAACAATATGGAATTAACTGATGGAGATGGTGATATGGCATGTGTATCTTGTGGTTTCCATAGATACACATGTGACTGTTTTGCAAACACTATACACCACCTGAAATATATTTTCTCTACTTCAGAAATAATAATTACACTTAAGTGCATTCTGTACAAAGCACTTCTTAAGCATTTGGTGAATGATGAAAGCTAAACAGGTTTTCAAAGGCTGTTGCAGCTTTCTCAGCACAGATCTCTACATTTTTCTGAAGTACAGGTGGAAGAACAAGGAGGCAGAGGAAGTTCCTGATCCAAGGTCCATGGACATCATTTTGTGATATGCTCCAGCTGGCACGGTTTGGCTTGGGACAGGAGTCAAACTGCCAGCCACATTCATTGTGCTGTCTATCGCCTGGGATGCATGCAGATACGTGGGGGCTGGAGGATGGTTCCTTTCAGCATACGAAGGTATTCCTGATAATAAGAAGCTACAATGAAAGAGAAATTAAACATAAAGTGGGGCTCTGCTGACAAGTTTACCTTTTCCATGGACAATATTTCAGGTGAGGCCAACAGTTCGAAAGGGTCTGGCTTCCAGAACTGGGATTAAATCTATGCAGAGATCTGGATTTTGCACTTTGATAAAGGCCAGATCTCTCAAGTGCCTCACCCATGACAGCACACGGTGTTCTGGCCTTGTCTCAAATCTGGTGCTGACTGTGGAGGCTGAGCTTGTATGAAAATCTGTCTCATCTTGTGTAGGAAAAATTGAAACAGAATTAACCTCTCCCCCAAGTTCTTAATATCAGATATGCATTTCCCCCTCTATTCCCTAATTAAAAAGTAAAGGAGAAGGGGAAGAGGAGGAGGAAACTAATAATGTCAATTACATATTTGGCTTACAGAAAGGAAAAGAAAAGCACACTAATGCATTTGTGGACAATAAGTAGGAAATGATTCAGGTTTAATAAACCTCTTTGCTGTTAATCTCCGTTAACCTAGGGGCTCTGTTACTTACATCAAAATGTCTCCTCACTTTCTGTTGTGTTATTGAAAAGGATGAGCCTTGCTTTATTATTTTTTGCAGGGGCTATTGAACCTGCTGCCTCTGAAGTAATTGGAGCACAGGGGCCTGGCACAGCTCTCATAGACTGTGCAGTCTCATCGCTGTGGTAAAAACAGTATTTTATCACTGTGATCCTTATCTGGCACCTCCAAGTCTTAGCAGACTTGCCCCAGGACACCTATCAACCTTGTGAAAGGGCTGACCACAGCTCCCTGGGACCATAGAATCACAGAATCAGTAAAGTTGGAAGAGACCTCTGGAGATCATCTAGTCCAACCTCCCCGCTCAGCAGGGTCACCTAGAGCATGTTAGACAGGGCTGCATCCAGGCAGACCTTGAATATCTCCAGGGAAGGAGACTCCACCATCTCTCTGGGCAACCTGGCCCAGGGCTCCGTCACTCTCACAGGGAAGAAATTCCCCCTCACGTTCAGGTGGAACTTCCTGTGGTTCAATTTCTGCCCATTGCCTCTTGTCCTGTCACATGGGACACCTGAAAAGAGTTTGTCCCCCCTGACACCCTCCCTTCAGGTACTTGTACACATTGATCAGATCCCCCCTCAGTCTTCTCTTCCCCAGGCTGAAGAGGCCCAGCTCTCGCAGCCGTTCCTCATAGGGCAGGTGCTCCAGCCCTCTGATCATYBTCGTAGCCCTACGCTGGACTCTCTCCAGTAGCTCCATGTCTCTCTTGTCCTGGGGAGCCCAGGACTGGACACAGTACTCGAGACAAGGCCTCACCAGGGCTGAGCAGAGGGGCAGCATCACCTCCCTTGACCTCCTGGCAACACTCTTCCTAATGCACCCCAGGAGACCATTGACTTTCTTGGCCACAAGGGCACACTGCTGGCTCATGGTCAACTTGTCATCCACCAGCACTCCCAGGTCCTTCTCTGCAGAGCTGCTCTCCAGCAGGTCAGCCCCCAGCTTGTCCTGGTGGTTAGGGTTATTTCTCCCTAGGTGCAGGATCTGCACTTGCCCTTGTTGAACCTCACGAGGTTCTTCTCCCCACAACTCTCCAGCCTGTCCAGGTGTCTCTGAATGGCAGCACAGCCCTCAGGTGTATCAGCCACTCCTCCCAGCTCGGGATCATCAGCAAACTTGCTGAGGAGGCACCCTGTCCCCTCATCCAGGTCATTGATGAAGAAGTGAAGAAGTTGAATAGGATGTGACCCAGTACTGAGCCCTGGGGGATACCACTAGCCACAGGCCTCCGGCTGGACTCCACACCACTGATGACAACACTCTGAGCTCTGCCTTTCAGCCAGTTCTCAATCCACCTCACTGTCCACTCACCTAATCCATGCTTCCTGAGCTTTTCTAGAAGGATGTTAGGGGAGACAGTGTCAAAAGCCTTGCTGAAGTCAAGGTGCACAACATCCACTGCTCTCCCCTCATGTACCCAGCCAGCCATTCCATCCTAGAAGGCCATCAGATTAGTTATGCGGGATTTCCCCTTGGTGAATCCATGCTGACTGCTCCTGATCACCTTCCTTTCCTCTATATGTCTGGAGATGACATCCAGAATGAGCTGTTCCATCACCTTTCCAGGGACGGAGGTGAGGCTGACCAGACTATAGTTGCCTGGGTCCTCCTCCTTGCCCTTTTTGAAGACTGGAGTGACATTGGCTTTCTTCCAGTCCTCAGGCACCTCTCCAGTTCTCCAGGACTTTTCAAAGATGATGGAGAGCAGCCTGGCAACAACATCCACCAGCTCCCTCAGTACCCGTGGGTGCATCCCATCTGGGCCCATGGATCTGTGGATGTCTAGCCTGCCCAGAAAGTCTCTAATCCTATCCTCCTCCGAACTTTCTCTCTCATATCCAGGCTTTGGGATTCATGGGGGCTGCCCTTAGCAGTGAAGCTTGCTTTGGTGGAAGTCCTGCTGTCCCCCTTGGAGAGGGCAGGGATGCCTTCTGCAAGGGCCAGTATAGCTGGATATGGCACTGCTGTGGCCAGTCACTCCCTTTTCCACTTTGCACTCAGCGTGTAGGGTCCCTCTGCACCAGCCAGTGGGTCTGACTGCTAAGGAGGGTGCTCTGGCTGGGGCAGTTGTGGAARGGCTGTGATGGCTTGTTCGTAAAGGTGACTGAAAGTTACTACTGGGGGGACTTTTGGATTTTGTCAATTCCTGCCATCCAAATAGCTGAGGGTCAATCTGTGCGTTTAGGTGGGACTCCACACTAAGCACCCAGCCGCCCTTTTACCACCTCACTGGGGATCTGGTAATAGAGTGGATGTTTCTGATTAGCACACACTGTTAAAAACATATTTTTCTTGCATGATGAACAGTCTTTCATGGCTTTCTCATCCCATGGAGTATTGCCCAGAAGTTGATGTTATGCTGTTGTTATTGGAAAGGAACAAGGGGTTGTGAGGGGCAGCACACATATTTCTGAGAATCCCTTATGGTTAACGMTTGTATCTTTCCAACAGAGTTGTTCCCCACTTTTTCCCTTGGCCCTGGGCTTCAAACATCCAAGGATTTTTCACTTTTGGTCTGTGACATTAAATTTCTCTATTGTTATTTTGAAGCAGCCGTAGCAGCGGAGGCCGGCTGACTCATCCTGCCTGTAAGCAATCACTCCAGGAGGAAGCAGATGCTATCGATATTACTGAGCTCTGCGGATGGTCTATGAGTGTCTCGTGACGCCGCTACGTGTGTGCACGGCTGACCCAAAGTGAGCGATGGTGCGCCCGCAGGCAGGGGATAAGCAGGAGCAGCAGTGCCAGAGACGGGAGAAGATGTGGAAGAAGAAAAACAAAATTCTGGGGAAGATCTAGTATCAGGTCCAATATCTAACACTGAAACAAGATGTCCCTGTACTGACTCCTAAAGTAATTCCCTAGGAAGCCCAGCTCTTTTGCTTTGCTGGATGAGAGCCCTTCCCTTTGTGTCTGTAATTTGCAGATCTTCCCTTCTGGCCCAGCTGGACCCAAGTTTTAGGAGAGAAAGCCAGCATCTCTGGCTAAGACCTCTGCAATCCACAAGGTTTGCAAGAGAGGCTTGATCTGATATCAAGTCCCTCAATGGAAATTTTCCCCTTGACTTAATGTGTTAGTGTTTTTTTTTTTTTTTTTTTTTTTACCTCTAGTCAGGAGTTTTATCTCATTAGTTCTGTGAATCAAACCGTGGGTCTGAAATCCTTTAATTTTCTTTCTGAGAGAAAAAGATATTTTAAATTCAGAGCTGGATAAAAATTAAAGCATGAACATCATCTGGCTGAATTCTAAGTCCTTTATAAGATATTCAGAGTGAAGTCTGTACAGCTGCACAATGTCATTCTTGGTTAATATAACCCATACACTGCTCTTCTGCAGCACATTTACAGGCATGCTACTTTTCTCTCTTTCTGGCCTGTGAATTTTCAAATATTCTGTTTGCATAAATTTGCCTACTTCTCATTTGATTTATTTGACAGTGCTTTTATCTCAAAGTCAAACTTTTAAATATAACCTTTCTTCCCGCTCTGATTGCAGTGGAAATTTCACCTGGTAAATCAGAAACTTTTGGAGGTCATTTTACTTTCACCTCTTCCTTTTTATGAGGTCCTAATACATCAAAAATCTATGCTGTGAAACACCCCTCTCTACTCAAACGTTTAAAATGCCAGGGTGTCTGACGCGCAATGAGGATAGTACTGGAGCAACCAGGAGCATCACACTGCTGCTCTGAGAACACAGGGCTCGCTGGGGCTTGGGCTGAGCCAAAATGACACCAACCAATCCAAACCACATCAAAAGGTGGGACACCTCACCAGAGTGCTCCCCACCTGTGGTAATCACCGGTGGCATTTAACAGAGCAGAAATGGTAGAAACTGGCMGAAAAGGTCAGGAAGGACCAATTTTTCCAGTGAGAGGAAAGCCAGGGGATGAGAGGAGCCGCAGTGCTGGACCCCTTCAGAACCAGAGCGGCGGCCGAGCGGACAGCAGCRGGTCCCTAACCTTTAAAGGCTCTCTGTAGCTGGGAACGTTTCTTGAGAACACATTAAATAATGTTGTAATCTTTCTGTTCTATATCGTGGGAATTCTTCCCAAACATTGAAAAGTTCTGCAGGCCACTACCAGTAACAGAAAGGACTTGAGAAACCCAGTTTGAGTATGAACATCTGTTATGACATAAAGATGAACAAAAAAAGTGCGCAGAGAGGCAGCTCTTCTTGCAGAATTCAGTATCTAACTGTGTTTCCCTCCTTAGATTTAAAATGCAGGAAACAAGCAGATATGAGAGGGCATTTGCTTTAGATTCAAAGAGCTGTTCTTGTAAAGGATCAATAGATCTAACACTGTATTTAGTGGCATACAAAATGTTGGACCAGGCAATTATTTTGACTTATCACGCTGGTAAGTAAGGCATCCAAGTATAACAGAAAATTCTAATATTTTATTGTTTGTTGTTTAACTAAAATATTTCATCTTTAGAAGCAGTTATGTTAAAGATTAATATCCTGTTCTTGCCAGGTATTGCCATTGGCTTGTTAATGCAGTGTCAATTTTATATATGTTTTTTGTGGGGGAGGGGAGAATTTTGTATTCAGCAGCTCATTCACTCAGTCTCTAACCCACTGGCTGCTGGTGCCAGGGGGCATTTCCAGTAGCACTGGTGTCCTCTGAGCAATCCAACTGGAGCATTAGGGAGTAAAACTGCTTAATAACATCATTAGGAAAACTTCCAGACTCCAGAGAACCAGCCTTAGAGTTGAGTTCCATCTGACTTTAACTATCTAAGAGGTAAAGGTCTAAATTTACTCAGGGCAACAAATCATAAGGAAAACATATTAGATATACCAAACCATTTTGCTTCAAAACACTATTAATAGTGTTCTGTATTCAGAAACTGCAGCAGCCAGATGTCATAGTGTCTAAAATACAAACTGTAATGAAAGCCCAGGCATTATTCTGTTTTCTTGTTATATAGGTAGATGCTTGTGATACCCTTAGCCAGTCCATGAGAAAACTGAGGTAACATGAATTTATGACTTGAGCCAGTAGTGGATTTCCTGCACAGATGACTTGSAAGTACTGATTCTTCCAGCTGAGATGAACAGAAGTTTTGATCTCAAGACAAATGCCGTCCTAAGCATAGAGTGGCTTTGCACCAAAACAACAACTTTCGAAAACCTCCAGGWCATGGTTTTCAGCTACAGAAAGGTGCACTGAAGCCAACAAAAGTAGATTCTAAGAAAGCTGCTGACAGTTTCATACAAGCAGTATGTGACATTCAAGCGAACTTATGAAGAGCTCCAGGATTCCTATCTTTGCCCAGGGTCATCAGGGCCTCTGAGGTACCCGTAGAGCACGTGGGAGTGGAAAAGGTGTCAGAAATGACGGCAGTATTCTGCGAGGGGACCAGCTCAGCATGCRTGTGGGAGGGGCACAAACAACCCCCTAAAAACGCAGGAGACCAAAGGAGCATCTGCTTAGGGACATGGTGCTGTTTGGCGGAGCCCTTAGGTTTCAACCCCTTTCAGGTGCTTTGAGTGTTTTTGTTGAAAAACCTTAGTCTTATTAGCTATGTAACTCTTTGCTTGGATGCTACAGAGCAATCACACCAACTTGAAGGCGAGGGGAACTGATTGCGCTCATTATGGCACATTTACCTCCTCATACAAAGATGTAGCTCTTCATTATTCAGTATGATTTGAAYGTGCTATGAAAAACACTGCAGCTCTTCAATTACCAGAGCCATAATGGTTTGGAGATGCAAGCTTGTGGTTACAGTCTTGGGCTGTGAAACTGTAAATGTAACCAGGAGTATCATTTGTTGCTATAAGCCTTAACTGGTACATGCATTATAGAAGTGCTTACTCAAAACCACACAAGGATGTCTGTGTAAAGAAAAAAACCCTCACTCTCTCTCTTTCTCTCTCTCTCTCTCTMTMTATATATATATATATGTAGTGTAATCTTAAGTGTAATTCAAATTTCCATGAAAAATTCAATAGAAGTTTCTTTAGAAAACTGCTAGCTCCTAGACTCCATTTCACGTACTTGTAATTAGCAAAAACGCTTTTCCAAGAGCGGTGTTGTGTTCAGCTGCTGCGTAGTCAGAGGTGCCTCTGCAGACTGTTTGTTGCCTGTGCTTGGCAATATTCCTGCCACAATTAAATCTGTTTTGCAGACTCAGACTACAATGTCACCTGGGGAGGCTCCCACAAATCACCAATAGGACCAATGTGGCCTGCAAACCATGATAGGCAGTTGGAATCTAAATTACCAGAAGTACCAGAGGAAAGCTCAGAATTTATATCAGATATAATGTATTACAAGTGTGATTTATAAAAGGATTACAGAAAGCAGTTAGTTAATGCTACTGGCAGTAAACACAGATTAAAATATTTATCTAGCTGTAAAAATATGAATGATGGAGTCATCTGTTTAGTTATGTAAAGAAGCTGCATGCTTTGAACGACAACAAACAATGCTTTTATTATCACTAATATTTTATAATATCCATATACCAAAATCCTTCCATGCCTTTCACTTCCGAGCAAAATCCTGTTGTATCTAATCAGTGCAGAATGCAGAATTTCCTTGAGCAACAGACATGCTCACAAGGGAGTAGGTAACCCAACAATGTAGTTATTTGCCTTCCTACCTGCCTTCCCTCTTCAAGGCTGTAGTGTCTGGACAACAGCTCCTTCCTATATGAGGCCAGTTACAGGAAACATTAGCAGTACGCTGCATTGTATTTTTATATTACTCTTCCAGTTCTTGCATTTCTTCTAATTTTGCCCTCTGAACAGTATCAGTTTATGGAAAGGTCAGGTCTTTATTTGCAAGATGGTCCAGTTTGGGTCTTCCATAACTCCATTCTGACATTTGAACCTTTTTACCTAAGACCATCCTTTTTTTTTTTTTTTTTTTTTTTTTTTTTTTTTTTTTTTTTTTTTTTTTTNGCTCTTGCTTCTTACCTACTGCACTACCACTTTGGTCAGAGACTTAGCCATGTAATCTGTAAAACAATCAGCAAAGGTAAGGGAAGCACTTGCTGCCCCAGCAAAAATATATTAATGACCATGACCAGTATTAGAGGTTCATTTCTTATTTTTCAATCAACCATTTGCCAGGAATAACTTCTAGCATATTGCATTTCTACAGTAACATTTTCTAGTTCCCTGCAGTGATTTATCTTGAAAAACATTCAACATGCACATTCCTGTCTTGTAGGTTTGTAGAGCTCAGAGTAAATCTTGCTATGCTCAGTAAGCAGTCCAGTGAGGCATCAGCTGAAGTTCTGAATTTATGTAGTCCTCTGATGGTCAAAGCAGAGCCCTGCGACCAGTTCCTTCCCATTGAACTTCATGGATTTTGGCAATGCCAGCACGTTTCTTGAGTCTTGCTGCTTCCAAGCTTCTGGGTGAGGCAGAACTGTTGTTTCTTACATGCTTAGGATGAAGGCAGGAAAACTCAATGTTTGCTAGCTTTTCCTCTTACTCTGAAGTCAGCTGAAACTTAAAATATTCAGCAGAGAGAATCAAGAAGCACAGCTGGCCTTGCTTCTGTTTTTCCTTGATTCCCGTGGTAATTGGTCAGGCTACACATTGAGTGGCTCCCAACAGCTGGTTATTTTCTATGTTATCTTCTGCTGACAGTAATAAATTTTAGTCTGTGTTGCTGGCCTGGGAAATTGGCTGTAATAACAATTTTGAGTGGCCAAGTCATTTCCCTCCTTAGTCAGACCATCCCTGACACTGTGCAAGTTTTACTTCTCTTTCCTATTGTAACATCCTAGTCCCACTACATTGCACTAACACAAGTTACTTAGTTTGTGTTTGAACTCTATCTCTTATACAAAACTTGTGAGTCCTGTGAGCTGTGTTTGTGTTTTTGTATGCACAATTACTCATCCCCTTCTGACCGTCTTGTTCTTCAGCTGCAGCCTCTGTGAGCAAGAAGCCAAACACAGCTGGGCACCTACTTCCACAGCAGAGACCTGCAGAGTTTTGGTTGTCTTTTCAACTTTGTAATTACAGTGATTTTAGTGCTCACAAAAAGCTTCATGTGATAATTTAAGGAACAGGTGCAGTGGCAATCAAAAAAAAACCCCATTATATGAAATAATGCTAAAATAGTGCTAAAATATTATATGACATTGAAAAGATACTATGATTATTTTAAATCACTAGCTAAAAAGGATACAGAAGAACTCATGCAAGAGAAATAGAAAAGGGGAGTGTATATGTGTGTAGCAAGGGACAGATGGGGAGTTGTAGCCAGAGGGTTACCTGAATAGTAAAGAGGAATGAAACACTCTCTTAAAAACCAATCAAACAACAAGAAAAGCCCACTGGACTGCTCRAATGGGAAGGGACCTTTTCCATTGCAAAAGTCTTCTTGCCTCYGCTAAGTAAGAGGAGGGAAAAGATGATAGTGACACCTGGGATTTATTATCCAACTGTGCTGAAAACAGCTATTTTTTAAGGTGTACAGAGAGAAAATAGAGCATCCGTGCAGGATTACAAAGCCATGAGATATTCCCTGGATTCTGTCGGGGAGATTCCCCAAGGTTTCCCATCTCTTCAGTTATTTCTGTTCATTTCTAACCTAGTTGCTTTGTGTTTTATTAAGGCAATATTAACATGCAGTCTCAAGTCGTTATGTTATGATTCATGTGTTCTCGAGGCACCTTCAGACCATTATCTAGAACTAGTTTTCCATTAGCTTTGGGATGAATTAAGGTATGTAGAAGTTATTACCCTGCTTTCTCGTGGGCAGTGTGGGAGGGAATGTACCTTACAGCTGAACTGCCCCAGATTAGTGCTGGTGCCTACCCACTCAGAAATTTCTCTCCTTTGCAAACAGTTTTAACACATCATTTATTAACAATGGTTCAAATATTAACAAGCACATGTTGGGCATCTGTGCCTGCTGGGTAGGTTCTGTAAAGTGTTTAACCTAAATGTATGAAAAATACAGCACAAGAGTAGCTAACAGTACACAAAGAGCTGGTTATAAGTTACTTAGAAACTTCTGATAACATGTGTAATGTCTTTGTGTAGAAGAGCTCTRCCATGTCAGTTTGTTCTGGTTGTGTTTTTTTCAGCGGAAGATGCAGTGACATGCCAGAAAACATGATGCATATTAACAGCAACAGAAAAATGAAAGGGAGAGCATGAGAGRGAAATATAAGTAAGAATGAAGAAAAAATGTGCCAACTATGTATTGAAAATTAATTCTAAGGAGCATATCAAGCAAGATACAATAGAGAAAAGCTATATCTGAGCTGACAGTTGGATCAGAGTCTGTGAAGCCTGGATCCTTCAACTTTGATTTGCCATATAATTTTAAAGCTCCTTGACACATTAGGTCTGATGTTTGGCAGGTTTTGGAGGAAAAAAAGAGAGTAACTTTAAATTTCTTAAATATGACACCAAGTCACTATGTTTCAAAAAGAAATCATACTTCTTACTTCAGCTATGGAGAGCTGAAATACGCTGTACCATCCAGGTTAGGATTCCCAAGCGTCACTTATCTCTGCCCATAAGACTCAATGGCAGTTCTGCCGCTGTCTTCAATAACAGCAGATCTAAGCCTGAGCTAAGTGCCTTTGAAAATGCCAGTCTTAATAGTAGCAAGCAACTCAGAGTTGCTACTTATGCTATGAAATGCCCTTGAGCTTTAGCACAGACAGTGTAGCAGCTGTACTGGACAGGGATACCCTTGTTTGCTTAGTCTCTCTGTGAGACACTGGGATTTGTTTGTAAGAGATTTCAAGAGGTTATACCGAATATCCGTTCTTCAGAATGAAATATAAAGTCTTCCTTTGTGAACTGTGAAACAAAAATATTTTAAAAATATAATTATATTGTGATTTTTATAAGAGAGAGATGAAGTGACTTTTTAAGATGACACAATTTCTGAATATCTAGGGCTAAAAGGAAAGAGCCACAATATGTCACAGATCATCAGATCAGTCCCACAGATTTCATGCTTAGTCACTTTTTTGGACCAGACTGGAACACTCAGCTTGCCAGAATAAGCACATTCCCATCGAGAGAGGAATGCTTGGGGCACTGTAGGGCAGACCTCTGAATGTTCTTTCTTTCCTGGAAGGCAGAGCAGAGCATCTCCCATGTCTTCCAGTCTGATTCTTAGGGGAGAGCCGTTCCCGATAGTGTAATTTTCAGTGCTTTGTCTAATCTTGCTTCAGCCATCCCAAGCCATGATGCTGCAGAATCACAGCCAAGGAGCCTGTCCTGATAGCAACCCTCTYGCATGCAGCACCGTCGTGCTCTGCGGTTGCTTTCTAGATGGCGTTCTCAGAAAACAAAGGCTGTGTTTCTGTCCAGATGTTGCAGATTTCAGCTGAGTTTGGCAAAGCCYTTGGAGATAATTATATACCTACAGGTTTTGTAAACTGGTAACGGGGCAGATGAGRGAGGGATGTGTCAGTGGCTAGTGTGAGGTATCTAGTTCCACCTCAACCCCGTAGAAGACAGTGGCTAGTGTATAAACTCTGGGCGGCCAAGCAGTGCTGAGGGGAGAAGAGCTGGGATACCAGGTAGGACAATTGTAGAGTGGAGACAGGAACATTACCTGGGAGAGGCTTGGGAGTTACGGGGCACGGATGTGGACTCTGTGGGAAAGCAGGGCTCTTAATTCCAGCATTCATGGGACAAGCACCTTTCCATGCCTTTACATTAGTCCTAGAGCCTCATCAGGCAAGGCAGAGGCCTCAGAAATGTCACCTACTGGCATGGAAAAATTGGGGTGACTCAGCAATGCAGTGGCTTGCCCAATAACAGCAAATTGGCCTGTATTTCTAAGAACATTAATTCTTTTTTTTTTATATCTTCTAATTATCTTCTCTTTGGCATTGATTCTATCCTCTTTTAGGAGCTAGATTCAACTCTCGTTTCTGAGAAGAGGGAGAAAAGAAAATACGTGGAGCTCGGCTGCTCTGCAGCCTGGCAGCCCTGTCTGCCGTGCTTGTTTTCTGCATGACGGTTGGTTTGGGACTCTTGACTGTATTTTTAGGGCTGTGATTTTACAATGTGTCAGGATTTTACATCTACCTCTCTTTTCCCCAAGCTGCTTGTGGACAGTTGACCAAATAGAAGTTTTTTMAAAAGTTTTTTAGCCATGGGATTCCACTGCCAACTCGCCTGTCATTCTCCTGTCCTGTTTACTGGTAAGAATTGAAAAGCATAACAATTTTTGAAGGCTTTGCTTTTAAACTCTGCTCTTGTTTTCCCTCTGTGACTTGTTTGGCAGTCTCTTCTGATGTATATTTTAGTATAGGTTGATGTGAAGCTAATGAGAAGGCAGATACTTATTTACAAAAATATGAGTTCTATTTGTAAAATTATTTCCTGGTGAGAAAAACACTGCTTTCCTTTTGACTTACATACTAGAATTTTTTTTTACGTGTGCATTCTTTACAGTTCAGTCTGTGTACCATATATTGCTAGAGACATATAAAACAGCCTGTAAATCCTAATCATACAACTCTAGAGATCGTTATATGTCACAAAAAGATTCAGCTATAGCATTCAACTGTTGCTTTAAGTCAGGAAATGGATTTACACATCGTGAAGTAAGTTTATAAATAGCTCTGCTGATTTATAAATCTGACTAGTAAGTACTAAACCAAAAATATTTAGTTTATAAATCTCAGGCTATACTTTGAGACACCTGTTGACTGATTTAYGTGAAACAAAACTTTGAAGCTCTGTTGTTCTTAGCTTTATACAGTCATGTATATAACTTCCATATAAATCCCAAGCCCTGTCGCATGCAGCATGTTTAGATTTATTTTTGTCACTTCATCTTCTATTATTACCCTTGGCAATATAAAATAATAGTATTAATAGAAGCATAGCTAATCCATAGCGTATCGTAAACAAACTGATGCTGTGTTCCAAACTCCACCTCRTGCAAATTCAACTCAGAGAGGTGTGCCTGTGTTTCCAGGTGTGACCGGGGGTCTGGCAACCTGGCTGTGAGAGAGGCTAACCCGGCCCTTTGGGGCTGAGTCCTCACCATGTGCCGCAGGCAGTGGACGCTCTCACTGCAGCGCCTGTGGACTTGGGACCAGCACTGCCCGTTCACAACGGCACGCAAAACCCGAGGGTTTACCCAATTTAACCAAGAAGMGGGCTAAATGCTCGTGTGGTTGCTGTATATCTGCCACTGTTGGTAGCTCAGTAAGCTTGTAATGAAGCAGATATGTCTATGGAGCAGACRCAGCTGGAAACCTGTTTCTCCAAGGTGGGTAGGAGGGGAATCAGGCTTGTTTCTTCGTATGGAAGYCCTTCCTGAGGCTGCAGCATGTGCTCAGGGCATGCAGAACTTTACAGGGTGGCTTTCAGCCTTGACACTGTGAGCCGTGGAAGGAGATATCCACTGTCACCCAAACATCCCTCATCGCCTGTCCCCTCCTGGTGCCCTCCTATCTCCAGAAGCCTGGCTTGTTTATGTGTCCACACTCCCTACCTCATGAAGTCAATACTCTTATTTAAAACAAGACAGACTTTTTAACTCAGAGGCAAACTGCTGTCCACGATGCTCCTTTGCCTCCAGCAGGAACTCTGCTGTCCGAGAGCAGCTCTGGGCTCACACCRTGATGACTCGGCAGGTTTTGGTCCCAGTTGGTACTAGTGGGTCATGTGGGTAGGTCTGCCCTCTAGGTGAGTCATGTGATGGGAGAAGATAAGAAGAAGGTCTGCAGAGTCCTAGTCCCCCCAGCCAGCACATGATGGGCCTGAGCAGGGCAGGCAGAGAAGAGCCCTGTGGTTCACTGGAGACGGTGAGTTTCTGGAGTTCGCCCTCCTGCCAAATCCACACTGGCTGGTGGATCCCCCAAACTGTTTCCAACCTCCTTTAGTGATTTTTGAGTAGTTTCATGGTGCTCTGGGGGTAACTGGAAGTACAGAYGTTGTTGTTGCTTCTCCTTATCTCCAGTTTCTTTGTTGTGTTAAATGTAGCTGAAAATATACCTGATATTTCATGGGTTGCTTTGGCTTCTCTTTTGTTTCCTTGTGAACAATTGGTGCCATTGCTGCAGGGAGATCTTCCCTTTCCAAACAGGAAAGGAGGCAGTGTCAGGGACTGGCAAGGTGTCTAGGGAATTTGGAACAAGCCTGGAGTTACCCAGTAAGGACTTGCCTGTGTCATGGGAAAAGTCTGAGAGTCCTGGCCCATTTGTAACTGGTCTGAACAGGATGGTTTAATAGTGAGGGTGGCTGCTACCTGAAGTGTTGAGTATGTTAGACTGAGTTGCGTGCATGCTTTCTGGCTGGTCTTAGTGGGGAAAAGATTACCTCTGGCTTAAATTAACTCAGCTCATTCTGGCTGGCCTGGGTTAGGGCATGGTGTCACAAGCAGCTATACCATCAGCTAGGAGCAAACAGGAACCTGGGGATGCTGACGGACAGTTAGAAAGATGCTGTAGATGAGACCCTCTGTTCTGACTCAGCCGGAGCCAGAGCAGGATGCGCGAGCTGCTTCCAGCATGCAGTTTATCCTTTTGGAGAACACAAGCCAGAGCCTCTCATGAAATCTATGGAGAAACACCAAATGAGTCCAGTGGTGGAGAAACGTGCCTTATCTGTTTTGCTGGACTGAGGCTTACATGGAAAACCAGCTGTGTGTTTTCCTTAGGTTGTTTGTAGAGCACTAAAATCCCTTGCAGATACTACAGTGGCTTTACCTTCATTTGTACTTCCAAAGCTGAGTTCCCCTGTCCTTCCAGGATATTGTCTCAAAGGTAGCAATGAAGTAGAAAGAGCGGGTCTGGACCACCCTGAAATCACTTGAATGACAGAACAAAATTAGGCCTGTTATCTCTGTATTATGTCTTTCAGTAGCTGAGCAGTTTCCCACTAAATCTTGGAATCCCTGTCAATAAAAGGGAAAAAATGAATAGCATCAGAAGCAAATGTATCCTATCAGAGAATTTATTGGCACAGTAATTGGCAAATCCTGGCTGCGTTCCTGTTCAGGACTTTGAATGAAATATGTTGCTTTAGTTTTTGATACTTTCCTGAGTAAGAATTAAGGAGGCCTCTTACCTTGTCTGCGGCAGTTAACACTACAGAAGTTTCAAACTGCTGTCCAAGCCTTCATCTACTGGTTTACTTCTAGACTACAGTTTTCTAGGCTTAATCTGCACTCAGATTTTTTTGAACAAAGTCCTTTCTCTTACTTTTGATTTAAGATGAAAAAAATCTTCCACATTTATTAATGAAAAAACCCTCACYCCATCCTGAATTGTACTGTGTGACTTTGGTGAAAGAGAAGGTGTTTCAAGGTGAATATTTTAGTTAATGAGAAGTTGAAATCTGACTTTGAAATGTGTGTAAATTGGGATCCAGTGTTTCTCCAGAGCTCCAGTGACATCTGTGGTGGAGCAAACTGCAACGCCCAGCAGGTCGTGGGCCTGTCCCTTTGAGCTGAGCTTGTCCATTTGCATCCTGTTCACGCAAGCAGTGCAGAAGAGTCCATGCTGCTCTAGGGTTGCAACGTGCCAAACTTTCTTGGCAACTGAACCCATACAACCTATCCACTAGGGATAAATGAGAGCAGGATGTGACCTGCTTTCTTTCAGATAATCTTTCTCTCTCCCCCCCGCCTCCTCCTTTTTTCTTTCTTTTTTTTTAATAAGAGATCTGTGTTTGGTTGGCACACTGGTTCAAAAGCTGGATTCTACTTATTGAGGATGTTACTAGTCTTACAGCAGCCTGTAATTACTGTATGTCATGCAGGGGCAGCGATAGATACAGCAGCGCTGGAATTTAGAGACTGCTGAATTCATGAGCCACTCAAGGGTATCTTAGCAGGAAAATGATACTTGGTGTGACTAAGGCAAGCAAACACTTCAGAATGCGCCTAATACAAAGCCTGTGAGCTATCCCACTGAAGAAAATGGAAATACTAGTGCACTTGACCACATGTCTGTAGGCTTGAAGGCTTGAATATCAGTTCCGTTTGAGAATTAGTTTATATTCATTGCGGTAGGTCAGTTTATGTAATTATTCTATGCTCAGGATAATTCTCCCCACAAAAGTCAATGTGTATCATGGTGGTTTGTGTTACATAGTAAGAGCATATACTTATGCCATCAAGGCCATTTGTTCTGTATTTGTGGGAGCAGAAACTTTGATAAAGTTAGTTGATGTGGTATTAAGATGCTCTTTAGTTTGTCCGTTTGCTGTGTTTATTTTATTTCTAACTTAATGCAAGTCTTGGACTGTAACCCTTGAAGGATGGATGATGCAAGTCACTGTAAAGTCTGCTGCACGTTACTGGGAGATGCTGCATTAGTTCTGTCCTCATGAGCCTCTTCCACATTTCCAGCTCAGCAGTGATGTTACTTTTGAATGTTATTCTTTGATTAAGCTCTGATTTGTCTGGAAAGGTGAGTCACCTGTAATCAGCACATTAAATGAAAGACCCGATTTGCTATTGAGAAATAATCACAAATTCAATAAAAGCTTAATTCCACATTTACACGTCCTAATGCTTTCACCTCTATAATCACTGTTCCCTGTCAACCAAAAAAGTCTTTCAATTTCCTGGTATATGAATATAAACAACCGTGCAAGGAGCTACAGGCAGACACCATTTATGACTTGTTCCTGAGGTAGCTTTATTGCATTTTCAGGTGCTTCTTTCTTGGCAAACCCTGGGATTTTGATGTTTCTTTTGATATTTTATAGAATAACAGATCTAAGAGTGTCACATCAGTCAGTGTTGGTGCCCTGACAAATCTGGTCTGCCAATAAGTGGGACAAGTCAGCATCCACCAAGTGTTCAAACTGTCTCCTGACCCATATTTGGTGGTATTTAAAAGGAATCTGTTTCTGGTTTTGTTCTTAAATCATTTTAGCTACTTACTAAGCTTTGGGGAAGCTTTCTGCTGTGTGAAGCTAGATGACTCCCTGATCATTGAGATGTTTACCCCCAAAGGAAGTCTCATAATGAGGACAGGCCTGTTGAGGGACAGGCAGAGCTATTTAGCAGCTAAATCTTTATTGTCTCATAACTCTGCAGATATTGACTCTGGAAAACAAATGGGAACTGATGTGTCTTATGTGTGCTTTTTTGTATAGATAGGTTCTGGATTTTGGCTGAGATGGTCTTCTGAATGATTCAACAAAATACGAAAACTAAGAATAGCAAGGTCATTTCACAAACAAAATTTCTTTAAGATCAACTCTGTTAAATACTTCTGTATAGGATAGAAAAAGATAATGAATTATCTTCTTGGAGAGAAAGATTTGAGTTGTATGTTTCTGTGTAAGTTTGAATGGACTGGCTGTTTATTGTGTTGTGGTGTGGAGGAAAGGCTAGATCATGGACCAAAGTTCTCTGGATCTTCGGTGGCAATGCTTGATTAAGTCTATTTTATAGGCTAAGCAGAAAACAAGATTTAGGCGCTCAAAGGTATTCAGCAAAAGGGGAAGAAATGCCTAAGCATAAGGAACATTCTCCCTGTTGTTGTTTTAGACAACACTGCTGTGCTAGAGGAACTTTTATTTGAGTTTTGAGAAGGAAACTGATGGCTAAAGGAYTGATGTACTTACTAGCTCACATCTATGTGTGGAAGATCAAAAAAMCAGCATGTTTTCCCCTCCAGCAGTATTTCTAGAGATAGGACAGTCTATCACTTTAAAAAAATTGTGGAATGATCGTTTTAGCAAGGATAGGGACTGGCAAATTTCATATCAACTGTGTCCAACATTTTCTTTTCACTTGGCACATTCAGGCTCGGTTAGATTCGAAGTGAGCCTAGGATAATGATACAAGCAGAAGCAAAACAAGAAAATTGAGAGAAGTGCTTTTAACTGCAGTGATTTAGAGTGTAAAAGATAAATAATACATAGATTGGCATCACTTGCTAAAGTCAACAGTTGGGTCCTCTTGAGATTTTATTGCTGAGAAATCATTTGTGCCTTCTGGAAGAGCTGGAGTAAAGTCAATTGTGCCAGAGAGAGCTGAAGTGACAGGGAGTTCCTCTGTTTTTTATGCAGCACCAGAGGAGGCTGGGCTGCTTGTCTGATGACAGCAGATCCCTTAAGCAGCCTGTTTTTTTCAGATTACTTTGTTTTAGTAGTCTAGCTGTAAGAATCAATGTAGTCTGCTTCCTGCTGCAGAGAACTTGTGCGTCAAAGATATAGGGAGAGGACAATTCCTTCCGTTAGGCTGGACTGTCTGTACTGAAGAAGTAAACCAACTTAAAAGTGAAGGCACTGTTTTACTCTAAAAAGTGCTTTTTAGATGGCATGCCGTGACTCTGCCTAACTTCTTCCAGCCTCGACAACAGCAGGAATTAATGTGGGGTAGGGGTGAACCTAAAGGAGATGGTGTTGTGGCTGATCTCCTGTGAGTTTTGTGGTACTTGTAGGGCAAAGACAGTGATGTGGAGACTGGCTGGGACCARGAAGTAAAGTGGGAGGTGAGATAGATGAATGTGATAAAAAGATCCTTGGAGACAGAGTCTTCCTGTTACATTACTGTAGAGCCTGGTGCTGCTGCATCCAAGACCGGAGTGATACAACACTGCAGTACTGGCCCTGGGCGTGGATGTATCCTCATATCACTTGGACCTGCTTTCCTGAGCCTCATCTCAGTCATTACACCCAGGAAAGAAGCCCTTCTCTCCATATTCTGTTTTTTCAGGTTGGTACTTCTGGTAGCCGGTCAAGGACCAAAGTAATTTTGACCATGCCTTTCCCAATCAGTTTTCTCGAGCAACTTTTGATGGGTTCCACCTAGTCCCCATTGCCAGCGGTCTCATCAATATTCATAATTATGATAGCTTCGCACTTGCAAAAATTGAATTGCCTTGTTTCACAACCTTTGATAGATACAATATATGGCTGTGATTGATTCTAACAAGGCTGATAAGACACATCTTAGAAGCTGGTAGCAGTCTTTTATTGATTTTTGAGTAATTCTGGTTTTCTGTCTTTTGACCAACTATCATTTTTCTGTTTTGCTAATTAAAATACATTTCTACATTCTATGGCATGAAGCCATGATTCTGTACATGATACACTGAGTTCCCACATCACACAGGAAACTGTTGGGAAATCCATAATTGCAGGGCTTTGGCAACCTTTAAATATTTCCATGGTTACTGAGTGGAAGTAATTTCCTATTGGTTGATTCAGTAATTATTTCATTGACAAGGATGAACATGATTTTTGAAGTTGTTTGTTAGTGCATTATTTGTAGTACCAACCTAATTTAGTAGCTCATAGAGTGCAATTTCCATATTAGCTATTTATTGTTTTTCCAAAGCTGATTAATGAAAGCCATTAACACCTTGGCTAATACAGCCAGTAGAATTATGTGGAAAATTCTGCTGCTGGTACTTTACTGTAACTTTCAAATGAATGGCAAGAGCCAGGCTCACGGCCATTTGATTTCACTGTTTTGCATCTGGAYATTGTGCCTATGTCTAAAATTGTGTTTTGTACTGATACAAAACCCCCCCAAAAAACAAAACAAAACAAAAGRGAAAAGCAAAACTCAGAGTGAATACCAGTGTATGTGTGTGTATGGGGAGACTGAGACTTCAATTCTAGAAGTTTTCAATGAATAAAAGAGGGCAATGTTCACTAAATAAGTAGCTCATGAAATATTGCTCGGTTTTCCAGCGRCGAGGACATGACAGTAATTCTGCAGAGAGCATCAACCTGCAACACTTGCTCCGAGCCTGCTTGTGCAAGGGATGTGAAGCACTGCCAGCATTGGGAGCCACTTCCCTTTTGTGCCTGTTTCTGACTCTTCCTATCTTCTTCAGAGAGTGCCTACAGAGAGCTGAGGCTGGGTCTCCCTGTACCAAGTGACTCTTTGTGCATTTCCTGGGCAAACGAAACCTTAGCTTGAAAAATAATGGAGTTAACGACCTAGATGTTGGTACTTTTGCCAGATTTTTGTCCCTTTAGCGAGATGGACAAATCTTCAAATTTTGTATTACACACTGAGTTTCAGCATGTTTGTTTTCTCTAGGGAAGYTGAAGTCCATATTGATGTCAAACTGGTTTGAACTGAAAGCGTCACACAGGATCTGTTTTATGGGCTAATGCTCCAGGATTTTTTGTCCATACCTCTTTCCTACAGAGCCAAATTAGGACAGCCAGAAATTTTCTGGTTGAAAAAGCTTAAATACAGCTACCTTCAGTATGTCTCTGTGCTAATGCCATGGGCACATGCATAGAAGCAGACTTCAGGCAYAAACCTGGAGCAATTCACACTGTGACAGCTGCAAACAAAGAGCCAGACTTTCTGTTGAAAGGCAGGCACTTGAAAGTGTGTCAYGTTTAGCCAGGATTCAACCCAGGGGGCAGAGTTAAATCATTTTGGGGGGGCTATGTGTGCAGATTGATTTATTTTTTAATTGGGACAGCTTGCATTGCCAGAGGTTAACTCATTCACGGGGTCCATGGCCCACTCTGCAGTGCTCTGTTGCAGATTAAGAGGCCAAATGCTGCCATTATCTAAATAGACAAGCCCAGCTTCTTGCTAGGATTCACACCGATGCTGACTGCAGATCAGCTCCGGCACTGCTGCAAAATAAAGGCTAATGTGGACGTGTAGGGTGGGGAACTGCTGACTAGCTGTGTCTGTAAACCTTCCTCTCTCTTCACTCCCTCTTGCTGAGTTGTCATAAAACTCCCATGAGCGGGGTGGCTACATCCCCGTCCCTTTCCTTCCAGCTGGACATGATGAGACATCTGGCCCAGCCTCCCTCTCCCCTTCCTCCGTCCCATGTGTCACCACTAACTACTGGCTTCATCTTGTCTTAACGACGTGGAGCAGTGACATACAAGATTAATGAAAATGTTCTACAGTCCCTTCAAGTCCTTCTGGTGAGGTAATGTAATATAGATTGATTTACACCATTCTTTTCGCCCTTYCCTGTTTCCTGGAGGCTTTGACAGGGTGGCAGGCTTGCTTATCTGCTTTATTTATTTATTTCAAAGGGAGGAGGAGGGATGTTAAGTATCTCTTCTCCTCAATTATTTCTCTGGCCTACCGTCCCTTCCCCGATGCCYTTTTTTATTATTATTTGGTCTCTTCTTGTATTCTGCTGTGTGTGTATGAACACAGATGCATACACRGCTATGTAAAAAACACAGCTACTTTGCCATATGAAAGGTAATTTAGAGATTCTGCCCATTTCCTGTATTTAAATTAGAAGAAAACCTCATATGAGTAGTGGATCTGGTTCCCTCTATATGACAGCGTTTGCTTTAAGAAATGGAGCCCAGTCCCCTGAAAAGACCATTTGATCTCGTTAGACTCTCAATCAGCTGCATGCAGGTATTCCCCTGGCGATTCAAGTATTTACGCTAGAGGAGGGATTTCTTCCATGCACAAATGATTGTGTGGACCAAGGCTGCATTTTACTTTCCTGCTGCTCTATTATTTCAAATGTCCTTGAAAACCTGCTCTTCTGCTGAGCCTGTAGCGTCTGCAGCCCTGATAACACTGCCTTGGTAGTGAGTATGGCTTCACCAAAATTTTGTCGGCGTGGGCTGTCCCCGCTCTGAGCATGGCACACGTATGCCCCGGCAGCTGCTTTCCTGATGAGGTGTTTGGTCCCGGTCCCTGCTCGCGGCTTTGCTGAGTCCTCGCTGCCTTGCGCACGCTGTGTTCGCTAAGCTGGGCACCATATTGTCTCCCTGAGTTTTTGTTTGTTCTTGGTCYTTAAAAGATACACAGATCAGCTGCAAAACTGAACATATCCTAACTAGCAAGGCTGACCTTGGTACTGGTGCTTGAAGACTTAATTTGTAGCACACTGCGAGCCTGGCTTTGCCCAAGGGCACTTAAAATCCAAACAGAAAAGGCACATGCGAGCAGGAAACAGATAAAGTTCTTGAATAGACATTGAATTACAATTCCCYAATTATAATTAGGTATGCATTTAAATCCCTTGCAGGGTTCAGATCTAAGTAGCATCAACTTAGTGCTTTAGGGAAATAAGGTAGCTTCAAAGTTCGTGTTTGAATCCAGACTTCAGGGATGTCATGTTAGTTCAGGGTTCAGACTCACTTCYATTCAAAATATATTCTATTTTAGTAAGAAATGACATCTGACAATTTTTTATTTTTCTCTTTCATCGTCTCTGCCATCCTCATTCTAGTTATTTCCCAAGGGCTCGKTGACAGAGAGCAGTCTTGGCTTTCCCTTGGGCGAATAGGAAACCAAAATAATACCAGTTTGTTTCTGTAGACAGCTTGCTGTTCAGCTTTTTTTCAGTAACTGGTGATTTGGATGGTGTTTCCAGGAACACCGCTAGAGACTGGGAATGAGCTGAGCACAGACTGCTGATCATTGGAGCTTGTAACTTTATTGCTTTTCTTATTATTTAAACATGCACTTCTCTACTTCAGAATCACCTGTCTCAACTATTAATTGGAAAATTTCTCCTCTTGCGGAGAGTCCCGAAGGGGAGGCTCTCCCTGCCTCCCCCGGGACTCCCCTCTCGCGTTCGGGAGCCCGCAGCCAACAGAGAAAGCGCTCTGCCGCGCAGGCACCGCTCGCCCGCGTTCGCCTGCCGGCAGCCCGCGAGCGGCCGTCTGGAGCCCGGCGACCACGGGGCCGCGTTATTAATGCGGCTTCCAGCCGAGCGTCGCGGTGGCTCGCGGCTTGCTCGGGGCACAGCAGCCTCTGCACTCCCCGCTTTGCCGTGCTAACGCTAGCTGCAGTAATCAAGCAGCAGCTTGATTTTTTTTCCCCTTTCTTTTGGCTGGCACTGCTGATTTTAACCCTTAAATGGCATCAGCCATGGTTGTATGCAAACACAGGATTGAACGTTTTTTCTCCTCCTTCCCCGTAGTATTTTCCAGAACCTTACGGTCAAATCTTGTTCCTAACTCTCATTTCTACATTCAGTGTTTATTTAAAACACTCCCTATTTAGCAGCTATATAGAAGCCACGGTGTGAGACAACTCATTATAGCATGATTGAGGGGAACGGACATACGTACGTAGCAGATCTCACATACAGACAAACCTAGGAAAGAAATCGCAAGGCAAGAGGTATTACAGCAAATACAAGTTCAGCCTCCGCCCGGGAGCCGTGGCACCGCGGGGCGTTGCAGCTCCCGCGCTGGCTCCCAAGCCCAAGGAGTCCCCCAACAGGGTGGGAACGCGTGGGTGACAAGGCACGATGCCGGAGGGGCGAAGCAGCCGCAGGGAGCGCAGACAGCCGCAGAGGGTATTTCAAAGAGTTGCTGGAAAGAGGTCATTTTTCTTCCAATTTTCATGAATTTTGGCTTCAGGTGTGTGTGTGTGAACAGACTGCTTTTCAACGGCCAAGTGGGAATATCTTGTTTTCCWGCTAGCAGAGGCTTTAATCCTTCTGGGGGAAGCAAGGGAACAGTACTGGGCTTCAGCTAGAAGGAGGGGAGATTTTCAAAGGTGGTTGAGGCCCGCTRGGTTTCACTGCTTTTGAAACCTAACTCCTTCGGCCTGGGAGTAATTTCAAGAGCAACTTACCTCAGCAAGAATAACTCACTTCTAGAGCTAGTTTAATGTTGGGAAGGTATTTTTGCAAGCACTGATTAGGTCTTTTTTCAACCACGTTCGTGCTGCTGCTGCATGGGTTATCCCCTGGCAGAAAGCAGTTGATGTGCACAGAGAAAGGACTCCCCTTGGATGCCATTTCGCAGACGTGAAGAGGAAGCCTTGACTTGGAGGATAAGAACAAGCCAGACATGAACTGAGCTCATTTCTCACAGCTGGAATTACATACATACACAATTATAGCATGTGACTGTGACAAGAGAAAATATTTCATTAAACTCAGATGATAAATCTCGAATTAGCCTAAATTTTCTATGAGGTAAGGGCCAGGCTAGATTCCTCTGACTCAGAATGGAAAAAATTTGAAAATTATGTGAAATTCTTGATTAGTATTCTTAAACTGACCTCACTATGATTAAACTGCATGTTTAAATCAACTGCTTCTCAGAGTCAGTTTACAAAACAAAATTAAAAAAAAAAAAAAAGGAATGGGCAATTAATTGCAAGTCACTGCCTGAACTGCCTTAAAGGACAGAGCATTAACTTGTCCATGAAAAAATGCTGTTTGGTTTTTTCTCTCCATATTCCTCTGCCTCTCCCTAGCTATTTCTTTTCCCCAAGCCCCAGCTGCCGGCGTTACCTTGGCAGCATGTCCAGGCGGATGAGTCTCCGAGCTGCTGCTCGTCTGGCAGCCACAGCTCAAAGTCTCATCGGCGTTAAGCTGCTTTAGGTGGACAGATGACCATCTCGAGGAGGAGTGGAGGCTCAGTGTGGCTGAGGCCGTGTAYGCGCTGGGTTTTGGGGTGCTGCACACCCGGCGTGTTTCTCTGGAGGGCTGGCGGATTCACCAGCATGGAGAGCAGCCGGGAAGGGAGGAATCAGGCAGGCAGGAGGGCTCTGGGGAGCCCTGGCCATCTGGTGAGCAGTTGAGCTGCAGCTGCRCCGGATGGTTGAGTCAGCCTGCAGATGAAGCTGCAGTTACAAGCCGGCTCTGCTGGGGGACGGGAAGAGAGAAGGGAAAGGAGGGGGACTGGGAATGACTTCTGGATCCCTAGAAAGAGAAATTGCAGCAGAGGAAAATGCTAAGCTGCTTGAAGCCCTTAAGCAATGTAACAGGGCCATGAGGGCACATGGGACTTCCAGACTTGGTACCACCACCGCCTCGGCTGTCTGGCGGTGGTGGACTTTGCTGCCACTTATTTCACCGTCTGGTACATTTCTGCCTTGCCAGTAACCCCACACAATCTGTCACGATGAATTGCCTGTGAACTGCGTAGGGGGACACCTGCCAGAGCAGAGAAAAACCAAGGCTGGACTGACTCCAGCCTAAGGGCTGGCCCACCTGTAGTCCATCTCCAGCACAGGCCAGTACAGACACTTGGGAAACAGCATTGTGGCAGGGTGTTGTTAGAGGGATCCCTCCCCACTTTCCCTTTCCTCAGCTTCCAGCAACTAAGTATTTCAGCTCAGAGAATCAGGTAGTTCTGAGGTGCACCTTGCGTGCAGAGCACTGTGCAGAGTCTCAGTGGATGAATTTCCCTAAGCTTTTATCAGCTTATTTGTATTTTTGGCTGTTACAATATCCTGTAGCAAGAAGTTCCATGATTTAATTACAGACCTTACAGAATCTCATTTCCTTTTGTCTACTCTATACCTACTGCCAGGATGGGCATCTCTCGAGGTAGCAAATGTTTCAGGAGATGAAGGAGTTCCCCAGATGCTCTGAATGCCCTTTTTGCATTTTCACGTGATGGGAATTTTGTGAATCTGGTGGCAATAACCAAGGCTTGTTCCAGGCTGTTCTGAGAAGGCTGCTGGAGCGGCAGCCTCTCTCTGAGCATAGAAAGCAGGTCCCTGGACACGGTACAATGACATTTCCCATTCAATTACATGGGGACAGTGGCACCGGCAGGAGTTGTTGCCATGGCAATGTGATAACTGTAGCAGTCCTGGAGGAGGTCCCTTCTGTGGCATCTGAAGGTTTCCCTTTGCCTCCTGCTGATGAAAGGATTGCTCTTGAATGCAACTGCAAGACCTACTTATGTCACTGACTAGCACTGAAACTTGCTAAAATAAAGCAAGTCTGCCTAAAATGGGAGATACCTGTGGAGCATGACTGTGGATTGCACTTGGATCAACTCACAGCCAGCAAGGGGAGAAAGAGCTGCCATTTACTTAGGGAGGTGAGAGCCAAGTCTTTCACGGCTGTGGGTGTAGCTGGACAGGAAATTCAGGTAGCACACATGGGACAACCGTGTCTGTCACGCTGCCTCCTCCCTCCCCTGCGAGTGTATCGGAAATATGACGAGCCTGTGGCACGGATCCCTTGCTTGCTAGGTGCCATGTTTTTGAGAATGATGGTTAGCTTAAGAAGATGACGTTAAAAATGTGATCTTCCATGCACATACAGCCTTTGACAATTGCATTGCTTTGCTCTGGTGGCAGGAGACACATAGTAGGGTTGCCTGTTTTCCAGCAGGGAGGGAGACTAGCTGAGAACCACTGTGGTGGTGCCCCAAGGAGAGCTCAGCCCATGGTGCTGTGCTGACCATAGCCTGGGCAATGTGTGCAATGGGGCCACCCACCCATGGTCCAGGCCCAGGCTGAGCTAATAAGCCTCTTTGCAGGGATGTAAGGCTTGTTGGCTTTAGATGAGCAAAGCTTCACCTCTGCTGTACCCCATCCCGAGAGGCAGGTCCATGGAGTGCAGCCTGCAGCATGGGGATTTGCAGGTCTGGACAGGGAGTTGCTGCAGGAGCAGGTTCTGCAGCAGCTGCTGCATAAGGCATATAGGTGATCTGGTCTAGGTGAGGAAAGCACGTGTAGGTAGTCCATCGCATGGAAGTACCCACTAGAGGTGCTTTCTGCAGTCTGCCTGTGCGATCACTCTGGATTTCTGAGAGCTGGTGAAGGGGATTTGTCTGGGTCTCCTGAGCATTATCACCCATCAATGGGCTTGTATGGAAACCTGAGTGTCATGTTGATGGAGTTCGCACTTTCTGTAGACCTGAAAGTGCCTAAAAGATTTGAATCTTTGAGTTATAGCTTGAGGAGAGGATTTTCTGTAGATACTGAAAAATCTTCAGGATTTTTATCTTATTCCATGCAAAATACCCTAATGTAACATCAGTTATTCTATAGCAGGCATGGAGAGCTGAGGTCAGGTTATGGTTGGTCCATTGTCAGACACTTGCTTGGGAGTGTGGTCAAAGCCTGTTGAAGTGGGTGTCATTCCCTGGCCTTAGTCATACATGCTGTTTTGAAATTTGGTTTCCTGGAGCATCTGTGCCAGGCAGACTTGACAGTGCTGCATTGGATACGCATAGGATAGGAACATAAAGAAAGGCTGAATCCAGTTCGTTGATTCAAGGTTGCTGCAGAAGGAAGAAGCTGCATTTCGTGAGGGCTATACTATAACTACTGCATTTAGGCAAGTGCCTTAGAGCACAGTCATTGCATTATTCTGTGTTATTTGATGACCRCTTTGGTATTACAATCTGGACTTTGCCAATAGTATTAACACATGTTGTGCAGTTCTAGATGCTGACTTAATCTCAGAGAAAATTAATCCATTTCAAGAAGCAAAGTGTTGCTTTCATTGTATGCTCCAAATCATCACTTTTCCTTTTCTTATTGTGAGAGTCTGAGCCTGCCACTGTGTAATTTAAATGACTAAGATCACTTTATACTGTCACTGTTGTCAGCAGTTCCAGTTTTCATCAAACAGCTACTTTCTGGTGTGGGAAATTCAGCACATTGTCATGCTGGGTGCAAACTTTTATCTCAAAATATAGCTTAATGTAGCAAAAGCTCACTCCAGCTCTCTCCAAAGTTGTCACTGAGTACCACTCTGAGCAGACCAGTACGAGGCATGCAAAGGACACCTGCGCTGCTAGAGCTGGACKGTAAGTTATCTGTAAGCTCAGGGAGTGAAACACAAGGAAGCAGTTCCCTGGTAGTGTAGGAGAGCACAAGCACACAGATCTGGCTTTTGCCTGATCTCCATTTCCACTCTGGCTTGGAGAGAGTCACCTATTGCCCGTTTGTTATGGAGGGAGGAATTGTGTCCTGTGCACGCATTGAGCAATCTTGGGATCTGTCCGAGCTTAGCTCCCTCCTCATGCAATTGCTCTAGCCTCTAGATTTTGGGGAGGCAAATAAAAGATCTGCCTGTATGTGAGATGGAGAGGTCTTTGCTTTTCGTTTATTACTTTACTACCAAAGAAGGCAGCACAAAACTAGTTGCCAGTAACAGTTCCCTGCCAGCTATGCTAGGCTAATGTAGCTTGTGACGTTATCTCAGCATCCTCTAGACAAATGTCATGGATGTAGGATTGCTTCTGCTTAGCAGAAAAGGTCCCGATTTGGAGATAGGAGTCCTTGTCAGGAACAGCAGGCATCATCCAGCAGGAGGTTGAGGCTGGCAATCCAGAGACCAGGTGGCTGGAGGCATTAGAAATTCATGATGGTGTTGGGAAGGGCCAGACTACCAGGGTACTGGTGAGGCAAGGAGCTCTCACCTCCTCAGCATGCTTGTAAAAAATGGTGCTGCAACAATTCTGTTGTACAAATGCCCTTAGTGGAGAGAAATTGCTGTCCAAGTTATGTTTTGATAGGAACTGGTCTTCAAATCACCTAGTGCAAAAACAGGTGAAATGGAAAACTTCACCTAATAGTTAGCTTGCCAGAAAACACTCAAAGCACTTGCCATTGAATTGGTGACAGGTCCTAGTGGCATCACCCTGAGCTGACTGATTTTCCTGGGACATGGGCATGGTGTGCTGAGGTGCGGTGCTGATTTGCAAGGGGATCATTTTCCAGAGAGCTGAAGCTGCATGTGATTACTCCTTGATGCAGTGAAATGAGAAGCTCAGGGCTGTGAGATGGGCAGGGTAAGGATCTTAGGGAGATCCCTGGAGGAGGCAGAAGTTGTGGCACCCTAAAAGCTTCAACATAGCAGGCTCTCAGCAGCGCAAGGTAATGGTAGAATATGTCAGACAAGACTGCTCCAGCATGGTCAGGGCAAGCAACCTGCTTCATCCATGGGTTTTAGTGGACATGGCCTTCAGCACACCATGGGAAAGGCCTTTTTTGTTCACAGTTGCTTTCCTCACTCTCTCATGTTAAATCCACTGACAAGCTCACCCTGACTGGAGTGGTGACAGCACCCAGTAAAACATGAATTCAGCAACATTTTGCTCTCTGTGAACACTGTTGCTTTCCTGAGGCAAGCACCTGCAAGACTGTGGTTAGTGGAATATTTCTAAGGGGGTGTATGTGAGAGCAGAGTGTGACCCACAATTCTTAAGTCAGCCTTCAATGGCAATCCTGGAGGAGGAAGAGGACAAATGGAGATAGCACTTCAATTTTACTTTAGAAAACTTGCTCCCTCAGAGAGGGGAAAAGAATTTTTTTCAGTTTYTTAACTGAAATCTTTGTTGAACAAAGTTGAGTCCTGTTTGGAAATGCACACTCAGCAAATGTGCTGGATTGTACTGAGCTCAGAAGAGGTGGCTCACCGGCATAAGATGTTTCCAGGAAACAAATGAAGGGTAGAATGTGCCATACAATAAAAGAGCAACCTTTTGCCGGAGGGTACTTTTAGTAAAACAGATAAAACCTGAAGTCAGGAACACTTAAATCAATAAGCTCTGGCTTGATGGGTTTGCCTTCAGTTTCTGAGGAAAAGACTGGACTCCTCTGAGAATCAAATTCTTCCCTGTCACAGAGTGGTTTGAAGCCAATGGAGTTTTATGTTAGCCAAAATGCTCATACTATATGTTGGTTAGAGAGGCCTCTAAAGGTCTGAGCTGATGGATGATGGATGATGGAGCTGTTTAAGCAGATAAGCTAATACCTTGTTGGTGATACTGAAAACATTCCGTAGCAGCTGTAACACAGATCTGCTCTTCCATCTCATATAATGTGGCTAAGCTGCCCACTGGTCCCTGCTCCTCGCAGGGGGACCAGCGAGTTGGATTCTGGTGCGGGACAGTGGAGCAGGTCAATGCCCTTGTGCAGAAACTGCATTGGGTCTCTGCTTCTCTGGTAGCTGGTGCTGCCCGTGAGCGCGCAGGGACAGGGAGAGCAGCCCTGTCGTTAGAYTGATGCTGGAGACAAGCTGAAGGAGCAAGTCCAATTCCTAAGCATCATTCCGGCTTCTGAGAAGACTTAAGGAAGAAAAATCATTTGAAGTCACCCACTCATCAAAGAATGAACAAGTCATATTTGCAGATCTCTTTGCAGCGTAGAAAGCTTTTATAACAAATACGTGAAAAGTCTTTACAACTGATGCTTCCTTGCTAGGATTCCAATAAATCTAAAAATAATTTAGAACATACAACAAGTACTGTTGATAGAAGGAGATACAATTTTTAAACCTTAATTTTGCTGTTTTGGAACAATTGTAAAACCTCGTATTATAGAGGATGATGTGATTGTTTTTTGTATGGAAGCACGATAATTAAGATTTAAACAGATGGTTAACAGGGATGATATTTTAGGCTTCATCAAAGCAAAATCTAAAGGGCATAATAATATTTCCACTTCAAAATGGTTTGTTTTGATTTCTACCAGTAAATAAATCAATTTCACATGTCAGAGGAAAATATTTTCACTGTATAGTTGGTGTATTGCTGCTTGTATAGTGAAGTGGGGTTCACAAAACAGGGCCTCTATTCATATCCCCAAAGCAGGTTCAACTTTACTGATTGAGTGAATTACTCAATATTTGAAGTCTAGTGCTAGTCACAAAAAGGTACCCAAAAAATCTTTTTTCCCTAACTGGAAAAAATATATACATGAATTCAATAGGAAGACAGCAAAACGAGCCCTCTGCTTTGCAAATGTGCAAGCCTTCCTGCTGTCCCTTTGCTCCCTGCCATTGGCGTACTAAAACCAGCATAAAAATTGTTCAGCAAAGCAAAGATGATGTTCGTAAGATAAGAAAAATGAGAGAAGCAATATTCTTATCTGCTTTTACTCAGGAAAGCAAAAAGAAGCACAGTATTTCAACTGAAAAGTAGAGCTACAAACGTGAAAACAAAAGTCACCCAAGGGTTTCATTTGAGGAGCAGCTCTCATCTGCACCAGAACCGCTGTACTCTGCATCCACTCCTCATGCTAACCCAACTGCAGAAAACCAGTAGTAGGAAGGGAGGTGAGCACAGCATGTTTTTGTAGATAGGGCTTATTTATTTTTTCCCCTCTTCAACAGAGTTCAGCTGAAGAGGCACCATCAAAACACCATCAAGCTTTTCACCTTGAAAAAGAAGAAAGCCCCCTATCTAAGTCAAATTGAAATGAAATTTACTGAACTTTTTAGGGCAAAACATTATTTTGATAAGAAAACTTGCCTACTGAAAGGGAGAGCCATTTTTGGTCCTGCAGCTCACCTCTGAAAGCAAATGAGAGCAGCCCTGCCAAGATAAGTACTGTATTTCCAGGCATGACTCAGCAGCAAGTCCATCTCCAGCCCCAAAGTAGGTTCCCAGGCAGCAAGTTCAGAGCAGATAAAGCAGCAGTTTTAGGAGCTGTCACTCTCTGCAGTTGATACGCTTTTTTGCCACCATGCTTTTTGCACACTTGTGTGGGATGAGGATGCCAGTGATGGTGTAGCTACAACTGCACAAGGCTCACATGTGGGATGGGGATATCGGTGGCGATGTAGGTATAGCTGCATGAGGCTCATGCAGGCTGCTGACCAGTTTGTTGGGATCCCAGCGGTGCTGTTGGCTTGTCTGGAAGGTCCTCCTAGCTCCAGCTACACCATTCTTGGTGCATCTCCAGCGTGAATGTGTAGAATTCAGCAATATTTAGGACAAAGAAAGAAGTGATCTCTGATGGGAAGGAGGGTAGACGGGCAGCCCTTAATATGCATAAACATGTAATGTTGTGCTCATAGCATGGTCTCCAGCTTAGATTGGGACTGCCTCTCACCAGGTATTTCCAGGAAGTGGAAATCGTGTCCCAAAGACATGATAGTCTAAAGATAGCCCACAGGCAGGTGAGGACCCTACGAATCAACAGCAGAGCAGTGAACAAGAGCCAGCTCTGTCATTTTTTAGGGAAATGTTGCGTGAAATGCAGCAATAGAGGTAAACATCACTTGAGGCATCCCAGTTATAATTAGTTTGTTGCTAACAGCAGGAAGGCTTTCCCTGCGCAAGACCTAATGTCATTAAACTTAAACCTGGCAACCGTTGGAGTTACTGGAAACAAAATCAGCTTTGTCTGGGAATACAGACTCCTGACTTAAAGAGCTAATTTCCCACAACATTCAAGTGACAGGCTCAGAAAGTGTAATTACAAAACCCTGCCAGACTTAAAAGGAAATTCTTTCACCCACAAAGGCCCAAGCTTGTAAGCTGTTCATATCACCCCACAGCTTGATGTTTTTAATAGCCTTGTTGCTCAGAGTGATAACCAGACCATGCAGTGTTTAATATGGGACCATAGAAGTCTGAAGGAACATTAATAGTATGTAATCCCATCTCAGTCACTGTGTTAATTCTTCTTGGGGTAGATGGCAGTGTTCATCACTGTTTGTTTGTACCAATAATATMGTCATTTATCCCCCTCTCCTTCTGTCCTCGCATTATTTGCCACCAGCCTCTTTCCTGTTTTCATTCCTTGCAGAAGAAGTAACTCATAGGATTACAGTTGTATCAGCATCTCCAAGGTGTTTAACAGCAGGAGCAGTGTGAATATGGCATGAAAGTTAATAGCTGATGAAAGCATAATTTAACATAGTATTAAGAGGCCAGATTCTCAGTTGATACAGATTGATGAGAAAATGGAACTGTACCAATTTTCACCAGCTAAAGATATGTATAATATAGATCTGTAGGTAAAAAGTAGCTTATGTAGTTAAAATTTCATGCTGTAACTTATCTAGAGACAGGGAATTAAACAAGACTAAGCATCTTCTAGAAATAGATGCATCAGTGGGAGTTGGAACAGGATTTTAAGTGTAATTATTATCCTTCCTGGAGTGTCAGATCCATCAATAAAAGCAAAGCTTTTCTATAGTATTGGAGCACATACATAAAATGAAATAGACCCACCTTCTTCACTAATTGTTTGAACTAGACATTTTACATAAATATTGAAATTGTAAAAAGTGCCCAGATGGAGGGATGAAACCTGTAGGCCAAGACTGAGTAAGRACTGCACGATTTGGCACCTCATCACTCCGTAGAGGGCAGCAGGGAAAGGATCACTTGCAGCCTCTCATATTAGCAGATGGCCAGGGTTGCTCAATCCCAGATTAATCAAAACTCCATTTGGAAGAGGCAGTGCATTTGAGGAATAGTCCGGAGATGGGATTAGACTGACAGGAGAAAGCAGGACTGCATGTGCTGAACACCCACACAGCATTCATGGAAAATCAAAGAAAATAGTTCTGGGAACAGAGCTTTGTAAAATGAAGGTGAAAATGGCTTCCAGACCTGGCAGTAAGGATTTTGAGCAGAAGCCAGAATGCTACCTTAGGCTTTTTCCAGGCATAAGAGCATTTCCTATAGCCTTTGCAGAGAGCAGCGTTGTTATAGAGCAGTAATGTACTATGGAGGCTCTAGATATCAAATTTTGTTATACTGCAATGACAGAGAGTTGCGTTCACAAGCATAACCAAACACACAATTCCCTGGGCAGTAAGGAGGAACACATTTTACCTTTACCTTTCTGTTCCTTGGGGAGAATTGAGTCCCACACAGACCCTGGTATAATGCAATGTGAGGAGCGTCTGGGCCCTGGTGYCAGTGACACTGCTGATATTGCTGCTTGAAACAGGGATTCCTGTGCTSTGGGACATGTATGGCAGTGAGATGCACGACCTATCGAAGTGAGGGAAGATGTAGTTCAAAATACCAAATACCTTCCAAAGCATGTGTGAGGCTGTTGCTACTGCAGCTAGCAGCAGTGTAGAAGAAAGGTATATTTGGGAATTCTTGGCTTAATGTGGTACTTGGGATACTGCAGGACTGGCTACGTTATTTGGGATGTTCTGCCTGTGGGAAGAGGTGTTACCTCTCCATAGAAAATCTAGGCTTTTGGTGTTTGAGAGAATAACGCCTCCTTCAGTTTCCCCAACAGAATCCTGTTTGGCCTCCACTTTCTGTAAAAAATCTTGTGTGTAGTTGTCTTATATCATTGCCTTGTGAGAAAAAAAGCCTTTTTTTTCCCATTTCTCATTTGCTCTGCAGTGGCTATTAGGGCTGTGGAAAGGGATGAGATGAACCAATGTTAAGGCACAGTTTTRTGCATCTCAGATTCATGATACTGTGTTTGGAAGTGGGTGAGCTGCAGTTGAATCTGGTGCCACCAGCTGAAGACCCAGCAAACAGACCTCCTATCACAGGCATCAAGAAAACTTGGCCACAGCTCTTGAAGGAGATTTTTACAGTGCTGATAGATGTCTTAGTGGTTTTAAATAAGGCAGGGAGGAGCATAAGGAGCATGAGCTTAGTTAATAAATTCCACTGGAAATATGCATGACTCATTGGTAGCTTCTTAACAAGTTCTGCTCTTGATTTTAAAGCAAGCTGTTTAATTCTGTACATGATACTACTGGGATCACACAAGGCAATGCTGGTTCCCAGTGCATATAGCAGATCTTGCAGCATGCTCAGAGACTCACTCTGTGTGTGTGGCAGCTCCCAAGGAAGAGTGGTATCCTGGTGTCAGCTTGACTTTTGAACATGGTAAGTTGCAGGAATCAAGGACAGCATGTGCCTCTAACCTCCTGAAAAGAGAAAGATTGGGAACCGAAGAACTGGATACAGCACAAATTGTGTTTGTCAAGCAATGCAAGACCTAGTAGGTCTTGGTACCACACAGTTGCAGAGTCAGTACTTCCAAAGTATTTTAGTTTCAGCTCTGCCCAATATCCTGCTTGAAGAATGAAATCTTCTACCCCTCTCATCGCAACTCCGTTCAAAGTCCAGAAAAACAAGCAAATAACTTCCCGATTGCCTTACCCCCTCATAACTTCCCATGTGAAGGGCAGATGAGTACCTGCTCCACAAATAACATTGTTCTAGTTTCTCTACATCTTGTCAGCAGACTGAGTTAGCTTTAGGCAGAGTTTAGAAATTCGGAGATACCTGGATTGCACTGAGTGGCGGTGTAGGGYGCTGTTTTAAGATGGATTTGATGAAACTGCATTTCTTCTCTGATTATTGTTGGCAAGATGCCTGTTAGTCTTGACCCAATACTTGATCCARAACCCAGTGAAGTCACTTAAAAAGTTCTTATTGATTTCAGTGAATACTGTGTCAGATCCAAAGCCACATTACTGAAACATGAGCCCTTTTGGAGATGCTTCCTCATTGATTTATGTGGAGTTTGAACAGGTAATTAAAAGGAAAACAACATGTAAATGCAGTTTAGTGGAGACCAGTGTCTATGCAGTAATGAAAAATATTCCAGAACTTTTCCTTTAGGGTGCCTATCCCATTTTGGGCTGTGTAAATCATCTCCACAGCTTTGCAATGGATGTTTGGCTCACTTTCTGAAGGTGATTTAAAGTGTGTGACAAGATTTCCAGTGCCATGTTTCCTCTGCTATTTGAATGTCCTCTGGCATTCAGCAAAATTCCAGACTTACTTATGTTAATCTGATTGTCCCAATCAAGCTACCTTAAAATGCATTAATTCCTATGCAATGAGTCATGCTATAATGATCTAATTTGTAGATCAGGTCYGGGTTATGTTGAGTGTTGTGCAAACATGAAACAATTTCTTTCTCAAAAGACTTGGAAGGTATTTTCTCTCTGTTACTTGGTAACCAAAGAAATTATGACATTTTTTGACTACTCTAAAAGTGGAAGCCAAAGCTTCCAATTGTATTTGAAAACTAAATTCACAATATTCTAGACAAAGAAAAGCAGGCATGAAAAATCATCAGGTGAAATCTAAGATCCCAACTTAAATGAAAAAAGTTACGATCTCACATTGTAGAAGCCATGCCGGGAGTTGTGGCCRTAGTCTGTGAGTATGTAAACTGTGTAGTAAAATACAATCCAGGGCAACTAAATCATGCTTAGATTATCACAGAAATAACACTTAAATTTCATTCTTGCCCCCGTGCCGCTTTTCCAGAGTTAGCAGGGTATTTATTGTTGTTTCTTTGGTGTAGTCCTTCAATTAAGATCCCCTGATTTTGAAAAAAAAGCAGTAACTTAAGTATATTGATTATTATTATTGACATTTTGTTTCTGAACTGCAAGCACATGTCTAGAGTTTAATCTCAATGACTAGACTGGAAGCTGCAGGCTACCTAGCCAGCAGTGCTAAGCCCAAGCTAATTAACTGTGCTGCAAGACAGACTTAGCTCAAGCAGTATTTTCTGAACGGGGAGGATCTGGTTTGTGGGGGAAGAAGGGGGCTGGGAATGACATAGGGGCCTGCAGATCACCTGTGAGCTGTGTGAGAGGGAGTCTGAAGGGTTTCTGGTTCTTAAGTCCAAATCGGTCTGCTTCAGCTGCTCCTTTGCTCTGCTGCTGCCCAGAGGCGTGTGCTGCACAGTCGCGTTGCTCCCGTGCGAGCTGGTACCTCCTCATCACTGCCCTGCACAGTGCACGAACACCACCCACCCCGAGCCTGCCTGGGGCCTCCCTTGTGGTGTAGTCATAGTCTGAGCACTTTCTGCATCCAAATTATGTGGGAATCTTTGGGAATTTCTTCCTTTTAGGTTACTGAAGTTAGGAACAAAATCACTGACTATAAAACAAAACGTGCAGAGCAGTGAAAGCCACCACTGCTTCATGGTGATTCGCACATACTGGCTGCACTCAGTGAACTAAGCTGCCGAAAGTATGTCTGATGGCTTCAGGCGTAATTTCATCCTGGCGTGAAGTTAGAAATGTTTTGACCGCATGTGTTCCRCCTTTTAGTGCTGTGATTTTGGTGGTGGATGGATGAACCAGTATTAGCAGTGGTGATCTACAGGCCAGTCAAGGACCCAGGSAATGGCTCTGGCTCACAGAGAGTTGACTGTTTTTGCTTCTGGTAAGACCAGCAAGTATAATGTGAAATAGAGGAATGAAAAGCATTTGCCGTTGCAGTGAGCTTGAATAAGCAATATCACTGCAGGTTACCTTCTCTTATCCTGCTGAACGGACACAGCTGCTGTTTTCCCTAGGAAAGCATAGTGAGTTTTCCTTTGCCTTCCTTTGGGTGTGGATGTGTGGTTTGCATTTGAAAAATATTCCTTTTCTCCTTTCTGTGTTGACTTATTTCTCGTAAGTGTCATTAACTCAGGGCCATATCAGGCTAAACAGCTGTGTTGTTTTCCTTCGTGGTTCCCAGACTCACATTGCTAGGGGATGGGTTCAAGAATGCACTGCTGTGCAACTGTGACCTTCTACTTTTGTTTTAAGTTACATCACTCATTTTTTTAAAATCATGATAAAATTTTTAAAACTCCTCCCAGCCTGTAATAGTCCCTTTTGGATAATTTTATCCTAAAAGCAGAAATTTTATTAAATTACCCATTCTCCCCCATTTTCATTATGATCACCAGCCATGTCAGTCAAAGTGACTCTTCAGAGAGAGAGGCTGAACTGTACAGCAGATATGACTTCATTCTTATACGGCAAAACATAAATTCTAACAGGTCCACTAGTCATTTCTATTGATTTGGTACTTAATCATATGAACACAATGAATATTCAGTGCCTGTATGATATAAAAAGAACAATCAGAATAAGCTATTATAGTGCTGGAATCTCATTTAAAATCTAATTAGGTCTAGCACAAAACTAGAGGAGTCCTGTCTGAGTATGAAGAAATGAATATGTCTATGTAGGGAGTGAAATGTCTTCTTGTTTCACCCATCTCCTGGCATGTATTAAGAAACTACCATTTTTCTCACTTAGAAAACCATTACTCTGTCTAGCTCAGAAAATGTCTGGTACCCTTGCACTTTAATTTAGAGATTAAAGATGTTCACTCCATGCTGCCTTCCTGTACACTGCTTTACATGTAATATGGCTATAGTCAAAGTGCTAGGGGGGTCACTGCAGTTCAAGCAGCAATTGTTTTGTAGCCATGCTTGTTCCACAACTCTAACTAGCCTAAAACCTTACGACTGGACTATSAGCAGTACTGATGGACCAGAGTCATCACAGACTTGAGGAAATTCCATCTCCCTAGTGTTAGAATCAGGCAGGAAGATCATAGGATCAAGGGCAACTTTTGTTCTGTGTTSATGTCTCACTTCTGCAAGATATTTAAGTACATGCTTAACTTGGAAGTACAAGAGTAATCCTGCTGAAAACTGTCAGGCTACCAACACACACAAGAATTACATGGATGAACTGTCTGTCTCACTGAGCTGAGCACATTTAAATTTAATGAAAAGTGCTTTCCTCTTTCAGAACCTTCCTCACCTAGGCCTGAAGGTGGACATCCCACTAAGTTAAGTGCACATGGCCTCCACAYGGTTTCATGCCTATTGCAAGCCTGCTGTGCCCAAGCTCTTATCTCATGTGAGCTTCTGCTCTGCTCTGACGAGGCTGAAAACCAAACATCTGCATTGCTATCGTGCTGAACTTGAGCAACAGAGCCTCACTGAGGCTGACTTCAGCAAGTGTGGTCWCCTCCCCTGGTGAGCTCTAGGCTAGGTCAGATGCTTGCAGGTATTGAGAAGAGTCATTGCAGTAAATACTGTGTTCACCAAGGTGTCTCTGACTGCATCCCCCAAATTACACATGGGTGCTCCTTTCCCTAGCAGCATTTGGCTTCTCSCTTGGCAGCAGTGCTATGGGAAATGATGCCTCGAATGTGCTGGAGCTCAGACAGGCCCCCAGACTCACCATCCACAGTGAACTCGGAGATCCTTTGCATGCAGACTTGCAGATGTGACTGCACTGTGATGACGAAAGTAGGAAAGGAGACACAAACAAGTCATGGTTATTGCTCACTTGTAAAATCAGTGACCTCTTTCTCACAGTTTTGTTGGCCCGTATTCTCTTACTATCAAGCAACAGCAGCAGAAACAGATTGATTTCAGATGCAGACATTGCACCATACCATGAAATCAGGCTACATTTGGACCCTGCACAGAGTGAGGGTGTCCCAGTAATTCTTTTATAGTAAAATGAGTGGGAGATAGGAAAATCCTATCCCATATTTGAAATCCACTAAAGGCACTAAGATGCCATGCAAGAAATCCTTGGGAGAAAAAATAGGGACTTGCAGGCTATAATTTAAAATACATCTGTTCAGCCTCCTAGATTAGGACAGAGCCTTCCTTGCCATTTACAGATGGAGATGTATATATGGATATAGCTCTATCAATGTGTTATGCACACCTTATGATTCAGTAAAAGCAGATGATAATTTGCTTCAGCATTTATGATTTGCAGGAAAATGGGTACCATGAATATATATGCATAGATATATATGCAAGTGAATAAAAATATTTTTTACAACAGGTATTGCCTGCCAGTTCTACTTTGCCTCAGGGGCAGATGAAGAATAGAACTGAGGAAAATAAACACCTTTCAGCTAACTGTGTTCTGCAAATAGAACATGACTTTYTGTCTTCAGGGTATACTTTTTTGTTAAAATTGTGCCAGTGGAGTGAATCTGTCATATAATGCCTGTTCTAGTTTCCCATGTGCTTTTCTTGGTGAACCAAACTGTTTGTAGGAGTGGATTCAATTGACTATATGAGATTATTGGTGCTCTTGTTCCCTTTCGCTCATTGCTTTTTTTGAATCAGAGATGCAGAAGGGCAATTAGAAAGCAAGACAGAAAGGCACTGGAAGTTTTATGCGCTGGGAGTCCATAGTGCTTTCACAGGAAATGTTTTCCCTGCTTTTCATTGCAAGAGTGACACTTTATGCTTAAAATTTTGGTTTAGCTTAAAACTCTGTTGACTCCAGATGGCCATTCCCATTGCTAGTAACGGGAATTTTGTTTCATGAAGGGGTGCAGAAAATTGCCTAAATWTAGCATCTCCTGGAGATTAATCAAGAGTTAAACCCTCTGCAGATGCCTTTGAGGGCTCACAACTAAATACAAGCTAAGTTTTCCCACACTGAGCTTGTCCGTCTGCCTGTCTGCTCTCTCACACACACACTCAGCTCAAGGCAGAGACAAGTGAGCAGAGCAGGCTGGTGAACATCAATAAATCCAGCCCTCCTTTCCACAAACCAGGGGCAGGGAGAGAATTTGTATTTTATTGTTTGGTGGAGTGGTGGAATAATCAATAAATACRTACAAGGAGAATGGAAGGAGTAACTGTGGTGGCTGTGGTGTGACCTGTCACCTTCCAAAGTGTGAGGGACAGAGAAGCCCCTTTTTGTCCTCTGCTGTGGTGCCTCACTACTCAGTCTAGAGTGCTCTCAGGCATTTCTTGTCTTCTATTTTCAGCCTTATTAAAGATTTCAGACTTATTAAAAGCTTCCTTTCAAAAGAAATTCTGTGCTTGGATGCTGTATGTATTTACTAGGCTAAGGCTCTTACCAAAAGCTTATAAGCTCCCTGTTTTACATTTCTTTGTTTTAATTTCTTTGTTTAATCATTGTGAGGGTGGTTGAATACTAGAAAAGGTTGGCCTGAGATGTTGTGGAATCTCCATCCTTGGAGATGTTCAAAACCTGACTAAATGGGTCCTGAGCAACCTGCTGTATCTGACCTTGCTTGAGCAAGGAGTTTGGGCCAAATGATCTCCACCCCCAACTATTCTGTGACTGGAGACCCTGTTGTGAATCATGGGCACATATACCTGTGGAGGGGGATCTGTGGTTTGGTTAGCATCAGCAATTATAGCTTTGAATTCTTTCAGGTTGTCTGACTGTGGAGATAGTCAGAAAGCTGGACTGCACTGATCCTCGTGATATGAGCCAAAAGGCCTCATAAAGGCCATGCAAACCTGTTCACTGACATACTGCTTCAGGGCCCAGCAGAATAACAATCACAGCAAGGCAGAGAAGAGTTAAATGGCTGCAAGAGTTTTCCAGGGAAAGCTTTGCCACTCTACATGTACTGGGATGGTTAGATGACTGGGCTTGATGTTCTCAAATTATACTACTGTCTTATAATCATCCTTTATTTGGTGATTATATCCATTTTTTCCTCCTGTGTCATTTCCAGCTCATAGCACAAATCCTGATGAGTTCTCCAGGTGGACATTCCAATCTCAGTGGTTACAGCGCTGATCATGTAAGACTAATCTTGAGTGAAGACAATGAATAGCAACACAGGTTAGCAAACCTGGAGGGCAGAGTTTGCCCAAGAAGCTTGATAACAACGACTTAAATACACACCATGCTAAATTACAATTTCCTGGAAATATAGCACTGGATACAGACTGACATTTCATTCATGAATTCATTTAGTTGTTGTTGAACATTTGTAGCTGGAATGTTCTTTATGCTTTAAAAGCTTGTTCCTATCTCCACCTTTGATGGCTTTCAACAGCACAGAAGCCAAAGCAGCTGTTCTAGGAAGTGTGCCACTTACAGTGATGTACTTGGACTGCAAAAGCCTCAGCCTGAAGCAATGTTGCAGTGACTTCATAGCTGCCAACTGCAAGTATCCAACTCCAAATGGTCGGCTAGAATTAGTATTATTATTTCAAATGTGAGGAATTATATTTAAAAGTACATTACTTCRTAGGTAACTAGAGAATTAAAAGAGATCAGGGGAAGTAATTTTGATATTCTCTCCAAGTACTGTATTAAATTAGGGAGTGAACAGTAAGAACCCACTCCTTGCTATATTTTTTGAACACTGTATTAACATTGTTCATTGTGAATATCAAGATTCAGAGCTTTAACCAGAGCTCTGCACTTTTTCCCCTTTGCAGTAACTGGTTGTTTCCATCATTTTCATCCTGCAAATTCAAATTCTTGTGACTTMATTTAACCTCTGTTGCATCGCCAGCCAACAGAAGCCCCATGACCTCTCTTTGCCAGGGAGAAACTGTGCTGGTGAACAGCTGGCATACTCAGCTGGCATGGGGTGACTTGCTAAATTCTAGTAACYTGATGATGCACCTGAGCATCTGTGAAAATAGGGACGGGCAGGGGGGCATGAATGCCAGACTGAAGTGGCCACCAGGCGTGAGATAGCATTGTAACGCAGCAGCACTGTGCTGCAAAGYGAACCTGCCATTTGCAGGACTTCCCAGTGTGGCAGTCACCTCATGGACCTGCCTGAGGTCTCCTGTTTTAGGACTTGTAGCAGATACTTGGGGAACTACACAAGGGGGTTCAAGAAAGAGGTCTAATATGACTGCTAGTGGAGAGCTTTGATTGGCAGGATATTAATTCTGGAATTAGCTGATATKCCTCATAATCTGAGGGTAATGAGGAAAGTCTTACTCTGTAGTGACTGTTTACTTGCTTTTCTTCACCTTACTATAATGTATTAAGCCTTCAAAATGCATCTTCCTGCTTACAGAAAATGAGGAATTGTCAGGAATGTCCCTTTACTTCAGAGGCTGCTGTGCATGGATCCTAATTTTTGCCTGATGTGTGTTGTCTTCCACACCTATGTTGTTCCCAAGATTTGATTTTGATTCTGGTCATCTGAGATGAGTGATTTTAATCAGAATCTTTTAAACACCTTATTCAGTGGTAACCCTGTATAAGATACTAAAGAACACAAAGCAATTTTGGACTGGCAAAGCAACAGGCTAAATAAAGGAGGGAATTTTAGCTCCTAACTAGATTCAAACCAAGAGGCTCTAAGGCTTTATAAGATTTTCCAGTGCTAGCCTCRTTTGTGGAAGCTAGGCAAGGAAATACAATCCATCCGTCTGCTCTGAAATGTACTTATTGATTTCAGCAGTCACACTGTAATTGTTCTCACAAATCACCTAATTGAGATCCTTAATGAATGGTGACTTAAGCACCAGTAAATTTTGCAATTGTCCCCCAATGGACGCTAGCTGACCAAACCTGGTATTTCTTTTTAACAGAATATAAATCTTTAAATGCATTATACCGAGTGACTAGAATTAATGAAGTTTATCAYAGCACTTGCTACTTTCATTCATCTCTTGCAAGTGGGTTTTGTAAGGCTGAGCAGATGTTGGTGTCGTTGTCCTCTGCCTGACACGTGCTTTTCGCTGGACTCAGACAATTGCTCGCTSCTCTGCAGAAAGAACGAATCGCGAAGGGTGGATGTGAAGGTGTCCAGCTGGCATCACCCTCTTACGCAGGACGTGGCTGTACTGTTCTTGTAGCTGGTATAACCCTGATACCCAGGACCCTTTACATCACGTCATGTACAATGTGGGCTTGTGTCCTAGGGGAGGTTGTGGGGTCAAGTCTGGAGGCAAGACCACACCAGAAGAATGCTCTTTCCTGTTCAAGGCAGCATTTGCTGAGGTTTATGGTTCCTCAGTGCAGCTCTGCACTCAGAGCGTTTTTTTGCTCTGGGGACCATGGAGCATCTCCAGCACTGTCGGAGGCTGGGCACAGGGCAGCCCTTGCTGTCAGCCGGTGAAATGCAGGCACTGGGGTGGGGGGAGGTGAAGTGGGGAGATACCTGGGAATCTCATGTCCGGAGTGTGAGAGAAAACAGCCCTGTTTTGCAGCTGTTTTAGGAGGGGTTTAGCATATCTTCATTTCCTAGTTGGCACATGTGTCTTTCTGCCTTCATTTTTCAGCTCTCACTGGTAGGAGAGAGCTCTCTGAAGTTCTACTGAAGGTGCAAAAAATTAGCATACTTTCTCCTCTGAACTTCCAAAATCCAACTAAAGGCTTTTAGCTGATTATCTTGAGTCTCTTCTCACTAATGACTTTCCAGTTTCTTGATGTTGAGCAAAATCAGCGGATAAGTCTCTTTATTAGATATAATTATCTAATATATATTGAGCTTGGGAAATTATTCAGTTAATTTTGTATTTAGTCTTCCATTTCCTGTTAGGGATTTGAGGCGTAAGCTTGCAATTCTCTCTTAATTACTGCATCGTGTTGATTTCTTTTTTCTATTGCTTAAAGATAAGCATGTGCTTAAATGAGTGCCTTTGAAAGAGGGGAGTAAAGGCTTCATCAGAGTGTATTTGCGCTCTGAGTGTACAAATATCACTGACTAAAGTGAACCCTGATTTTCAACTGAAAATTCACTGCTGATTTAGCAATTGCTTATATAGGTGGCAYTGGGGGAGGGAAGTGTTTCCACTCGCTTTAACGGGCAAAGCGCCTTCCTCCTAATTAGATTTCGACACCGTCTCTACTCTCCATCCTCGTGAGGATGAGTTCTTTTTCAAGAGAAGTTGCCCTAATAGGCATGATCATACCCCATGCTTAGTCATTTTAGAGCTGTTTTAACACTTGGCGACTGTCCACTGGATTATGGAGAAATTGTTGATATGTGTGGATATGCAAGGTAGGGACCACACTGAGGTGTTACGAGGTTGCAAACTTGTGCCCCAGCGTTTGGTCTAGGACTGGAGGCTGGGRCAGCTGAGTACATCACAGCGCTTTTGCTGCCACATGGCTATAGTCTTGCCCTGGTGGGTAAGGAATAATCTTTCTCTTAGCTTTTTAAGGCCCTTATAAATATTTTAAAGCATTTCTCTTTGCACAGAGAAGGTCTCCACCACTGTACCCTCGCTTGCTTTGGTAATAGAGTTTGTTATGAGTGCAAGGACTCACAGTGTGTACGCTGTGTTCTGCATTTTGTCACAGGGCTGTCAGAGRGTTGGACATTTTGTCTTAGACAAACAAAGCTAATTGCAGTCAGAGCAGTCAGAGGTTGTTTTTTTCCCCAATTAAAAGTAGTTATCTAAAAGTTACTTTTTTAATTCCTTAGAATTATAGAATATAGGTTGGAAGGGACTTCTGTCCTTGGCCATTGTTTTATTCTG
>NW_028187177.1:532384-541090 GCF_003343005.1 Rhea americana | reverse complement strand
ATGTTCATGATGTCACGTGATCAACAAAAATATTCAGTTAACTCAAGAGAAAGTAGGTCTGGATTTCACTGCTGGATTTCCTTCCCTTATCTAGCCTTGATGCCTCCTGCCCCCTTTTCATGAGCGCTAACTTTATAGCCTAGCAATCTGACAGCAGGGATGCACCAAATTTTTCTAGTTTGATGTTTCCATTGCAATATTAGGCTGAATRGTACTTGGCAGCAAAATCCATCCCTATACCTCCAGAGACTCAATAAAACTGGTAACGCTAAAGTATAGCAAAATAATTTCTATTTGGATTATACTGGCAACTTAGATGTGTGGAAGGTAAAATAGTTAAGTAGTTTCTTGTAAAGAAATTCATCTAACTAGGAACTTCCTGAAAACTTTAAATATATGTTCATTTATTAGATCAACTTTGTAGGCATAATTTCTAGTAATCATGCAGTGTACACCTAAGAGAGAGTTAGAGTACAGCCACATCACACTATTTTAGTTGAGTTCAGACCCCACTGAAATAKTTCAGATTTTGAGGATTTTCTGTCTATCTGTAATTACAAGGTTTTTGCTGTCAAGTGACAGAGGAAATAAGAGCTATTCTGAATCCCCAGGGAAGCCTGCCTCAATCTGGACTCATAATTTTAGCTCTAATCAGAAGCACGTATCTGCTATGGTTTTATTTTAAACCCCCCCTTGCGGAGGTGACAGACTGAAGCTGCATGAGCCCTGACACTGGAAAGGAAATCATAYCTCTCTCCCAGGCTGCTAGATCAAATGGAGATGTCACGGAGAAGGTCAAGACAATCCCAGTAACGCATTCAGTGCAGACACCTCCCCTCCAGCAGATCCAAGGCTGCCAGACTAACTGCCCAAACGGTGTGCCAAAAGGCCAGATGCATCTAATAAACGTCTTGGCATCTGGGCCCACCAGGAGCCACTCCTGGTGAGGAGCCACGGTGGAGAGCRTGCCAGCGCAAGACAGAATGTTTCTGCATCGCCGGCAGGTTTTCCTAATTCTCTCTTACATATAAAATCAAACAGGAAAATATTTAATTTGACAGGGCAAACAAATGGTGCTTTACTGTAGAAATGATACTTTAAGCATATGATAGCCATCTGTCTGTTCCTCTCTGTGATTGTTAGGGAGTTATAATTGGACATGCGTTTTTGACACCTACAGAGACTATCTGGTGTTGCCACAAGACAATTTTAAGTGGGACAGAGCACTTAGGAGTGTGAATTTTCCCTTGGCTGTCATCCAGACAGCACTGTTAAAGATCACCAAGTGTTCAGGAATAAAAATGGTTAATAAAGAGTCTAGGTTAAAACAAAATGTACAGATCGTGCATATTTTGTATTTACACATATTGACATGCATAACGGAGGTCTGCCTGCTCTCAGGACCAGGTAACAAACCCTTTGATGTGACCAGGAGGCTTTTCCCCTACTTCATTCAATCAGGCCCCATCTTGGGAAGGACTGCCCCAGTAAGAGCTTCATCATGGGCGTATGGGTTGTGCAGGCATGGCCCCTGCCATTGGGGCACAGCACRCAAAAATTAGCATGTGGTTTATTGGGCTATAATTTGAGTTCCCTTGTTAGTAAAGTGTGATAAAGTTGTCATAGATTTCCCTACCCTCAAAATCAAAGTATCAGTTTTTTACCCCAAACTTGTTGCCAGATTCTGGTTTGGTTCTGTTTCTGTTTCCAAACCAGAAATCATTGATTTGGGGTTTTGGCAGGCATGGGTGTTCCTGATAGATTGCCAGACACCTGGGGACCATCCACAGGGTGCAATGGCCCTAACACATCCCTCTGCCTCTGCTCAACAGAAGATGGCCAGGAGCAGGTGGAGCCAGCAAAGGGGATGTGCCTGGTGAAGGAATCGCTTGGCTGGATGGCAGGAGTGGGGACCCCATCACCCGCTCTGGCTGCTTCTAGGGAAGCACTAACATGGGCAACAGCCCACACCATCATGATGGATTCCCTGCCCAGGTGTCTTGGGATGCAGGTCTTTGCGACTTTTCCCCACCRTGCGCCAGTGAAGTTCACAGCTGCCCAGAGAGCCCCTAACTCCAACAGATGCTAGTGGCCAAGGGCATTATCATACATCCAAATTTTCCAAGAGCATTTTCTCTGCACCTAAAAAGTCACATGGTAGAGTGCAAGGAGCTGGCTGGCTCCAAGTGGTATATCCAAATGTTGCAATGCTGTGGCAAGGAGTGGCATGGCTGTTGGTTGTCCTCTTCAATTCTGCATCTGCCTATTCCAGCTGGAAAGGCAAGTTGTGATGTAACTCTGGCATTTGTAGTAGGTTTGCAAGAAACGAGCTTTTAATATGGTGTGTCTGGCAGATCTTCATTTAATATTGAAGGGAGCTGCTTTAAGACTGTGTGATGGGGCAGTCATTTCCCAAAGGTTATTACTGATGTATTTGAAATGTGACCTCTCCCTCTGAYGAACTATAATTCAGTGGTTCATGCCCAGGCAGATGAGGGTCAATACAGCCGCGGTTTAATTGCTAGATGAAAGCTATGCCAGCATAAATATACTCATTGGCACCACAGAGGGCTGAACAGAGCCAAGACCCGATTTCTTAATTTATTGATAGATTAGTTTTCGAAAGAAAAAGAAGGCATGCCCCTGACAAGAACAGGACCTGAACTCCTCCAGTCCTCTACCAGCAGTGACATGAGACAAGAGCGCACCTCTGTCCCTGCCCAAGCGGTGGGTGCAGACAGCCCTGTTAGGCTATTTTATGGGGACATGTTCTTAGCAAGTTGTGTGSCAGGGGCAGAGCCCCAGCAAGGGCAGCAGCGGGACACTGCAGCCAGCCATGTGAGCAGACAGCACTGTGGTGAGGACTAAATTCCTCCTCTCCTCCCTTCTGGAACCATGTGTGGGAAATAGATCAGCCCTCAGAGCATGGAGCTCACCATRCTTTACTTGGGACATGCACACGTCTGGTAGATTTTAGGGAGAAAACACAGAGAGAATCTGGAGAGCCTGGTTCTGCCTGTGGCTGTGTTATGTACTCATGCACCTCCCTGATCTCATTGCAAGGCTCTCAGTGCAAAGACTTATTTCTAGAACTGCAAATGGTCTGACACGTCTTACTGGCTCTGTAGGCAGATATATGCTTAGTCTCTGGTGACTTAGAGATTTAAACAGATGCATACGTTTAGAGGTTGGATAAATGCCTTGCTGAACTTGAAAATATATTTCCTTTATCCTCTTACAAGGGTCATGCTTTCATCATCTCGCCCTTCATACTGCTGGACAGCAAATGTAGTGATGGCTTCTGATTCCTATCTTGTTTCTTCAGGATCCTGAAGGAGTTTTTGCTGATCCAAAACTAGACCAATCTAGCCTATTAGTCCATGAGGGATGATAATGGAAAGCCTGCAAGGCAATTAGGAGCTGGAACCTCTTGGAAACTGATGTGGAAGTTTTCCAAAGTACACAGGGTTAAGAAGACTACTGCTGCTACACTGAGGTTGGAAACTTTATTTTTCTTTGGCTTTTAGGGTGATTAGAGGTGTATTTCARGACTAGTGTAGATGCATTTAATTCTGAAGTCTCAAAAGGATACTCATCAGCTACTCTTTCTCAGGTTCAGGATATCATCTAATCCTTAARACCAGACCTGATTCTCTCCTGTGGTGTGTTTTGCTGCACAGTCCCAGGCACTATTTAGCTAAGGGACTTTGCTGTCCTAATTATGTACAAAAATGCCAAGCCAAACAAAAGAGCAAACCCCAAAGTGGATTATTTATTGCTTTTCCTTTGTTGAGGGAGCAATGTTCAGGTCCACGTTTTTCAAGGTGCACTATTTATGAGCGAGGCAAGAGAGAAATATATGATACTGCAGGAGGTTAGGTAATGACTTAATCAAAGGCAAAATGCCCCTTTGCTCCAGTTCAATGTTCATAGAGTTCAGTTCATATTAGCATTGATTTTCCCCAAGCCTTTAGCGTCCTATTTACAAAAGATAGCATAATGAATTTTAGCAACAAACCAAGATGTTGGAACAAGATAGACCATCCTTCCACTCGCTGACGTGTAGGTGTAAAATTCCTACTGCATTTCTGGAAGGGCTGTCCTTCAGCTGGATTACATTTCCTCTAGAGTAACCAAGAAAACAGCATGTACCCTCGTCACCGTCTGTATGGAGGAYGAGAGAAGTTAGAAACTGTCTGGTATTTGGAATAACTGCAGTGGAAATGAGTGGATATAGATCCTCTCATAGCTGTGGAGCAGAGTCTACTGCGCTTCAGTTTCCCTTGCCCCAAAAGCTAAAGAAGAAGTTGCCAGTTCCTGCTGTATGCTCTGTCCGTCCACTTGCTGTTAGTGCAGGAGGAAGTAATTCTGTGCCACTGTCCGTTTTTGCCATAGATAAAGGACAGGCTGAATTTCTAATCTGATGATATTTCCATTTTAGTCAGCTGGGAGTCTCTGACATTCTCCGTTACCGGTTGTTTGCACTCTCTCTTTGCAATTAAAATGCAGTATGCTGCCAGTGCCTCTGCGGTCTGTGCTGGGACAAGCTAAATCCTCGTTGTCAAAGGTATGAAAGTGTGTGGCATTTGCAGTGCTAATAGAGAAAAATCTTTAAAAAATGCCTAAAATTTCTTCAGACCTTTCAAGTAATGACTTGGTCACCAGTCCTTCCCGTAGTTCTTTATTAATATTCAAATTAAAAACCAACGTCAGCTCTGACCGTCTAAAAATAAACTTCACATTTTCATTTAATTAGTTGGACTGTCGGCTTCATCACCAAGGAAATTTTATAGAATAAAATATTTACTTAAAAGGGTTTCTTAAGTACAATTTCTCAGATATTTAAATGTCCCAGATAGGTAAGATAATAAATCAATATAAAAATGTATTAAACGATGAAAGGCAGTGGGAGAATGAATTTGGGGGGAGGKGGCAGAATGCCTTGAGCTCTCACAGCTCAGGCCTCCCTCGCCAGAGACACAGCCCATTCGTGCCCGTGTCCTTTCAGCATAGCAATTGCCTGTTTTTTGTTTTTCCAGATTTTTCATGACAAAGCTCACATGAAAGAAAGAATGACATGTTATTTACAGAGAAGCACTAGCTTTTGCAGTCAGCAGCTCACATCTACTTCCTGGTCTGTCCGTTGTCATTTCCCTCTTTATAATGAGGTTTTGGCATGTATGTGATGTTGTATAGTCATTTCTTTGAAATCTCTGCAGTGAAATTAGTTAAGAGGTGGCCATGCTGAACTGGAGGCTGTGGATTGTGATAGCCTTTCCTTAAATTACACTGGAGGATCCTTTCTTCTCTTGGTTTTATAGGTTTAGGAATAGGATAAACACCTATAAACATCCAAAGGTTATTTTATTGAGTCAGATACTATCTCTAACAAAACTCAAAGCAGGTTTCGATCAAGATGATTTGAAATCAAAATTATTGAATGTATAGAAATTGCTGTTACAAGCTGCTTGACTGTATGGGTTAATCTGGTTTAAAAATATAAATTGGTTTAATTAGAATATATAAAAGACTTCATGCTCATCAACACCCTTAAAAGTTAAAATAGAAGAGATGGAAATTTTTGTTTTACTTTTAGAGATAGGTGAAGTGTGTGCTTTCAATGGGTTCAGTAATGTAAAGTACAAGATTTTGATCAGGCTTGGTTTCAATCTTCTGTGGTACTTTAGAAAATGACAGCTCCATCTGAATGAAACAGAGGGTGGTKGGTCATGCATGGCAAGCCATCAGCCTAACCACGCTCTGGCTCCTGAGGTTGTATGCTAGCAAGTGAATTTAAGCCCATTTAAGTGTTTTGCACAGCTAAGAATGGCATCTGACAGCCCCAAACTGTAYCCCATTGAGAATCAGCTTCCTGAACAAAGCACTGTGCCCCTCAAGTGTCTGAAAAGAAGTGAAAACCGGGATAGTGATGGGTTTTATGCTGAAATTATTTTTTTAAGACTGAAGATRGTATTATTGGTTTGGGTTTTTTGGAACAATAGAATTGTCCCTCTGTAGTGATTCAGTCACTTGAGGGAATACTGCAAAACCAGCCTTGGGAATATTAATCTTTCCACCCAATGTGAAAGGGTTTTTGACAGGTTCAGACAATGCCAATAAAACATAGTTCTTAGGGGGTGTTCGTCGCGAGGGGAGCATGTGGGTGGGGATGCCAGATCAACGTATATGTCCATGAAGTGCTTGCTTGGTCATCATGAAATCCTTTATGGACTTTGTCTAGTTGAGGAGCACAGACTCTACAGTGCCATTCAGCCGATCAGTCGAGCAGCGTATGTAGCGACCTACCGGACTCAGCAAACACTGGGAATGATAGTTGCAGAGAACGATTTGCAAGGGTGGTTGTAGGCTGCATTACGTTAATGTAAACTGTGAAGTGACTGCTGATACTTATACAGAGTGAGGTTTCAGGCTGTAACTCATGGTGCAAAACAGGGAGGTACAGTTGAGAAACGAAATGTTCACTGAATCTTTTGCCCAGATGGAAGATGCTGCTGGCAAAACAATAATCTCAGAACATTTTTGTTTCAGCTTTACAATAAAAACTCTTTATTATCCTAGTAATGATATTTGATGGTCAAAGATCAATATGGACCTTATAGGTCATTAATGACAACATAGTCCCTGCATGTTCAGTCCAGGTCCTTGAAATCTGGCTCTCAGTGCCTCTTTCTTGGCACCAGGTCATGCCTGCAATTAGTCAAAAGTAATTCTTCCCAAATAACAGTGATGTTGTAAACACCTGCCAGGCTGGAAAAGCACTGGGGTCTGGATGGAGAGAGCCTGCATCCTGCTGTCCTCTCACCACAAAAGCGACCATGCTTTTTAATTGCTCRGGAACAAAAACCTCATGTGGATTAAAGCCCTACAATGCACTCYATGGGAAACTAATAAAAAGGGCCTCTTTTCTAAAGCCAAAAGAAACACCCACCTGACAAATATCTCAGCCCAAATCTGCACTGGAGGACTTGCTCTCTGCTATTGGCATGGTGAGCATGGCTTCGTCCCTGCCATGTCAAACTGGAAAGTGCCCACGAAATCACATCATGTACAGTAGTTAGATAGAATCACTTCTTTTGAGTCACTTATTACTGTCTGCATTCAGATTTAAGCAACAGCCTGAAAGAAGGAGGATTTCTTGAAGCTAAGACCTGGATTCAGCTGCTTCTCCTTATCCTGGATTACCCCTGCAATGCCTTAGAGAAGTGATTTATTGTGCTGAATCTCACCCTTCATCTGTGTCATAGGAGTGGTGGGAATGCTAGCCTTGAGTATTCAGAAATCATGGAATTGGATAAAAATGATGCCTTTCTACATGAGAACAGTAGCTGTTCTAATTTATCTGCCTGTTTGTGAGTCTCTAGAATTCACTGACATACTATAATTAATGCTTTTTCTGCAGAACTATATTGATTAAAAAAACCCTTCCCATGTAAAAGAGAGGAAAAAATAGAGATTTTTTTTCTGGGGAATTCCCCAGTAACAGGCTGTCTTGGCCAAATTGCTAAGTYGTCCTGAGATTTGCATTAAAAAGCACAAGATCTGCTACCCTGAGACACAATGATTTTAACTCAGTTGTTTTGTGCGGCTCAATTCATCAGCAGCTATGATTAATCCCTCAAACTAGGGGTTTGCAGGAAGATCTCAAACTAAAGCTTTCCAGCATCTTTCTGCAATCCAGCCGGGTCCTGCACCACCTCCTGGTGCCTGCTGGTGGGGGGGGGGTGGTCTCACCCTTGATTCCTGATTTCATGAGCTACGGGCTTCTCTGGCATGTTAGGATGTGGCTGGACACTCATTTCTCTGTGTGCTGAGTCTGTATTTCCTTTCTTGGTCTTTTCATTTCTTTTCCAGCTTGTCCAGGGCTTCTGAAGCATAGCCCTGGTTGGAATAACGTTGCAGTATCTGCAGGGAAAAAAAAAACTCTCTATCTCAACCCTTCCCCCCCCCCATGCAACGTTTGAATAATTTCCGTGCTGCTTGTTTTTGCTCTGGTCCAGCCGTGCTGATGCAGGGCTGTTTATGCAGCACGAGGTGAGGCGGGGAGGCATCCGTGCGTTTTCAAAGCGGTGGTGTGATTCCTGCCATCCGGCTGCTGCGGATGTGATGGGAATGAGAATGGTGGAGCTCTGTCCTCATGCAGCGCTTTGTAAATGAATCGCTTTGATCTCAGGCGGATTTCCCTGTGCTATTTTTAGATGCTGTGAGGATAACCGAGGGATGTCGATTCTAATGCAGACAGAAAGGAATTTCAGATGCAGTTTTCCTCTGGGGCAAGAGAGGAGAGATGAAGGAGGAAAACAAGGCAATCTCCAYGAGCATTTCAGAGTCTTCTCGACTAGACAGAGATAGGTCTTTAGGCCCTCGAGGCTAGAAAGGGATGTTCTCCAAATATAAAATTCAGTAGATATCTCTTAATTCTCCTTATACTTCGCCTTGCTGGTCTATGTGCAGCTCACCAGTCTGCTGCAGCCCAGAGCCAGGACCTGACACGATCAAATTCAGCTTTGTGCCATTGTGAATATAAGGGATTGCCAATACGTAGCCATCGCTTTAAAAGCAATTACTATGCCTCTCATTTCCTCACTTAACGGACCTATTTGGATGGCTTGGATTGCTTGGTTTTAATCATGCCAATTCCTGCGTCGCATTTCACCCTCACAAATCATAGGAAAACAAGCGTAACAG
>NW_028187177.1:462905-532199 GCF_003343005.1 Rhea americana | reverse complement strand
GCCCGTGCGCAGGTTTGCACCCAGGTTGCAGGAGGGCGAGAGGACCAGTTCACAGGGAGGAGCCGCTCCGCAGGGTTTTCCTCCCGCCTGGCACATCTCCCGTTGCTGGAGCGACYGCTGCCTGCGTCGCTCGGCGAGCTGCTCGCTGCCAGCCCCGGCCCCGGCACAGCAGCTCGCCCCCAGCTAGCAAACAGAAACAAAGGCATCACAGGCTTTGGCGGTTGAACACGAAAYGCAGAAAATCTGCTTTCTGGATGCCTCCAGGACATGGCTGGTGGCAGCTCTACCTGAGAGGTCCCCAGAGGCTGCAGCAAAAGCAGCAGAGAGGCTTTTATTTGGTGCCTGAGGCAATGCTACCTGGAGCAGCGTGGGTCCAGAGCTGCCGAGAGGRCGCCCCATAACAAACCCTGTAGTGCCACAGGTCACTGAGGCTGATGGAAACCCCCTATTGATTTCCATAGGATTTCGTCACTGCCTGGAGACAAACCTTTCCATAAATATTCACAGGAGTGTGAACGAAGCCTCTTTCCTTACTCCTGCGTCCTTACTCCTGTTGCATTTTTAGGTGCTCAGCTCTATGAGCGTGGGGGCTTGTGAAGCGCATCCCCATTTTTGTTCCTGAGTTGCGCTGCTCATGGTGCCTGGGCTCCCAGGGTAGCTTTCCGTGGCCAGGTGCAGTTGTGTGGTGAACCTGGTGATCTGTTGACATGCATCAAGATGCTAGTAGAGTTAGGTTTATAAATCCCAAAACATGAGGTCAGCTGCCACATAAGCTTAAAAGTCATATGCTGAAAAGTAATAAATTCAGGATTACTGTGAATTTTTGATATGTTTACTGCTGGGCTTTTTTTTTTTCCAGCTCTTCTCCTCTATCTAGAGAGCAAGAATTTTAGCTGCTGCTTTAGTGTTTCTAGTTTTCATGTGTTTTTTTTTTTTAATCTAGTGCCTGTTGGAGGGGGAAGAGGAAATGTGCTGCAAGTGCAGGAGAGCCCTGGATGTGGGAGGATTTCTGGCTGCAAGCAGAAATCAAGCTCAGCAGGTTGGTGCATTTGGTCTTATTATACTGGCTCTGGGCCTTTGCAAGCTTCGGGAATCTGCACACCTCCTGGAAATTTCCCCTGGCACAGATTTCTGGGCAGCTGTTGGTGCCTAGACTCTCTCTAGAGAGCAGAGACCTTGCGCTGCCCTTGTTGAGGTCCYGGGCAAAGGCAGCAGCTCTAGACTTCCAGTACCTTAAACACACCCTTTCCCTTCTTAAGAGCTCCAAGCATAGGCTCTGTGGAGCTAAGACAGCACGAATGCACACACCAAGATCAGGCCACGGGCCTCAGCACAAGCAGCACGCCTGAGCAATCTGTCCAGAYTTGTGCAAAAGCCTCGGTGGTGCAYGGGACGCCCCTTCCTCTGTGTCCCGGGTCACCTCTGAGCCTGTCTGTCAGCTGTGGTTAGTCCCAGAGCCCGGTGACGGTGAAGATGTTCCTCTTGAGTTCCTCTCTCCCGCTTCAGGCTTGTTTTTTCTGCTGGGGGTTTATGCTGGGGTTTTATTTCTACTGGGAAGTAACACTTTCTCTCTCTGTTCTCTGGCTCCGAATCTGAGCTCTCTTGAGAGAAGAGGGAGAAAAGTGGATTCAGGGCTGAGCACGTCTTCCTTTGTTCACCGCAGACAAGCGCTGCTCTGGTGCTCAAAGTCGAGACCTGGTCGTAGGTGGTGATATTCCCTTGTGCCTGCACACAAAGGAAGGAACAGAATAGAAGAAAGTTGAAATACCAGCCCAGAAGTGCGGAGTTGTGCTTGGACGAATCCCTCAGGTGATCACAGCTGGCAGTAATGTCCATCCCAAAGCCCAGCGCTAAACAGTGCTCCCAGATATCTGCTGCAGTGCTGGCACGTGAGGGCTTGGCCAGGCATTGCGCAGGGCTGATGGGGATGGAGAGGTTGGCCAAGGAGTGGGGAGAGCTGCCTGCAAGTTTAAGGTTTGCACTTTTTCACCAGCTTTTGCCAAAGGTTTGCTCTGGGGAGTGTGAAACTGGACACCTCAGCCCCTCACTGCTTCCCAGCTCTGGCATCTCCTGCGTCCTGCTACTCACCTGCCCAGCTCTGGCCCCCAAACTCCCTGCTTTAAAAGGTCCCTTTAAAAGTTCCTCTGCTTAAAAGAAATCCCTCCCCCCCAATTACTTGGGAAGGTGTGATAGCTACTGAGCTGCTGTGCCGGGGCTGGAGCCCCCACTGGTGCCAGGGTTGTCCACTGCAGGTCAGCAGCATCTTTGGGCACTACATGAAGTGACCATATGGAACCAGGAAGCTGGCAGAGGTTGGGGAGGAGGAGGAGAGTGGTTTGAACTCAAGCATTTTAAGCCTAGGCATAGACAAGGCTGGGTTTTCATGACAGGAATCTAGATTTAGAGGACAGACTGTATCCTGAATCCTAAAACCCGTTTCCTAGTGAATTCCTAATTCTGCAAGTAGGTCACGCCTGCTCCCTCCCTTTGGGTAYGGAGGAGACTTGACAGGTCTAAATAATAACTCTTATCTCCTCAGTCTTTGATGTTGGGTGTCACTGAGTTGTTTGCTGCCGTTCGCTTTTCATTACTTCTCTTCAGTTTCTGTAAAACTCTATTGAGCACACAAGCTAATGAAGGATAAGACATTTCTAGGTTCCCCTGCCATGTTTTTACAGCACATGTCCTTCCGCCTGCACCACCAGCATGGTACATGTCACAGAGCCAGGGCAGGACAGGAAAGCCTCCAGCCCCTGCAGCCAGGCTGGCTCTGGTGCTGCAGGGGACAGAAACCAGGTTGCTCCTCCAAACGCACCATTCCTAGTGATAAATCCTACTCATTCTCCACGAGTGATGGGGTGGACTCCTGATGGCCTTTGCTTTCTCCAGGAAACACTTCCAGAGCCGTGATAGTCTGGAAATTATGAATTTTATTTTATAATAAATTTCAGAGAGTTTGTGGGGTTTTCATTTGGGCATGATTATGGGACAATATTTGTCATGACTGTGAGAGAGTGCCATCAGAAGCTAAGGGAAGGAGCCGAGACTGTTCTGGAGTTATAAYGGGCTGCCGTCCTCACTGTGAGCGATGAAGTTTCTGCTCATCCTCAGCTGAGCATGTGACTTCTGCAGATGGAAGCCCTGTGCGCAGTTGGGAGCCAAAAGCTGGACAAGGAAATCCCATTAACGGAGGCTCTGTCAAAGTCTTTGGTCGTTCAAATTCTGTGTTACAATGCAAGCATGATTTCCTACGCTCGTGTTTTACCTATATGCATTCAGCTGGATCTTTGTCATAGAGGTTTTAGCTTCCACGAGCAGCCTTTTAAAGACCTTGCCCTAATTACGAAACACTTCCAGTGACATTTTAAATTATGGGTGAGTTTTACATAATTCTTTTGATATGTGTTGTTGTGACATGTAAAATTTTATCTTTGCCAGATGCAGTGAATTAYGTAAGATCTTTGTTTTGCATTTGTCAGGATAATTTGAACCATTGCACATTTAACACATGCACACTTTCAAAGGACCCGATCCTGCACACAGTTGCAATGGTACGAATGGGCACCATAAACTTTATTAAATTTCTATTATATTATATAAGCTATCAGACCAGGTTATGTGCCAGTGTGAAAGCTGCAAAGCCAAGCATGCAAGGAGTAAGAAATTTCTTATCCTGAAGTGTAGGCCCTCTCCTGGGCTTCCCGTGATGTCTCGTTATATGGTTGAATACTGTTTTTTTCCAGAGGGGCCCAGCCTCAGTCACTGAGCAGACTGCCTGATGCAAATCAATGGGCAACAGTTCAAAAATCTGTTTTCCTCCCGTCATTCAGTGTGTGGCCCCAGCCCTTGTTTACTGCCAACTGTTCAGCCTTGCTGTAAAGACGAAATGCTGCTCCTGCTCGGGTTTTTCGGTGGCACTCGCTACTACAGTAGTATTTATTTATTTCACAAATAAACTCCTAATTAATTTGTCTCTGTGAAGCCTGGCGAGGCAAGGGAGAAGGATTATCACTCTCTAGATAAGGAACAGAGACATCGAAAAATTCAGTCAAGAATGTCAATTACTTTTGGAGGTTCAACCTGAGATGCTCGGCAGCTGATCTCTCAGCGTGCGCATTATTTATGTGGACGCTGTAGTGCCCCCGTGTGAACGACAGCCACACTGACATGAGTTTGTGGGTGCTCTGCAGCCATCGCGTTGTGCTGCATGTGTTCAGGTACATGGGCTGTGGCCTGTCGCTAAAGGAGGCTGAAGTGCTGAGCAGATATTCTGTAGGGTGGTAAAATAGGAAGAAAAAAAAAAAAACACACTTCTCCCCTTCTTTTATTGCTACTGCAGCATGCGCCAGTAATTAGACTTGTATCACGCAAGAAAGCATGGAGAGGCGCAGCAGCTCAGCCGCAGGGCCTGGCCTGAGCTCACCAGCCTCCTTGGCCTTCATTCGCTCATAATTTGTCATAAATGAGAGACCTGAGAATAACTGCAGAAACTTTCACTTGTCCTAGTTCCAAGAATATTTATATAACTTAATCAATAGATTGCATTGATTTATTTGCATTAAGTAACCCCTTGGGAGCTTGATGATAGGTAAGGGTGTGCATGGTGCTGTACAAACACATCATAAATATATGTAGCTTGCAAATCAATTGCAAGATACTARTGATTAATCTTCTCTTTTAAAAATAATGTGATGCCTGTCCATTATGGATTTATATTTTAAATCTGACCTAAGAGATTCTGGAGTCATTTATTCCAGGAAGGCTGCCCTTTAAGCCTGATCTTAACTTTTTAAAAGGTCATATGGTTCTAAATATCATGGTTACTTACAAATCATGGCTCCCTGAGTACTTTGACAGCTGCTTTCGTCAGAACAAATCATGGTCCTGTTCAAATAAGCATTCAGCAGCAGAGAGYGGAGGCTGCTCTCATGCAGGGACCTCACACCATGGGCCTCTTGGGTGCTGGTGCTGAATACATAACGCACCATAAAGGTTACCCTCGCCTGCTCCCCAAGCCTCTGCACGTTAGCACGTATGAGGAACACCACAGACTTCTGCTTTCCTCAAGCAACTGGCTTGTTTGGTTTCCATCATTAGTGAGCGAACTTCCTTGTCTCTTCTCCATCCTCACCCTCCCCTGGCTTGGGGAAGCCAGCGAGGGAGGCAGTTGTCATCCCTGCTGTTCCCTGCCATCCTCCCGTCGGGTGTTCCACACTGGATTGTTTTAAAAAGAAAAAGGGGTTTTGAAGTCATCTGTGCAATCATTTGCCATACCTACAATATTTTTCTCTTGCTCTTTCCTCTTTTTCACGGACTTTTGGGCGTGCATCACTTTATATTGGAGYATGAGCTTTCACATTTCAGAAGGGCGGGTTGATACTCTTTGCTTCCTGTTCATCGTTAAGATACTTTACCAACTGATGAGTTGCCAGCTGAGTGAGTTAGAGCCTGGAAAAGCAGTTAAAGTGCTGCCCCTCTGTAATCTCAGTTTGCTTGTGTGTACAGCATTCGTATACCGAACTGATCGCACTCCTCATGGAAATGAACACTAGACATTTCAGTGCAATAACCCTTCCCTCAATCCTCATTGCTATCAGGTTATGTTGTATGATACTTCTTACATAGGTGAGAAAAATAATCTTGGAGCTACTTTGGTTACAGTGTATATGTTCTAAGAGTATTTATGGGAAAGGGCAATGTATATGTTTGCTGCTAAACTTTTAGTCTATATTATGCCTATAAAATCACAATGCTTGCAGCCTTTTGGGGCACAGATTTTGGCAGAAATTTGATATTCATCACTTAAGCAAGCTAATACAAATCATTCTGACTACGAAGTTGGCCTACAAGTCAGTGAATTGCTTCTAGTTATGTAACAATAATCTGTTTTATTTTTTGCCCAAGGCTCGGGTTCTAAATAAGCAATTTAAGCCATTGGTCCTCAGACTAGCCTTGGGCCTGTTTGGTCGAGGATGCAGCATTCTCAGGCTCGGTTCGTTTGTTCATTTTTTTGACTGTCCTGTGACCACAGGCATTTTCCTTCTGGAGACAGTTTCTAGGAGAATGAGGAAGCAACTTCTCTGGTGCTTTGGGTAACCAGAGCGTACATTGTCCTTGGAGGGCCAGAACCAAATGGCTGTAAATTGTATTGGTATTTAATGGAGACTTCTGGTACTAACTAAGAGAAATGCCTAGATCTGTAGGCAGCCCAGCTTTCATTAACTTCTTACCCACTTTTGAGTCATCATTAATAATATCCCACTCTGCATTTATTCTTGGGCCTAGTCTCCCTTTCCAGTACTTTTTTTTAACACAGATACTTTTAATTTCCTTTAACCCTGCTAGTGATTAACCTTTTTCACTCTCTTTTCTCATCTTTTTTGCAAGTTCCAGCTGTCTGCAATCTTTGACAGCTGCTTATACCCTTCCGCACTTCCACGGCAGTTTTCAAAGACCTGGGATCTTCAAGCCATTTCTTGTGAGGTTTTAGCAGCCACTTCCCACACCCTGTCGCTGCGTTGGTTGAGGGACTGGYGTCTGCTTTACCCTTTCATGTAATTTCTGAGCGATCTCAATGTTCTTCAACATTGTGCTTCACCCTGACTGATCAAAGCCTTTCCAAGTACAAACTTTGATTAAGAAGTAAAATATTTCTAGCAAAGAGCAGCTTCCTTCCTGCTCACTCTGCAGCTGCAAGGTGGGTCAGCCAGTACTGAGGGGAACTGGCACCAGCTGTTTGCCAGGAGGCTGTCAAATGCCAAATGTGAGTTAATATATACTTTTATAAACAGATAAATAGATTTATATAAATACATATATATATATATATATATATAAAATACATATAAATAAACACACACACATATATACACTATGTGAATAAAACACGTATTTCAATGTGCTTGTGTGAAGATACTTTCCTCCTTGGAATTTAAGCTCCTGGATGGGCTGGTGTCTGTCCAGCATGGCGCATGATGGAAAAATCTTTCTTTTGCCTCGGTTGAAAATGGAAATGATTTAGGGTTGACTCAGTAAAATGCCACTGTGAGAAGTGCCGGGGGCAAGCTCTGCTGCAGGTGAGCAGCTGCAAAAGCTCACCCAGCATTGTTGCTTTCTGGCTAGGTATGATTTTCTTTACTTTTCTTTCACTTCGCTCTGTCCATCTTGCTCAGCTGCTGATTCAAAGTCCCTAGAAAACCTCATTACCACATTATTTAATGTAAAGTAATATTTTCACCAACTTCTCAGTAACAGGTGGGTCCTAACAGGTGAGTTCCCAAATGGTACCACTTCTTCAGAAGTCATTAATGCTTTTTCTAAACTAGGAACATGGAAAAACCCCACCCTGCTAAACAACAACAAAAAGTTCTGCTTTTGCTCAGCAAGGAATTAAGTTTAATTTTAAAGATGACTCTATATTATTAACTTGCTTAATTGTCAAAAGGGATGGTTGACTGAGCAGACAATTAAAATAAGGAGAAGCTCAGAAGCAAAAGTTCATTAGTGCATTAGGCAGACAATGGGGGGAAGTAAAACTATTTCAAGTACCTTTCGAAGGAAGCCATTTGGGAAGGAAATAGGATTAATTAAGTTTTGAACTGGTTAATTTTGTTATCTAAAAATATTTCACAGCTTAACCACTGTAACATACTTATGCATGAGGTAATAGCTGAGCTCTTTGGGCAGCAGGGTGAATTGCTGTTCTAGATAAAGGTATTTTAAATCAGCGTGGGACTTGCTGGTGTCCGTGATGTATTCTGCAATCAAGATTAGGATCGGACCTTGAGACAGGCACAGCTGAGGGGTTGAGCTGGGTGTTACTTCACTGTACTGGTTATAGGTAAGGGTGTGATCTGAGTCCCATGAACCTCAGTGAGTGGCAGCAGGTTTGTTGCATGGGGAATGTGTCCCCACTCCCATCCTCAGCACTGTCTCATTCTGCTGCATTGGTCTTGTCCGTTTGCATCATCCCCAAAGACTTACCCCTGCGGCAGCATGCTAAAATATCTTTGGTGGAGCTGTAACAGTGATTTGGAGGAACACTAGATGAGAACACAGATGCCAAAAATACCCCCAGACAGGAATGATTTTCCTTATGGCACTTTATTCCCATGACCTCTCCCATGGAGCACCAGGGCATGCAGCTCCAGAGATGCCCCAAGAGTCTTTTGGAGGGTTGCTGAGTGCAGCACTAACTCAGATAACCTCTCTTCTAGCCTTTATTTTTCCTGTCCCTCCTCCCCCCCCCCCCGAAGGGAATGTCTGAAAACTTTTCCTTACACAGATTTTTCTCCTGATTGAGCTCTTATGTGGTGCTGCTGCACAGAAAGCAGAAATTAGCTACTGCAAATAGCACAGTTCGGTCACAGTAGCTGTAACCATGGAAGTTTTGTCATTGTAGGGCTGATCTAGAGCTCAGAGAAGGAAAAAGAAAGAACAATTTTCACCAACTTTAGCTTAAAGCTCATAGATAATCCTGTATTCTAGCTCTTAGTATGGGTTTCTTTATATACAGTATTGTTTGGAAACAGTAAAGGTGTCCTGAGTTCTTGTCTATATGAAACTTTCCTGCTTCGTAGGTTTGGACAAAGGAATCTGCACTCCTGCTCCAAGTGAAGGGCCCTGCATTGTATAACCAGTTCTAATAATTGAATTAAATCAATGTGCAGAGTAAAAGGAAGAGAAAAGAAAGGGGGGCGGGGGAGATCTGCTCACCCTAGTTGGATAGACCTTTTGTTTGGTCTTCAGTTTTGTTCAAAGTGTAGGTGATGAATCATGACAAACTACTTTCCAGAAATTTGCAATCTATTCACTAATGAATTAATTTTCATAGAAGCTGGCCATGGTCCTTCCAGAGCTACTTCTGACATGGCCATTCAGCCACAATAAGCAGTGTTTTGCCATTTCAATACCTGAGCAGCTCTTTTCGCAGGGAAGCCCCCTCAGCTCACTGCCRTCTCCCCTGGTAGCGCTTTGTAAGTTAAGATGTGTCTACGCAGGAACAGAGAGTCTAAGAGAACTACCAGTCCACTGTGTGTTCCCTCAAATACGTCAGCCACAGCCCAGTCAGCCCCAAAATCTGAACTGATGACCATTTTATCAAATTGTCCTGCTCTGTGCCCTACAGATGCCAGCATGGACACAAGTCTTGTAGCCCTTCCCATGTACAAGTGTGATGGACCTTGTGGGTAGTGTCCTAGCCAAGAGGAAAAGCTCAGAAAGGGAGTGTGAACAATCTCTGGGAGATGAGAGCATTCATCCTGCCCCAAATCTGGCTCTCTGGTTGTTGAATTTAGGTGAGAGAGGCAAATATGTAGAGGAAAAAAGTAGGCCTAGGGGTGCTTGAAAGTAGTTTTCTATATGTGGCTTTTAGGAATATGAACTTCTAGCTTGTTAATAATGATGCTTGAAGAGAGGCCTATAAACTGTCTTCCAGCTCCCAATGAGATGGAAAAATTTATTACTGTGATTTCACTGCTTAATGTAAAAATGTGTTTCAAATTTGCATTTTAGTTTAATATTTAAACTTTCTCATGAGAGGAGTAGCAGAATGGCAGGGTGCTCGAGTGCCCTCAAACTGCTGTGCCAAGTTTCCAAAGAGGGAACCCTCTGCTAGCTGAGCTGTTTGTAATAAAGATAGCATTGCAAGACGTCAGTTCCCTTCCATGTCTGCCAAGGTGGCCAGCAAACCCAGCTTGTTTCAGGATCCTGCTGTCCAAGAAAGCAGGACACTTGGTGCCAATCTGCTGTGACAGGGAGGGCCTCACAGTTTGGATCACTCACACAAGGGAATAGAATTTTTAAAAAGTTTTACCTGGTGATCCAGGGTGGGAATTTGAAGTTCATGAGGACATTCCCCCAAAGAACTGAAAAAAGTCCAAAGCTTGTGGAATTTAGGGCAAATCGCATAGAAAAGCTTTTCTTCAGAAATCAATTTATCTCTTTTGAGTAGGCTTTTTTCCATTCTTTTATGTCACTGCTTCTTCTAACCCCCAAATCTGACAAAAATATGATGTTTTGTCTTTTGTCTTACATTGTCTAGGGATTTGAAGAGCAGTATTAAGAGGAACCATTCCCTGAGCTGATAGGATTCATCACCCTGTATCCTCCACGGATCATGGCCTGGCTACAGCAGCTGAAAGATTCATCTGGGATGATCTCATCTTGACCACTCAGGTTCTCCCTCTGATGTTCAAGACAACATAAGGGATAGTGATTGTACAGCAAGGTCTGTTATCCTGAGTAAAGGTAAACAGTGGTGTTGGTTTTGGGGTAGAGAGCTCCTAAACACCTGCAGTGGTTAAAATCAAAGTCCAGACAAGAGGGAGTCAGTTTTAGAGGGAATTATTTATTAGAAGATAAGAGATTGTTATGTACAGATTCTGTCCTGCAAAAGTGTCCTGGTCAAGGACATTTAAACCCATTAGATCTGGCTCTGCTCTCCATGCAGAGATACTCAAGACACAGCAGAGCTCTGCCAGGCCTGGCTGTCACACTGGTGCAGACCTGTGAGGAGGCATCAGCTGGGCAGAGGCCTGGCACACCACAGTATCCCTGAGCTCATCACACTGTCTTTATGTCTTTATCCCACTGGAAACCTGGCCCGCGGGCTGGAAACCTGCAGTAGGGACACTAGACAGTGCTGCAGAATTGGCACCRTTCTCCCCCCCGGGGTAACTTGGCAATATTTTCCCCAAGTTGGTAATGTGTCTTCTSTTGTGCCAGCGATGAAGATGGCTGATCAAGTGGCTATGGAGATACTACTAGGCTGTGAGATGGCATGAAGTCAATTAAACACAAAACAAACAAACAAAAAAAATCCAAAATTCTGWGACACAGAAAAGAGTTCTTGCTACCCTCTGTCCCTAAACCCCAAATCAGGCCAAGTATGCAATATCTTAGGCCCAACAGAGACCTCAGAGAAAGCATCTCTGGCAGGTGGATCACAAAAAAGCATCAATTCTGCCTCATAATAGCTGCACTCCTAGCACTATTTCTGSCAACTTCAGGGATGATCTGTTTCATCTGGGGCTGGCAGGTAGTATTTTTCAGCCTTTCTGAGGGTCTCTGCACAGACCCTAAGGTTGCTCAGGGACTCTTCCAGGTGGACACAGGTGAACTGGAAAGCTGCTGGGGTGGTTTTGCACCTTCTGAGCCAAATCCAACCCTGTGGTACACTGCATAGTGCATAGGAAGTCTCGGTGGAGATACAAGTGGTACACTGCATAGTGCATAGGAAGTCTCGGTGGAGATACAAGTGGTACACTGCATAGTGCATAGGAAGTCTCGGTGGAGATACAAGGACAAGAACATTTGGAAGCTGAATTGGAAGATGAAGGGCATCAGCCATAATATTCACAATAACAGAAAGGCTGGAGACCACRCCTTCTGTAGAAGGTTTCCTCAGAGCCAGTGCAGGGCTTGGTTTCATACCAGCCCCTGGGGTTTTCTTCCTTRTTCCAGGCATGCATCTTCTAGCACTTGAACAGGTACATGTAGCCGAACAAAGYAGATTGACCAATAGCTAAATAGCTTATTTTCATAGTCAACCATCACTATTTTTTTAGCAGCTATCAGGTTTAACGAACACATTATTGAGGAGTGATCTGTCCGAGGGTCTGTTTATGGAGGCTGAAGGAAGAGGATAAATACGATGGCAGAAACCAAATCTGGTTTCTGCAGAATCCGTGTTCCTGTCTACCCAAGGGGCTTTGACTAGTTCAGGATATGACCTTCACTTCACTGACAGCAAAGGGACATTTTACTCTGTTTCTCGTTATTGAATCCCAGTTTATGGATCCAGGGCTACAGGTAAATCCTGGGCATATGCCCCCCCCCCACCTCGCCTATAGCATACATGAGCCTTTGTGTAGTATCAGGATGCTATCAGAGGTATTCCCCTATGCTTCCACAATACTCTGRAGGAAGAAAACTATTGTTGAAACAGCCTTGTTACAAATTTAACGTAACTGTCAGAAACAGCCGTTTCTGAATCAGCTATTACCAAATCTCTTGTCTTGTCTTTAATCCAAGAGTGGGCTTTGTTAGTCTGGAACACTAGAAACCTTTGAAACTGGAGACTTGGCAGTGACTGTTCACAGCTGATGCCAATATCAGTACCAAAGGCAAACTATAGACTTCAGAAGTGAGGCTGTGTGAGATGAGCATTTCTTCTTCCCTGCAGATTACTATCATGATTGGATGTACTGGGGATGGGGAACAAAAGCAAGGCCACAGCTAAAAGAAAGAAGCAGCCCTGCAGTTACCTTTAGGACAGTAGCACTCAACAACATAGTATCTAAATAGCTTTGGCACATATAATGACTTTTCTTTTTAATTCTTTTTTATTTTTAATCAGGTTTTATCTTCCTAAGGCACTAGGACTCCTTACTTGAAACATGCCCCTCACGAGTCTGACATCTAGGTCAGAAGGGTTAAAGAAAAYGTTCCATGGGGGCAAAGCACACTTAGTTGAACGTAATAGATGCTCCTGGCCACTAAGTTCTCAAAAACCCTGGAGCAATTGCTAGTCAAGTCTTCATTTTTAAGGAACATTTCCGTGGTACTGACTGTGCTGAACGAACTAGAGGAGCCCAGTGAGGAGCGCTAAGAAGTAGGAGTGCCRCAGCAGCCTTCAAGCAAAGAGGCTTTCACTGAGCACCCACCTTCTTCATTCTTATGTGAGGGGCAAACTGAGGGTCYGCGGGCCCTCTGAAGGCCAGCAAGAGGGTGTTACTGGGAGAGGAAAACGTTCTGCTCAGACACAGGAGCTCAGCAAGATGTATTTTCTTGCYAACTACAAATTTATGGTTTTGATCCGAAACAAAATCTGCATTAGCTGAAGGTACACCTTCCCCCCTCTCGCACCCCGACACTGTCTTAAATCAAAAAAGTTGCGCACTGGCACAACTGAGGGAATGGGGCAAAGATAGGAGACAAGCAGCCAGACGATGGACAGAAGCCACGCTTCCCTCTGCTGCTCTTGTCCCAGCCTGGTTTGAGGTCTAACTCCATTTGGTCAAGTGGGAGGGGGACAGACTRGATAGCAGAATATCAGACTGCAATCTCTAGCTAACGTTTTTGAGCAGCTTTTTGTTTGCATATCTACTCTCTTCCCTTCCAGAGCTGTTTCTTCAGCCATGTGTGATGTGAACTTGTTCCTCCAAGGCCTCCTCTTGGAAAAGTCTTAATAAGTGAAGCTCACCTGTCAGARCTGCCTGGATATTATAGAAGATAAAATTTCTCACTGATATTTTTTGACAGAAAAGGAAGGCCAGGAGAGAGAGAGGGAGAGAGAGGTATTTTTTTTCATTTTTTTTCTCCAAAACACGTGCACAAAGGCAGGAGGTTGGAAACCTGTTTCTTCAAGACCAGACTAAACCGGCCCCTACGGCGCGTCTGCAGTGGTGCACTGCAAACTCAGAGCATCCTCGAGGAGCCGTTCTGGCACAGGCTCGACTTACCGGCTCTCTTTGGAGTACCGGGTACCGAGAGCTCTCAGGAGGCGTGCTGCAAGGTGGCGGGTAGGGTCACTGCTCAGGAAGAGGTTAGCTGGAGAAGCTCAAAGCCGAGCAGTGCAGTTCTCTGGGACTCCAACAGCGTGCAGCAGAGGGAACGTCACCACTGCTTTGTGGCACTAAATASTCACTATGTTTTGAGTATCTCGGCTGGGCTTGTAAGACCAGTTCTAACAATATCCAAAAGGAAGAACACGGTCTCATTTGTATAGTGTATGGCATTACAGGGGAATAACCCATTACATAAAAAGATTTTTAACATTAATTACAGTACTGCTCTATCATATTATATTTTAACTGCCAACGCTTTCCCTTGAAATTAGTAACCAAGGTACATAATATAATCAAACAAGCTTTTTTAAAAAGTACATCTTAATATAAATAGTTTATTCAGTGCATGGTTGTGTATACAACAAATAATAAACAACTCTCTTGTACGAGGCAGAAAGCTGCCTGTACAGAACTATGTCGGTTTTGGAGCACAGAATCCAACGATGATTAATGCACAAAATCTTACACGTCATGCAACTCTATGCCAATAGTCCAACTTTCTCCCATGCAACAGACATGATGACTTAAATGGAAACCTAACTACATTTTTTTTTAAACAATTGTTTCCAATAGCATGTATAAGTATATGTTGTTTAGGGGTAACCTGTCCTAACGCTCCTCCTACACAATATTCACGTGCCCGTTACAGTGAAAGAAGGACATTTACAAATAAGACGTTTCTTATAAAAAAATTAAGTCACCTTAATTCCACAGTTTCTGTCTTTAGAAAAGAAGCCACAACAATAGTTTAACATGACACACAAAATGGAATTAAGAGAAATCTACACTGGAGGATAATTTTATCCCTTTCCATTAACTTCCACTTGAGATAACAAAACAGCTCAATTCCTACAGACTGGGGTTAGCACAAGAACTTTACCAGAAACTACAAATCTATAAAAATTTATATTTCTTTGTGTTTAAAACCACAAGAACACTGTTTGCTTGAGCCTGAGACACCAACTCTCAGTTCCAACCCTGAATTTTTATTTTTTTTAAAGACGTAGCTTTAAAGACCCATTGGAGTTCAGAAATCAAAAAGTTGCTCTATTCCAAATTAAAGGATACATTTTTTATCAAGCCTTAGATATAAAACGGTAAGCCAAGGAAACAACAGAGTTTACATATTTATTTTTGTTTGCCCCTATAAAACATATAAGCATTAAAATTTCCTTTGAAGAGCAAAAGTGGTCTTTTTCTTAGTTGGAAAGCAAATTCTTATCAGCAGTGAATGCTGTGAAATGTTTTTGTTTCGTATTCCACAAAGCATAGGAGAGAGAGAAAGAGAGAGGGAGAGAAAGAGAGAGAGAGAAAGAGAGAAAGAGCTGGACATTTCTTCTCCGAGATTTATTCCGCAGTTATGTTTGCTGGCTATCCAAATGCCTTGTGATATGCACAAGCATATTCTACATTATTGGGGTATATCCTTTGACAACCAGTAGATCTAATGGCTGATAAACGAGTGACCTATGCAAGTTCGGTGACTTGTCCTGGGCAATTGAACGTTTGGATGAAAGACTGCTAGTAAGAATTCAACTGCATCCAGAGGTAAGGTTCTGTTTAGAGAGCACTTGGCTTGCCTTAACCTGGCTACGTTGACTCATTTTGGCTCATGGATTTACCCCCGTTTAGCACTCCTGAAACACTTCTGCTCTTTGTTGGGGTCCCACTTCCAGATCTTGAGAATTCTGTGAGATCGTGGAGAGAAGGCTCCTTGTACATGGCCACTGCAAAGCAAAGGAGAGGGCAGCGTGTCAGCACAGGTCATGGGCTACGGGCTACTCACTTATCAGTCAGTGCCACATCTGGCTGTGAAACCTGCATTTTTCATTCAGCAATAAGCACCGTTAAGAAGGGAACGAAGGAAACATAGCCGTTCACTGCAAGGAGACCGCTTCCATTTCAAACGCTTCCTAAGAAAGTCTGAGAGCCTCTTTAAGGGAACGACATTTCAGAGACTGGAAAAAAAACGGCTTCCTCCTCCTCCCAATTAAATCACCCGGTTAACCTCTTCACATACAAAATGCTGCAAGACAGGCCTGAGCTGATAAAAATCAGCACTTGCTTACTAAAGGTGAAGTACTCTCCCAATAGCTATGATCTGACCTGTTACTTCTATACATAGCCTAGGCAAATAGGTGGGAAAATGGATTTTTAAGTCTTCTGTTTCCTTTGTTTTGACACACATCAGAAGCGAGAGTCAACCCCAAAGTCAGTTACCTAAAACCTTACATTAGCTTGTCAAGCTAGACTAGCATCCATTCAAGACTATGCACCTTTGAAATATGCTCTCTAGTTTCAAAATGACACTGCCTTACAAGGTTGCTTAGAAGCATAACCAGCAGGAGGTTTCATTCCTCTTGAGGGAGGAGCATAAAGAAGTTTGCTCTTCTGGAGAACGGGGAGCACCTCCATGCCATGGCTGAGATCCCTCTCTTTGCATTGACCAAAGGGAGAAGCTGGTGTGACCACAGTACTGACTTAGATGCTTCAGTTAACTGGGATGAATCTAGGTCTCGGCTTTTAAGATAAAGCAGCACACATATCCCACGTGCATTACCTTTAATTGTCACGTGCTAGTGCCATATTAATTACAGTTTAATTAGCTCTGCACATTACAGATTTATCCCAGGCAGAAATAGATAGACAAAGCCTGTAACATAAAGCACAGAGAGACAAGATGTACGGCAAGATGCAAATGGCCRGTGATCAGGTGTCCGGGTCATTCCATGGAAAGCCTTCATCCCCTACAGTGGAGACACTGTGGACTTTGGACACAAAGAAGCTAACATACCTATTTGGTTAGATGAGAAAAAGATGGAAGCAAAGTAGAGAAACCTAAAAAAAGCAACTCTGATTGCATTCATGGTATGTTACAGAATGTTATACTCCTGTAAAATAAGCAGCTGAGCCCTTCCAATGAATACGCACAGCAATTAAACACTTCTGACACAATATAATGTCAGCTCAGATAAATGGAACAAACCAAGGCAATTACCTTTTAATGGTTTTGGAAGAAAGTGTGCTGCAGGTTTATTTTTCTTCACGTGGTTTCCTTTCATTATTTCTCCTTCTTTGTTAAGACCCAAATACCAACCCCGGCCAGACTGTTGCTGTCTGTAGATCATTGAAGAATATGTCACATAGTAGTTTTCAAATACTGATTCCTTGAACTTGCATTCAGGTGTAAAATGTTCCTGTAAGAAAGTAACAGATCAATATGCGCAGTGCTGAATTTCACATCAGTTAATGCAAAAGCATCCAATATTCGTTGCTTTTCCAACAGTTAAAAGACGTACCTCTCACCCTTCACTATCTGATTATGAAACACTAGCCCTAAAAGTATTAACGAAAGAGTAACGCAGTTTGAAAACTGTGAAATGACACTGAGAGCAGCTCAAAGCAGCATAATAAAATCTTTCTGAACAACGAGTAAAAGCTCTAAGTGAAGAATTATTGATTGATGCAACTAATGGATATGTTAGGCAGACGCAGTCCGAGTGTCACCCACAAGGGACCACTGTGGCTTGGCCCCAGAGGTGGGAAGTTAGGACGCGTAAAGCCTTTGTGCATTAACTACTGCCTTTAACCGCTTGCAGGGAAAGTGCAATAAAAATTCAAAGGCAGGATGCCGTCAGTAAATGGTTTCTCACTAATCCAGCAGTATTAAGTTAGCCTCTAGCAGCTGCCTTTTTGGTCTAACCTGTGCTCTTTCTGTGCCCTGCAGATCGTCCTCTGCAACTCTAGCTGTCAGAGACCCCCCTGGAGACATCAGCCTCTGCTCCAAGAATGGTCGGAGTTAAATGGTACCATGGTACAAAGCCTGGTAGATCAAACTTTAGTCCCCATGTTGAACTGCACTGTTTTCTGGGGGGAGTAGATGGTGTTGGGTTAATASTTAAAATAAAGAGCAACAAACCAGGAGACAGCCTTTTTCTTCCTGGCTGTGGAGTGACGGGCTTTTGCTGTGTAATGGCCTCGACTCAATCAATATCTTTGGGCACGATTACGCAGATAGAAAAGAAGAACGCAGGCATGAAACATGCCAAGATGGTCCTTGATCCATCTAAGACCAAAACACCAGTCCTGAAACAACCACTCACTTTCTTCCTAAGTAAATCCTCCTCGGGGTGCTTTGCTTTTTTAGCATTTCAAGCTTTGACAAGGTCTCACCTACRGACCCCTGAAAGTCTATATAAGTACAAAAGAGGAAGGACTTGGTCTGGTCGTGCAGATATAAGTATCGCAATCCTGCCTAGCGCTGCATTTCAGAGCAGCCAGCTGCGCGCTAGTCTCTATTTGTGAAGTCAGCCAGCTTCAGCGGAGCTGTCCTTGTGCACAAGTATCCTACAGCAACGTGAAAGAAGGGAAGAAAAATTGTGCTCGCATAATGATTATAATTTTGATTAAAAAAATCACAGGAAATTAAATGTCTCAGGAGCTTAAGATGTTCTTATCTAGTTTCTCAAATATTCTTGTCTGAGAAAAAGATGGTATTTCAAAAAACAGTATATTTTCTCCCCATCTATCGCCATTTTTTCTTCTTGTAGGAGAAAGAAAAAAAAACTCACATCCTCTGACTGGCATTTGCTTCAACAAAGAATGTGAAGTAAGCAATTTTCTCCCTTTTCCTTCAAGCTAATTGGCTGTTATTTAGTTAATTGACAATTGGTTTCAATCGCTGTCAAGCAGAGACAGTCACTGTATTTTTACAAGATTTCTAAATAAAAGCCTTCCATCACTTTACCCTGCCCAGTGCTCGCCGTGTTAATAAGGGCTATTACAAGTTTATCATCCAATTAGCAGCCAAATGGAAAACTACAGTGCTCCCGCTAGAAGATTATGGTTTAYGTACAGTAATTTGGAGCTGTTTAGGGTACAAAAGGCCTGCCTGTATGGCGTGCCAGAGCTGCAGGTCACGAACAGAGCTACATATTTCCTCTGGCCGTCTCTGAGGAAGCCAGCTACCTGCAGCTCCAGCCCCTGCCTGCGAGGGGTTCGGTGCCTGAGCCCCCTCCAGCACTTCGCAGAGGACCACACAGTGCCACAGCCCCACTCTGCAAAAGGGGAGAGCTTGACACAGAGCGGGGAAATGGACAGAAAGATGTTAAAAACCTATTTCACCCTTTTTTTTCTCTTGGGCTAACAAGCACATGTCATATCTCCTCCTTTTTTTTTTTTTTCTTTTTTTTCCCTGGCACTAGATCGGACCATCTCCTTCACCCGACTGTTTGGCACAAAATCACGCTCCTTTGTCTTGACGGACACCTCCGTAATTCCCAGGCTGTGGCTGCAGCTCCGGAAAATGCATGTGCAGTGGGGAAGGCTTCCTCCCTTCCATATAGAATCGTTCCCGCACAAGCTGTTTGCAGGAGCTGAAATGCTCTGCTAGTTCCTGAATACCCAGCAGTTGCATCCAGCACATCTCACCTTTTGCAAGTGTTTGTGCCCACCCATTGCTCACATTTTGTTTAATCCAGTACGTGCCTTTGCTACTCATTTAAAAAAGAGTCTGGGAGAAGAACTGCAGAGGGAAGCTTTGAACTGGGCACACGAACAGATATGCTCCTGATTGGGGGTATCACAATTTAAGCGTACTTTCCTGAGCTTGGCAAGTCCACACACCGGCCCAGCTGGGTACAGATTGGGCTTCTCTCAGCCCACCAGCTAAAATACGATGCAGGGCAGCAAGTCCAGAATGGCCATTATATTRTCTTTGCTGTAAAGTTCTTCGATAATGTACTCAAGAAATGCAGGTCAAAGTCTAGAGAAGGCCTACACTGATTGCCCAAATTAAAACTGACCTTTTCTAGCTTGTGTAATTAATCCTATTGAAAATTTATACATAAAAACAAGTGTTTAATTCTAAGGCCTTAAATAGACATATCAATAGATGCAAGTGTACAATGATAGTAACGTCATTCCTGGCTTTTCCTGTCTCTCAGCTGTCCTGAAAGGAAGTCCACCTTTGCAATGAAGATAATCTGAATGTGATCTGAATAGTCAAGTGCTATGAATACATTGTTACAAAAAACAGATAGAAAAAAGAGTATTTGTGTGAAATAGCATCTCCAGCTGCTTACTTCAGAAATCAAGAGTGATGCTATCTATGCAACAATAAATCCTGCTCACCTGAACCCCTCATACATACCCCCAAACAATGAATGAAAGAATGATTGAATGAATGAAACTTAAAACTGGATTCATTGTAGCCATGACTTAGTCATGCTTAAGTAAGCAAGAGGATGAACTGTCAGAAGCTTCTTCTTGGTTTTGATCTGATCAGCTGAACTACTGAAATGTATAAATACATCTACAGCTGCATTAAATATAAAATATAAAAACCCAATAACTTTGTGTATGATCATATAGTAAAAAGGCATTGTAGCATACACATAGAATGCCCATATTTCCAAGCAGCTGACCAGATTACCAAGGGAAACAAAAATTGTAGCTTACGTCATTTTAGAAACATCTAAAATAGTCCAGTCTCTTCCATACAAAATACTGTGTTAAGGCTCTGTCAAAGCTGAAAGCTAAAATAAGGTTGAAACTAAGCTGTTGTGCAAAGGCCACTGTTACGAGCCAAACATCATTTAAATTATCAGCCATCAAATCCACAAACCCTGCAGGACTGAACAGTAATGATTCTGTGATGGTGACGATCCTGAAGTTTGAGGTCCCTCCCCCAGCAGAAAATGGGAAATCTGATTTAAAAATAGCTGTTTAGCATCTTCAAGTCTCTGTCATATTAGAAAAGACTCTAGTCAGGATGGCTGCAGGCATAGTGCACATATGGAGGTCAAAGATGCCTGCTCAGGGCTATTTAGTGTAAACTGTATTTACATCGTGAATACCATCAGCAGGAGACTTGACCAAATACTTTACAGAGTTGAAAGCTTAAGTCATTTGGCAGGTTGTTTGTTAAATTTCTATAGATTACTCCTGATTTAATATCCTGCAGCTACTGTACAGCAGTTGACCAGAATGATCTGAAATTTTATTCAGACAGCTTTAGTGCTAGGGGCATGAATAAACATTAAAAAAAAAAAAAAAAAAAAAAAAAAAAAAAAAAAAAAGACTTTGGAAATACTTGGAAAAAGTATTGGGATACTTGGGAAATATTCTAACATACTGAGCATAAAGTTATGTTCCGTTTAATTAATGATTCTATCTGCTTATAGGGTTCATTCTTTATTTTCTCCACATAATGAAAATAGGATTTTTTTTTCTCCATATCCTGATTTCTTTGAGGATTGTAGTGTAGCCCAGGATTCCATTCTATAATCATGAATTTTTGAAGGAGCCTCTTTAAGGCTCCTGACTAGTGATTTTCTGCACCAGTGAACTTGCCTTTTTTATTAACAGAGATTGATTTTCTCCATCTTGGCATGTGAAGTTCCAGGGTGGATCCTTTGGGTCACCACCTGGTAACGTGCAATGGTATCTACAGCACAAGATGTGAATACTTCAACTTTTAAGCTACCAGAAATAACAGCTCCGGGAGCACCAGTGTGAGAAGACAGTGTGAAGAAACTAGTATTTTGTGGAGCCACCAAAATCTGTTTGGTGCAATGAAGGAAACTTATAATTATCTTAAAACCCCTTATTCTGGATAGGGACTAACACATTCTAGTTCCCACAAAGAGGTTCCAATCCCAAAAGATTGTCCATTTTGCTTAAATATACCTGTTGTGAGGAATCCAAGTGATTTCAGTGGGAACAATTCAGAATACATGAATATGCACAGATCTTGTAGGGCTGTAATTAGGAAATTCATTTCATCATGTCATCATGACCACGTACAACAGTTGCTGGTCACAGCAAAGGATGTGCTTTTTGAAAAGTTGCATTTATACAGGCTTTGGAAGACAGATGTCATATCACTGCTTCTTCCAGGTGAGCTCTCACAAAGACATTGTACGTACCCCAAAGTTTTCAGAGAGTGCTGAAAACCTGACCTAAATACTGCTACAGCAAAACCTAACTGCTGAACAAGAATTTGTGGAAGCTCACCACAACCTGAAGGCATTGCACTGGCTGTGTGACCATTCAGGGAAGAATTGTGTAGATGAGATATACTGAATTCTTTAACTATGAAAACCTACTTACTGGCAGGAGTGACAGAAAGGCACAATTTCTCTTAAAAGTGATCCCAAGTAATTCCATAGCATGGAATTTCTTGGGATGTTATCATAAACCAAAGTCTGTGAAGCAAAGCACAAAAAGTCTGTGGTGTGTAAATTTATTTAGGACAAAGCTTCCAAAAAGACCAAAATGGAGCCCAAGGAAACAGCTGGTTATCCAGCATCTCCAGAGTGAGATTTAAGATTGTCACTAGGTATTCTCTGAATCTATGAAGAAAGCATTGAAAAGCTCTTGTAATTATTCCCTTGACATTGTTCCTTCACACAGCAAATCAAACGCAAAAACTTCAGGAAAAAATGCACACAGTGAACTGAAGCAGAAAACATATTAATCACAAATACAGAGATTTACAGATTTAAATTTCCTTCATTATTTCTCAGTACTAATCAGTGACTCAGCTGTGAAAACTTGCCCAAGTCATCTTTGCCCAGATTTTTGAGTGGCATTTAGGTACATCAATAAATACCTATTTAAAGCTTGGTGTGTCACTTCTCGGCTTGTTCTGTCCGTGAAATGGATGTACTGCCTGACAATCCCAAAGAAAAACACTCAATGACTGTAAGAAGTGCTGAAATTTAATTGAGATAGAAACAATGCATGATCATATTATTGTTCCCCTGTCTTGAGGTGATGCTTCACTTCGACAGCTGTATTGATTAATCAAAACACTCCCTAATTRGGGCAAGTGAACTAAAGCATGAGACATGCAAAAAAGAGATACTCTTCTGATTACTGCAGAGCAAATTAATCCTCTTAGAGAGCTACAATTTGATTTCAATGTTCTGGAAGATGCCTAGAAGAACACCTTGCAGATGTCAAACATAGGTCCCTTTCCTAATCCTGCCCACAAAGTTATGAGACTTATTATAATTTACTCGACAAAAATCAGAAAGAGAGGGGATCCACGTTGTCTCGTATGCTTCTCTGCAACAGCGCAGAGCTACACTGAACATGTTCATCCCTACCCATCCTGGGTGCATGGTACTGGGAAGCCTCTGCAACTTCCAGAATGATCAAATCCTCTATAAACATTTCAATATCTCCTAATGTTTGCATGTACCCTTCTTGATTTCTCTGGCTTTAGGCATAAGATTTGCCAGCACTAGTGCAAAGTTACAGAAATTCTAATAAAATAAAAGCAAGTATCTAGTCTTTAAACACTGTCTGTTTTGTGAAACTCAGGAAGGTTCAATAAGCAGTAAGCACATGTCAGCTTATCTGAAGGCTCTAAATCAGACTATGGGATGAGATCAACGTCTGTGGTACAATCCTAGTATTAACTAGACACTGCTTTTTTTTTATATATATTTWATTTTCATTGTTTCACACGTACAAAAGTCCTCTTACTGCTTCAAAATCTGTAAAGGAAAGCCTGTGCATTAATCTGTTCTTAAGCCTCTTTAGAGAGAGATCTTCATAAGCATGGGTTTAGTGTTTAAAAAGAAAAAAAAAAAAGAATGTTAGAATAAATTTCTCAATGTATAGCCAAAGATTGTATTGTGTGATAAAGTCCCAGAGAAGGAATTCATGGATCACATTCCCATGTCTGATCAAGCACTATAACCTATGGCTCAGGCAATTCCCAGCTGCAAGTCACTGAAAAATGGAGGTGGAAGTGTCCTACATGCTTGCCCTGCTCTTGAGCACTCTGCTATCATACTCTTCTCCAAGTATGCATTGCTGGTCGTCTTTAGACACTGAACTGGCTGGATCTTGGTCTGACCTGCTACATCTTCTCACAGTCTCCCTCCTGCTGGACTGAGTCAAGCAGAGCAACTCCTTCTACTCAGCTGACCAAAGCACCAAGATCCACTCCACAAGCACCTCAAGTGGACAGCAGAAGCTGCCTTAACACATGGTCTACACAGACTACTGAAAACAGGGATGTTGGAAGAGAAGTGCTCTCTGAAAACATGGTGGGAAACAGCCTGTCTGATCARCCTGGACACAATTTTAGCAGAACTCCTGTTTCCTCTCAACAGGCTCAAGATTTCCTCTTCCCTAAGCAGCTAGTTCATTCTATAACTCTCCTAAGCTCATTATCTCCGTTTCCCATGACACTGGCTTGCACAGGTGATGCTAGCACAGTGGAAAACACATCYGAAAGGTGATGGCTGTTGTGCTTTATCTAAGTAAACTTCTCTTCATTTTATAGCTTTCTTTTCTCTGCTTTTAATTTTGAAAAACAGCACAGCTTATAAAAGTACCTAGTGTGCCTCTTCTGTGCCATTCATTACCCCACATCTCTCTATCATGTCTCCGCTTATTCATCTCTTGTCTTAACTAAGYGGGCCTAATCTTTTTAAATCTCTCCTCATATGAAAGGTTCTCTATGCCTCTAATCATTTTCATTACCCTTCACTGAATCCTTTCAATTTTTTTTTCTGTATCGTTTCCAGAAACGAAACACAACATTTAAAAAGAGGCTGCACCATTGAGTTGTATAACGGAGGTAAGATATTTTCAGTCATTTGTCTTACGACAAAGTAAAACAGTCTTTGCTGTTCAGCTTTGCCATTGTGCATTTGTATAAAAGTTCTCTATCTTTTAAATTGTTTCTCTGATAAATACAGTCCAATTTTATGGTATTTCTGACCTTCTGCTCAGTGTACCCAAGCCTAAAAATTAAAAGAACAGAGAAGGAAGCAAAAGGCAGATATGAAGCCTTTTTTCACCCCCACACTAGAGTAGAAAGCCCCCCAAAATGCTAAGCAACCTATTTTATGGCATACCCATTATTGCACAGATAACCTCTGGGCCATTACAATCAGATTTCTAGCAGTTATAACTGACATCAAATCCTAGTTTCGTCAAATCTCTCTGACACAGCTGTTGTGCAGAATGTCCTCAACTTAAGTGTGTCAGATGTTACTTTAAAAAAAAAAAAAAATTTAAGCTGAAGAGCTCCTCTTAAGGTATGGGACTGTATTCTGCTCCCAGTTGAACACAAGCCTGCATGCCCCCTCTGTTTAACAGCTGAGCCCTGAGCCTGTTGCTGTTCTCTGAACATGGCTAGTGATATGAGTTACCAAGGCTTAGCACTAAGAGGTGGTCAAACCTGAGGAGACACTGCAACTGCCTGATTTTGTCAGCTACTTGTGGTTTGCTCCTCTGAGCTGCCAGTTGTCTGCCAGCTCTCTGCCTCCTCAGGACAAATGGACAGAGAAAGTACCCAAAGGCCTGGTATCTTCTATGGAGMTGCAGCATCAAGGAAAAGCCATCCCACCAGGAAGACATTGCCATGCCCCAGCCCAGCCACTGCAAGGGAAAGACATCTACCAGCTGGCAAGAGGAGCTGAGACAGAAACCACATTGCTGTCCCAGTAGCCTTTTTACACAATTACTCTTGTATTTGTCTACATGTCCACTGCCCCCAAGGGTATGCCAGGCAGCTGCTATCAGGGCTGCAGATGCCAGCCATGARTTAACATGTTCCTCCAGCAAGGTGACTCAGCAGGTGTTTGCTAAACACCGTATGGGATCCAGGGRTCAAGAAGGTCAGCACAACCTTTCTGCTGCCAAGTCGCAGTCTTGGCTAGCCTCCTGCAATGCTGCTCATGGCTGATACTGAMACCACAAGACCAATAACCCAGGATGGGTTATACCCAGTGACCATGCTAGGCAGCTTCTGCTTCAGCAGGAAGTGAGGCTGAAGCACTKTTAGCACCTAAGGCTCCCCTGACACTTGCATCCTTTTGTGCTTGTGACTCTACTGATACTGGGAAGCTCCCCAGAAAGGCTCTGTGGAAGCAGCAGGACTGATTAGTAGTGTGTGGGATTTACTGCTGTATCCTAGTTACAGGACATCAGCTCTGGGGTACAAAGATGGAGGAGATCTGTTTCAGACTGTCATCCATGAATTYGTTCAGATTTATCTTAAAGTGCTGGAGAAACAGTAATCTAAYCAGTGTTTGCAGCAAGCTCTAAATCTGTCTGTTTAATTACAGGCAGAGACACAACTGTTTTACCAACGGATGTTCCTAAAATTCTACTGAAGAAAGGAAAGCACTCAAAAATTTCTCTCATTTTGGGGAAGAGTAGCTGGCTGAACCATAGTCAGAACAAGCACTACACTCTTCCCCATAGGAATAGCCAATAATGAGGAATGCAGTTTCTGTGGTAGCACGCAACCTGGCTGAAAACCTGTCTGTACCACTGCTAGGAGCTAAGCTGGCCAAAATCAACATGGGAACGATCTCCTTGGCCTCTGCTGCTCTGTCTCATAGCCAACACGTTGCGAAAAGCCTCTTCCRTGCAAAGGGTGGGGAGGCAGCTGTCCCAAGTGGACCTCAGCTAACTGGGACCTGCACAAACTACCACTGGTTAGCTCACTGCCACTGATGATTTCTAAAGAAAAAAGATGGAGGCTGCCTGAGAGGAAGAGCTTAGAGACAAATRCTGCCAAATGAGCTCTTTTTCCAGGCACTAGAAATCACCTTTGCTCACTGACTGCAAGAAGCTACAAGCCAAAGATGAGTAACAGCAGGAGCTGCAGAAGAAGTAATGCCACATTATACCAAATAAGCCCTTCCTTCACTGTCAGCTTATAGTCCACGTGAAAGGACAGCCTTGCCCTTTGGCCTGTATATTTTTTTAATGTGGATGCATATTTATGGCACTATGGATTAGCCAATACTTCATCATTCAAAACCATCCTTTCAGGCTGTAGTTCTCAGCAATAACATTTGTCCTGCCTGTTGTTATTTCTCCTGTGCAGCTAGCAGTGCTCTCAGATAGCTGTTACTATCTCCCCAGACCATTTCTCTGAACTGCCTGGGCTAGAATTGCTCTCTTAGAGGTGTCACTCTGATACAAACATTACCAAACATATTTTGGGAAACAAGTACAGAGCTCTGTAAAGTACTAAATGCAGKATAGCCTTTGAACTGGCATTATATACCAAAAATAATAATACCACCAAATTAATAGACCTATTAATCAGGCTTTTATACTGCAAAGCATTATATTGCATGCTTAATTTTGAAYATGGATAATTTCAATGAAGGGAAAGTTAAGCAGTTCATTACACTGAACGAAAGCAATGATTCTTTCAGCACCTGATCCAAAACACGTTATGACCAAGGGAAACACTACCCATGACTTTACTGCATTTAGGATAACTTTGAAATGTTCATATATTCTGTAAAGAATATGCCTTGCTTTAAGAAATCAAGGATATTTCATATTTATCATTCTATTAATTCAGTTTTGCTACTTATTATGAGGTGTAAGTAATACAAACTAAGCTTAAYAATAATGGGAATGTCAGAGGTTCAAGAGATGGTTGTCTCTACCCTGACCAAAGTGGCATTTCTGTATGACAAAATGTTAATGAGACCTTTTCAAATGAGCTTGATTTACTGCAATCCATTTATTCATGAATGTCATGGATAGATGTTTTTCAAACCTCAGTAGTTTGACAGTGCCAGGGCATTACTGGCAGTCAAACTCGCTTCATGATATGGTGCAGCAATGCTCTTTGGAATTCCTCCGCCCTCACGGTTCCCTAAATTATGTTATGGCACATATGCTGCTAGAAGGATTTCAGAGGGGTGTTCATATTAGATGGCAGGCTAACTGTGGGATTTGAGAAGTTTCAAATGGCAAAAACTTTTAAGAAAGGAAAATAACCATGGCTTGTACAAGGGAGATGAGAAGTAAGATTGACCACTTATTTGACAGTTGATGCTGAGTGGGAGAAAATACTGGTTTCAGCAAGTAAAGATCCCCAACTAAGACGACGCACTTATCCAGAGATTGGACTAAGTTTCTTTCCGTAAGAAAAAGTATACCTTCATTACAAGCAACATTTAGAGGGTCAAAGTAATGTGGATTAATTTAATTTCAGAGGAGTTTTCCAGCTCCTCACACATGAAAAACTGTGCTGCCCAGCCCAGCCCCTCCTCTGCGACAGCTGCAAGYAAAAGGAGCACACATAGAATCACAGAACCAGTAAGGTTGGAAGGGGCCTCTGGAGATCATCCATTCCAACCTCCCCGCTCAGCAGGGTCACCTAGAGCATGTTAGACAGGGCTGCATCCAGGCGGGCCTTGAAGATCTCCAGAGAAGGAGACTCAACAGCCTCCCTGGGCAACCTGGTCCAGTGCTCCGTCACTCTCACAGGGAAGAAATTCCCCCTCACGCTCAGGCAGAACTTCCTGTGCTTCAGTTTCTGCCCATTGCCTCTTGTCCTGTCACATGGGACAACTGAAAAGAGTTTGTCCCAGTCCCCCTGACACCCTCCCTTCAGGTACTTGTACACATTGATCAGATCCCCCCTCAGTCTTCCCTTCCCCAGGCTGAAGAGGCCCAGCTCTCGCAGCCGTTCCYCATAGGGCAGGTGCTCCAGCCCTCTGATCATCGTCGTAGCCCTACGCTGGACTCTCTCCAGTAGCTCCACGTCTCTCTTGTCCTGGGGAGCCCAGGACTGGACACAGTGCTCGAGACAAGGCCTCACCAGGGCTGAGCAGAGGGGCAGGTTCACCTCCCTTGACCTCCTGGCAACACTCTTCCTAATGCACCCCAGGAGACCACTGGCCTTCTTGGCCACAAGGGCACATTGCTGGCTCATGGTCAACTTGTCATCCACCAGCACTCCCAAGTCCTTCTCTGCAGAGCTGCTCTCCACAAGGTCAGCCCCCAGCTTGTACTGATGTCTAGGGTTATTTCTCCCTAGGTGCAGGATCTGCACTTGCTCTTGTTGAAGCTCAGGAGGTTCCTCTCCATCCAGCTCTCCAGCCTGTCCAGGTCTCTCTGAAYGGCAGCACAGCCCTCAGGGGTGTCAGCACTCCTCCCAGCTCGGGATCATCAGCAAACTTGCTGAGAAGGCACTCCATCCCCTCATCCAGGTCATTGATGAAGAAGTKGAACAGAATGGGACCCAGTACTGAGCCCTGGGGGATGCCACTAGCCACAGGCCTCCGGCTGGACTCCACACCACTGATGACAACCCTCTGAGCTCTGCCTTTCAGCCAGTTCTCAATCCACCTCACTGTCCACTCGTCTAACCCACAATTCCTGAGCTTTTCTAGGAGGATGTTATGGGAGGCAGTGTCAAAAGCCTTGCTGAAGTGAAGGTGCACAACGCCCACTGCTCCCCCCTCATCTATCCAGCCAGTCACTCCATCCTAGAAGGCTCTCAGATTAGTTAAGCAGGATTTCCCATTGGTGAATCCATGCTGACTGCTCCTGATCACCTTCTCTTTTCCTCCATATGTCTGGAGATTACATCCAGAATGAGCTGTTCCATCACCTTTCCAGGGACGGAGGTGAGGCTGACCAGCCTATAGTTGCCTGGGTCCTCCTCCTTGCCCTTTTTGAAGACTGGAGTGACACTGGCTTTCTTCCAGTCCTCRGGCACCTCTCCAGTTCTCCAGGACCTTTCAAAGATGATGAAGAATGGCCTGGCAACAACATCCGCCAGCTCCCTCRGTACCCGTGGGTGCATCCCATCTGGGCCCATGGATTTGTGGATGTCTAGCCTSCCYAGAAGGTCTCTAATMCTTTCCTCCTCAACCAAAGGAAAGTCTTCCCTTCTCCAGACTTTCTCCCTCAYGTCCAGGCTGCAGGATTCCTGAGGGCTGCCCTTWGCAGAGAAGACTGAAGCAAAGAAGGCATTCAGTAATTCTGCCTTCTCTGTATCCCTTGTCACCAGGGCCCCCACCCCCTTCTGTAGYGGGCCCACATTTTCCCTRGTCCTCCTCTTGCTGCTGATGTATTTGAAGAAGCCCTTCCTGTTGGCCTTGACATCCCTTGCCAGACTCGATTCCAGCTGGGCCTTAGCCTTCCTCACAGCATCTCTGCATACTCTGACTGCATTCCTGTAATCCTCCCAAGTAGCCTGTCCCCTCTTCCACAGTCTGTGTAYTTTCTTCTTCTGTCTGAATYTGGCCAAGAGCTYCTTGYTCACCCATGCAGGTCTCCTGCCCCCTTTGCTGCTGCTCTTACTCATACAGATGCACCRCTCTTGAGCTTGGAGGAAGTGATGYTKGAATACYAGCCTGCTCTCCATCTGTGTGCAATTCAGGGGAACCACACGCTAGTGTTTAAAGCATTGCATTGCTCTGACAAGCAAGCTCATACCACACAGCCCAGGAACCAGGGGGCTCATGTTGCCTCAGCTGAGCAAAGCCCTCAGAATAACGCACGCTGGGCAGCAAGCACAGCCACCTCCGTGTCTCAGCCGCCCAGAGGGACCAGTCCCTCAGAAACCAGCCCAGGAACAGCCTCACTGCAAGATGCCAGAGATGGGCACACAAGGCTTCCTCCAAAATACAGCTTCCTTGCGTTTTATAGTTGCTGTTCCAGTGGGCTCCAACAAACCCTCTAATGTGGAAAGAAACAAGCATTTCTAATACCTCACTTCATGTTACAGCTAAGCCATTAACATTTGGAGACCAGGTTGTATGATGAAAGACTGCTGAAAAGTCAGAGAGCTGTCTGACAGCTGCCCCCTATGAAGTTAAGAATAAATGGTTTCTTTTTCAGTGAACTATGGGAAGTTTTCTCTAAATCAAATGTACAGTTTAATGGGAACTCCAGTGCTTCTAAGAGCCCGCCTGAGCACAGAGATAAGCTTAGAAAGCTCTGCTTGCTTTCACTTTCCCACACCTTACAAGGGTCTGTCATTTGGTTATTTTATGTCTCACTTCCTGATGCCCCTTGGTTTGTAACAGATTACTCTGGAGCCAGACTTGCGGGAGACATGGTGCTGCTGTTGTCTAAGCAGAAGAGRAGACAGGGGTCCCTGGTAAAACACTTGCAAGGCTCATTTAAACTTGGAAGGCACCCAAATGTTTCAGGGATGGGTGCAATTTAAAACCCTAACTTAAGATAGCCTAGACTACAATTGCAGATTTCTGGGAATAGTGTGGAGCATTTGCTCYGTAAGCCAAACATTGTAGACCTTTATTTTACAATATTGCAACAGGAGAGATGTTGTCATTCTAAGTTACCACAGAAAAGAAAAAAAAAAAAGATAGGGCAAAACAGTAAATGCACATAGAAGTACAACCACTCCCTGGTTTAGAGCTGCTGCTTTCTTTACTCCACTAACAAGCCTCTTAGACTCCCCAAGAATTCAAGCCAGGGAACATTTAACATCTCGTTCTCAATTTATTCTCAGTGCTATGCTTTGAACAGACARGGAATTCTCTGACAAGATTTAGAAAGGTTCCAGTGCAGAGAAATCTTTGTTCCTGAATTATAAAAGAAGCTGAAGGATGTGAGCACCTTGATTTTAAAAATAAACTCCCTATCTCTACTATGGAAAGTCCTGTTAAGCACAGTTAAGACAAAGAACTCCTGGCACTTAATTAATAGCTGCTGTGCCTTGTACTGCAATGAGGAATCTGAAAGGTAAGTCCAATRCTTCGTTTGAAAAACTACTCGAGTTTTTCTTCTCTTGAGAATATAATCTTCTATGGATCAGTTCTCTTTCTAATATCTGCTTATTTATTTCCAAGTCTGCCAATAACATCTGGTTGCTGCCAGCCAGCCAGCGACCTGACAGAAAAAAAAAAAAATCTGACAACGGAAAGTATAAAGGTGGATGAGTTTATCTGTCAGAAAAAGTGATCATTTTTCAATTTCTTCCACTAGTTGATCTTCCATTTTACTGTCTAGGGGTACTTTTTGYTACTATAATCTAACAAGCAGTAGGAAAGCCTGAGTGAAGAAGGCACAGCAGGCCAAAGATTCAGGGGAAATGCTGATGAATCCTACCCACTTAAGTCTGCATGGGGAGTACGTGCTTTTGAATTCAGAARCGCAGTCTTCCAAGAGGCCTGAGGCTAATAAGACACCACTTCCAACATCCTCAGACTCTTCAGATTTTGAGGCTAGAACCAGTGCGACCAAACAGAATAACTAAATTCCATTTAAATTCTACCATTTAGGCACTGAACTATCTCTGAAATAAATAGGATTTATCTACCTCAATATCCCTGAGTATCTGAGTCAAAATCTGGGTCTGTGGGGCTGACTCCAAGCTCTGATTCATCTCACCCACCTTCGGGCGCTCAACAGTAGCACGGGAATTAGAAGCCTCCCCACTCTGGGCTTCTCCTGCAYGCAGTGAATACAGCCAGGGTAAATTACCCCCAGAGGGGCTATAGGAGCACRGATCTGCTGCGTTCAACTCCTGTGCTGTGGACCCAACTCTGCCAAAGCCCCTGGTCCTTTCTGAACGCAGCAGCACTGCAGGAGGGGTAGGAGAGACAGGAATGAACCTAAACGAAACCAGGGTGGGAAAGGAGAGAAAGGCAAGGAAGCAGAGCTCATGGAGCAGCACAGGCTGTCCCCAGGCAGCCCATGCAGCTACCCCTCAGCACGACCACTGCTGTTCGGATGGGTTAAGTGAATTATGAGGAGTGTTTTATAGAAGAGGATTTCAATTCTGTTCTCATCCAAGCCAGAGCAAGTCTGCCCTAGATCATCCTTGGAATCACCAATCTGACTGCTGAAATAGGAAGAAATTGCCTTGGATATAACTGAGATAAAATTTTGCTTTGCAATATTTACAGGGATTTTTTCTCTCCTTCACTGGAACAGCCCCCAGACCTTACGGTCTTATTCTGGCAAAGCTCCTGTTGAAATGAATCACGACTTTGCCTGAGTTAGTGCTCCAGGACTGAGCTCTAAGTTATTAAAAGCAAATGATATGTAAGAATTTATCTCAACTTTCAAAACAGTCTAGTAAAGGTAGACAAAGATCCTTTGAAACTCATGGAAAGTATGTGGAACCCCTCAGTCTGCTTTGAAATCTCAGCCCTAGCTTTTTAGTGAGACRTGGTGCCTTTTAGATCTCATATTTTAATCATCCTACTTCTGTTCAATACAGAACTCTCACTTTTTTCTTTTGGTTCAAACACAACCTTCACCATTACTGGCTTTACAAGATAACTGAGCTCCGTCTATCTCAGYCTGTTGTTCTCCTGGAGGAGGAGGAGCTGCCGACCAGCTCCTCTCCTTCCCCTCACCGAATAATCTACTGCAGGAATGGGGAAAAATAACTTTCCAGGATGCCCTGCTGATGTTCCTCTTGGTTCCCGCATGGCATCTTTGGGGGAGCCAGTCTGAATATCAACTGCTGCTTTAGGCATTGCATTTGCAGTTATAGAATTAGCCRTAGGTTTCAGCACAGCAGCATCTATATCTCACGGGGTAGCTAACGCTTCCCGTGATTTGGAGGTTTAGCCTGCACCCCTCGTGCAGCTAGGCAGCCAGGAGAGTCGGTACTGTTTTGCTAAACTGGATGTGCTGTACATTAGTCTGGGAGCTTTTATGTGATGTTCACATTTTCAGAGAGATCCAGGTACCTAGACGGATAGAGATTTGTTTCTGAGTTTATGACTTGCCCAAAGTTACACAGGACACCTTCAGGAGCTAAACCCAAAGCCCCTGCACCCCAGCTGAGGCCTTTSCAACAAGCACAGGTGCTCCGAGGGACCAGCTAGTTGCATTTACTTAATTCGGCAAAACCGCATAAAAACTACCATCTTATCAGGGATTCCTAAACTTTCATTACAGCAGAATATTTTTATAACTCATAACTGGTTTTGCCTAGGTTGTCTGAGTGCAGATTAATTGAGTGCACAGAATAATTATTTTCCCTCTGTAGGATGTAACAGTTTGTCAGCTGGTCCCACAGCTTTTAAAACCAAGACTGAGTGAAATTCAGCTCTTTGCTTCACTGTATCCCACCAGTGGATGTTTATTATTGAAAGGAGGCTTCTGTCATAGCTGAAAACATACCTACACAACCATAGAATACAAACTGCAAAATGATGTGGAAGAAAAAGATTAATTTCTTCCTCTAGATTTTGAAAAGCTATTACCTGTTTTTGAATGACACTTCCAACTCTACACTGGGAACTGCTAAAGCATTTACATAAGAATACAAAAAATGCACACATTATCACTGCAAGAAGCACTTAAAATTTAAGATAATTATATAGTATGGAAACGATTTCAAAGGACTCAAACAAAATAACAACTAATTCTACAGAGTCACCCTTTAAGATGATTATTACTCTGCAGTACCGCTGATCTCTCACTGAAAAGTCCTTCTCTTTACAATTATATGCACATTATAAATTCCTACTTTGTTCTTCCACCATCAAGGCTCCTACAGCTGCTGCTGAAAAATCTGCATTCCCTGCGAGTTTAACTAGACGGTAAAAATACTCAGGCTGTGCGCAGAGGTAAAACACGCGGGGTTACTGCGCTTAGTCAGCCCGCCCTTCTCGCGGGCCTTACGCCAGATCCTCTTCCCGGCCCCTCGGCTTCGGCGCCGCTGCAACATCGCTGGGAGGGAGTGCGCACGCGGCGCTACACGGCACAGCGAGAGCTCGGGTCCTGCCGCCGAGAAACCCCCTGCCGTCCGCTGGAGCGGCCGGGAGCAAGGCGTGCGCGTTCCCGGCCGACGGAAAGCAGGCAACGCTCACTCGGTCAGCAGGCGTCCGAGTTACCTTCGCCAGGCAGAAAACCACGCTGAAACTCAGGAAGCCTGGACTGAGTTTGGGGGAGAAGTCACTTCKGCCGATGAAAACCTTCTGCCCCCTCAGCCTCTCCTCACCTTTTTCTGCGTCCTCCAAGCTGACTCTCGCTCCTGGTCTTGCCTCTTCCCCTCTCTCATCCGCCTCCMGGAGCCTGCTTAACTTTTGGCCTCCTAACGCTTCTCATTTTCAGCTTTTTCCTTTTTTTTTTTGTACTAGAGTCACTTTGTGCCAATCAAACTGGAATTTTCACCTGAGGGAAATGTAGTACTTACACATTTTTCTATCATTTTCCTTAATTTTTTTTAATACTCTATGCTCCTCCATTTTTTTCTGTGTAGACTTTTTTGTCATTTTGAGGGGAGGGAGAAAACAGGAGAAAAAAGGAAAAAAAAAAAACAAAAAAAGGAAAGGAAACAAAATGTCCAGCCTAATTCTCAAGGCAAACTCAGCTATGGGATAAATTATCTGCCAAACCCTAATGTTTCTATTGGATATCTGCAAAGAAAGATTTGCAAGAGTTCATGCTAACGTCAAATGTTTGCATTTTTCTTTTTTCACAGCAAGGGCAAAAGTACATATTAAACTTTCAGCAAGTGAACGTCTCTTGTCTGAAAAATTATGGAGAAAGTCCATTAAGTTATGAAAAAGTCTCGACCAAAAGGCTACGACTGTATTTAAATATACAAAAAAAAAAAAGTATTTTTCAAGTCAAACATCCCCACTAACTTCAGCCTGAAGTAGAAAGCTTTAAAATCTGTCAATTTAAAACCTAATAGTTAAATTCTGAGAAAGTCCAGAGCAGCTGAAAATAGTATCCGGTAATGGAAACTGTCAGCCAACTGTCAGCTAATAGGTGTTGCTACCTGGGCTGCTGCTAAGCTTTTAGATGCCTCAAACAAACGAAAGCATCAGAGGTCTCAGCAAACCTGAGCTGTTTGGCAATGGGGTTTCTGGGCAAATCTAATTAGGCATGAACTAGAAAACATTTCACATAGATGGCAATTCATGCCAGGACTATTAAATAACACTTCGCAAGAGCAGAATTCCTTTAACTTTTGCAAAAAAAAACCTTACAGATCTATGTCAAGTCTCCATGGATAACCATGAGCAGGTCAGCATAGTGCAATGTGCGCTCACAGCAACTAGTTAACTCAACCAGGGCAAACATTGCTTTTTTCTACTGATCAGCGTTGTTAGGCAAACTATTGGACTCTGCAGATTGCTTGGAGACAAATGTTATAATGAAGCCATATATCCTTCAAGCATGGACCAAGGCTACGTACGAAGTCCTGTCTCACRCTGCAGGAGGAGCTTCGCTGCAGCCCAGCCCAGTCCTCCTGGGCGACATTGCTGTCCTGCCTCCTCCAGCTCCCTGCGGCCCCGTTCCTGGTGCGTCCTCAGCCACGGCTCTCTGCTGCTTCATCTCTCCACCTCTCTGCTGCTTCTGCCTCCTTTTTACAGGGCAGAAATACCGACAAAGAGCACGCAGAGCACCTCCCCAGCCTGCTCACCCCTCATGCGGGTCAATGCAACGTTCAGCAGCACTGAGGTGGCCTCTGCTCTTGCCATACCTCACCCATGAAGGAGCGTAATTGCTTTTCACAATTTTCTTAGACGAGAGATGACAAGAGGTGCCAGGCTACAACAYTGCTTTTAAAGGCAAGCTTGCCAAACTCACTCTAAAATGAATTATCGAAGTCTGGCTTAAACCAACCAGCTTCCTACCCAACATCCAGCTTGCAAGGACCTGTCTAGACAGAGAGGTAATTATACAGCAAACAAGATGCTCTGTCTTTGCAGCAGAGCCCATCTTTCATGTATTGCTGTCACCAAAACCTTATCATCACTGAAAAAACTAAAAAATATTCGCTAAGTGATGGTCTAGATGTAGTCTTCTGGTGCAGAGACAACCTGATCTGACCTTTCCAATCAGCCAGCACCGTATGGGGTCAGGACCCTCAGCACACTTAACAGTCTAATTCGAGCTCAACACTTAGCCAGCATGGCCTGGGACAAGCCTCTTCGCAATGGCCTGCTGTCTCAGAGATGCACTTTGGGGAGCTGCCGATACTAAAATAGGCAAAGCACTATATCCGATTTCCTATTTTGTAAAACAGCAATGATGACAACTATGAGAGGTAATTAATGTTTGTGCTCTGTTGTGAAAAGGAAAACTACTAAATAGCATGAGTGTAATCACATTTACATAGTTGAATTGTGCTTTACAGAAAAAACAAAACAAAACAAAAAAAAACCAAAAACGACAACTTCTTTTAAGAGAGTCACCCTCCTTGTTCCCAGGAACTGTAGTCAGTAGTGATACCAGCCAAGAATGCATAGGCTGAATTATTTCTATAGAAATATATATATATATATATATTTAAATTCATATGAATCACAGCAAGAAAGCTTGTAACCTAAACTATCAAATGATGCATAGGCTGCTTATCATTGGATGTTTTAATATGATACCTCTAAAACACAATCATATGTAGTTCAGTGATTTACTGATAGTCTATTTCTTCAACACAGGCACAACATACCTGGAAAACTTTAATTTTAACTCTCACTGCTAAATAAAAAGCACCTGGAATTGATTATTTTTAAAGAYCTTTCATAGCATCAGAGATCAAGATAATGGAATTGCAGATTTTGAACAGAGAAGCAGCTAAATGATTTATCTCAGACTAATTTCCACCAGACGAACAACGGCAAGGAAGCTCATTAGGCTAGGGAACCAACTGCATAAAACACCTTTAAAATCCTGCAGACAACACTTTGTATTTTTGGCCTCTTTGAACTAACGTCTCAGACTGAACAGAACAACACACACACATGCACACACACAAAATACCAGAAGTGCCAAAATCACTAATTAATACAAATTTCCAGGAGGCAGAACTGAGTTCCCAAGGGTAATGAAGGCACATCGTTACCCAGTTTGCACCTTTCCCTTCCTGTTTTGCCCTGCACAGGGTCTCGTCTTAGAAGGCAGAACGCAATGGAGAGGACTGAGCCATTTGTATCATCTCTTCGTAACTTTTAATCTGCTAGTGAACCACCTTCTAGTTCAGCATATCTAAATAGTAATCATAACTATTGCCTTTCAGCATCAGAGACCTTTACAGTAGTGCTGATATTGTTGTTCATTTGCTCTCTTAGTTATCTGGGTGTGCTGGGCATATTCCAGACATTCAAAAAGGAAATCTATCTGACCCAAGAAAYGCCAGATTAAAGGACAAGGATGATGAAAAGGAAAAAGGGTTCCTCAGAGGCAGCATGGAAGAAGGGTCTCAGAAACAAGCAGCACTCGAATGTTCAAAAACCTCAAAAGCCAAAGTGCTTTCTATTTTCAGAAGCAACTTCAGCACTTAGTGTAAACCCATGAAAGCACTGCGGTGATTTAGGAGCACAGTTCTCCCTGGTTTGCCATGAAACTTGGCTGCCTGCATCCCCACGTTGCTTTGGGAACAGGATTTGGTCTGCTAGCAGCACCTCACAGTGTTCAGATGATATACCCATGAGACACTTTACAAAGGAGCAAACTAAAACCAAGTTTTTACTTGTTTTGCCCAAGGCTAATGAGGAATTTATCTCCYACTGTGGATTAAAACTCAAGAACACTTCTTACAGCCCCACTGTGTTTCAAAAAGATTAATTTTCTTCCCTGACTCCCCAAGCTTTCCTGCACATTAAGGCAGAGGCAAGTTTGGAGTCTGTGTTTTATTGGCTTCCAAACCCATAGGAAGCCCAGTCCTTAGGGTCTTATCATGCAGCTATCCTGCTACATCACCAAACCTGTTTTTTTGTCTTTTTCTCTAARCCTTTTCACACTCTGCTCTTGGGAAGATGCACACAGTATTTAGCCAGTGCTAGATGACGAACATCCAGTTTCGGTCTCACTCAAACCGTCTGGAGAGCTGAAGTCAAGAGCAGAGGCATAGCCACTAGCAGGGGTCCAAGCCTCCTGCCTTCAGAAAAGCCTGAATCTCCCCAGCAAACACAAAGCTCCTCTATGTTYTCTAATACACGTACAACTTCTTACMAAACATAACACAGTGACAGCCTTCAAACTGACTTGTCTGCAACTTGTTTATTTGGGGCACAGATTTCCCGTAACAATATCCTGGAGGCCTCCACCCAAGCCGCCCAGCTGCAGATAGGGTAGTGAACTCTCTAGGGTGCTTTTACTGATAGAGGTTGTTTGACCCTGAGGCTGGCATTACTTYACCAGCCTCTCAGGGACAGCAAACCACTGGCACCGGCACCTTCTTGGCATCAGTGGAAAGCTAGGCTACACCAACTGCAAGGTGCTACCATGGTTTTAAAAACTAATTAGGCACTGTGCTCTAAAAAGCTTCTCCATCCCTGGTCAAAATGAGTGCATGGTGGTGATCGGAAAACTGGTAGGGGAGTCTGGTGCTGATTGCTATACCAGGAAAACATACTTAACGTGCATCAACAACTGCACATTGCGCCAGTTAAAATACGTAGCTACAAGTCAGTCAAGTACTTTATTTGTGTAATTACAAGGAACCAATCCCTGAGGGTCACAGAAATAATTCAGCATACTAGCTAAAAATGAGCTTTCTGAGAACATTTACACTAGTATAATCTGATGGGATGCAGAGTTCTGGAAAATAAATGCCAAAGGGGATGAGAACACAGCTAAAGCTAATTTATTTTTTAAATCAAGTGAATATTCACATTTTTTTTCTGTATTTGCTCAGCTTTAATGAATAGTTTCTTTGCTCCTTCATGTCAGTCTCCTCCATTTCAGGCAGCGCATCCCAAGTTGAGGAGCTGTATCCAAGGCTCGGCGCAGCTGCTGAGGACTGAAACACAGCGCACACAAAGCCCTGATAGTTCAGCTTCAACGCGCTGTCTGCTAGAYACATCTTTGCCCATTATCTAAACGGCAGCCTTTTCCAAAGGCTTCCTTATAACACCCTCAGCTTAAAGAACAACAAATGAATCACGTTGTGGCATATGGTGGACTGACACAAGAGAAAATTTACCTCGGTAATAGCTCAGCTCTCAAGGTACCCACAGAGGAGGGGGAAATTGGGTTGTTGCAGACACAGCAACAACACCATCAAGCAAAATCCAATATTGGAAGAGATAAAAGTTTACTGTCCCCATATTCCTCAGTGACAAGGATGAAAGAGTACGGGTAAGAACAAGGGGAAAAGATGAAGTACTGCATCAGTGATGAATGCCTTTGAAAAGTGAGCTAACAGGTAATTAATCCCTCAAAAGAGATCAGATCAGAGCATTTGGGAAACACGCACAGATTCCGATCTCAGTAACGAACACCCTGGGTCCTCCCTGTTCAGTTTTGCTAAATGCTCTGTAAAGGGGATTTGGAGAGATCCCAACCGAAAGGCTACTTCTTCCCATGGGAGGGATCTGCAGTGCTCTCTACCCYGCTTGCTTCTCATTTCTGCACATCTAGAAAAATAACAGTTAGATGGAGGTAAGCAGGGTTTTAAGGTGACAACGGTGGTGACAAGGAAAGCCAGAAACAGAATGTATGTAGCAGTGACATGTTTTGTAACAGCAATGACAGATTTTAATAAGCAAGCTACTCTTAAGTTTTGATTTGAGGTGTATATAATTAGATAACATGTGGGTGTTGAGTGATAAAACCCACAAGAAATACACAAAATAGAAACACTGATTTTTTGAAACCCTGGCCTATTTCATGGCATGACCTATTTTTATTTTATTTCAAAAATAAAAGGAAAGATTCTCCTTTTTATCTCTTTTTTCAGCACTGGAAAGAGAGATTGGGGGCAAACAACACTTCTTCTTCCAAAACTTCCCTTTCAATGCTGAARAACCCCAATTTGTCATTCAATTTCTCTTATTCTTAACTTATTTCCTCYTAAGAGTTACAGGTAGGAGACCTACCTCATCTTTTCCACATTTTAAGGAAATGAGCTACCWACAGACCCAAATTTTGCCAAGCAAGAATTCACAATGAATTTCCAGAGTATTCTTTCGAAGAGAATATAGCTGCTGAAAAAGAGACTTTCTGATACATTCCGAGTTTTCAAGCATTTGCACACACAGCAAGATCTTTTCATGTGATATGCATATGAAATACTTAGGAAAAACTTCTTATACAGATTCCAAAAATTCATACTCCTTACCATCTTCACTAACAGGCTGAACATAGAAACAACAGAGTAGTTGTACAAAATACATATTCCTACTTATCTCAGTAATTTAATCAATTCATTTTAAAATAAGCTAGACTATTTTTGTTGAATTTATGAAGTGAAATACTTCAGTATTCGGAACAGCATTTCATTGTAGCATCTTTGGACTCTTTCATATAGGCTTCCACTGGCCAACGATTTGTGGATTTACTCTTTTAAGAGCAAGTTATGATCTTTTTACCACAAGAATGCTATGTAATGACACACATCTTTATCTATAGTGCTTGCTATGAACAAAAGCACAGTGTTATTACTTCCTGAGAAATACAGTCCAGGTACTGAGGAAAACCAAAGATGGCTGCTAGTATTGAAAATATTATCAAATAAAGATTAGGGGAAACATAATTTATCCAAATCTCTTGTCCTAAACCACATATGAAAGGACTGACCAACCTTAATCTTGTTCTGCTCTATTCCATTTTAGTTTCATCCTAAATATGAATCTCTAGCAACTTTAGGTTAGACTTCTACTTAAACAAGTACACAAACAAAACCCCATCCATGAAGGGTCCAAGTCGTTTTGATCCTAGGGTATARCCACCCTTTCTGTTAGATCCTGTCCCACTGTTATCTCCTTTCCAGGATCACATAAAGGGATGCCATGCTATTTTTTCCATTTTTTCCAATRGCTTCCTTTAAAGGGACTGACTTCAGCCTTACCTCTTCTTTCCATTAACCTTCAGCCATTCTGCAGAGTCAAAATCAGTTTCCCACAGTGGGGGAACCCTCTGAGCTTCTTACAGTGCAGAGCAACCCCAGCCATAARCTTCCCTGTGAAGCGTGATGAGCTTCACTGGGGCTGCGCTGATGGCCGGTATCTCCACCCAACGGACCCCCCAGCAAGGCTGCCAGCCAGCTCCTATGCACCATGTGCACCCCAGGTGCACCTTTGGGTGAAGCCGGCGCTGCAGTCTGGCCCTGCCAGCTTGCCTGCAGGGCACACAGCCCGGTGGCTACGTGCGGGTGGGAGATGGGTGCGGATGGCCCCCCGGGCACCTCCTCGGCCACGGCACCCAGGTGGCCTCCTTGCGGGATCCCTGGGCTCTTTGCTCCTGTGAAGCTGCTCGCACAACGCCCGTGCCATCCCCAGCTGGTGCAGCACGCAAACCCCGAGCTGCAAGGAGAACTAAAAACACCTTGTCTAAAGCCYAAGCGCTCCTCATACAGTCATTCATTTATTTTCATAATGCCTCTGTCAAACGATATCGTTAGAGCGAATGAAAACAAATTCAGCCCCATGGGAAGCACCAAGACTACAAAATTCACTCTTATTTCAAAACAACATGAGAAAAACCACAATCTTGGATCTTCTCACAAAACAAAATATCAGAAATCATCTCTTGGTATTCTTAAAATATTTTCTTTAGGTTATTACACAACACAAACTGAAATCATAATGCTAAAATGCTTTTTAACCCTGTGGTAATAGTTTGATAATCTCCCAGGAATTTTAGAAATTTAAACCCCAAGCTTTTCTTCTAAATTCAGTCTACTGTCTCTCAGGAGTCTCACGAACCCCATTTTCCTGAAGTCTTTGATTAGCCTTGTGCATGAATAGCCCTGCTTTACTGATATCTTTATACAGCACTTCTTATGGAGGATCCCTGATTCTGGTTCCTCAAGTATCTTCTAAGGCTGTCATCCATTCAAATCCATTACAGCAGTGATTAATACGAATAAGAATACAAAACCAGCAGCAACAAGAGCTTAGTGGGAATGTTATACTTCTAAATGAAAGCTGCTTAGTCTCAGCTGTTCCTTTTTGGCTAGCAGTGAACTGTAATACTTCTTGATTCTGTCTGCTTTCCTCTTTTGCCTTTTGTAGCAAAAAAAAGTACATATATTTTTATGACCCGGAGAGCAATGCATCAGTGTTTTCAGMGACTCCAACTCAAGAACTGTCATCTTTACCAACAGTCTGCACAGAATTTTTCTTTCTGTTTCACTTCCCTTCTACTTAATRGGAAATTTCCTCAGCTGCAGCCCTTGCAGCTGTGGAGAACCCCTCCTCCCCATGCTGACTCACAGTCCCACAGCTTTCAGCCCCCAGAGCATCATTTAGAGCTGTAACATTGCCAGGACTGTATTTTAGTGAGCCCCACAAAAATAACCCGGCACCCTTCCACCTGCCAACTCCGCGCAGGGATTGCTCCCAGTGCTGCCTCCCAGCTCTGTAACTTCCTCGGCATCATCTGCGCTGGCGCTGGGATAAACCCTGAGAGAGCTCCCAGCATTTCCACCCTGGGAGGAGCACAAAGTGTTGAAGGAAAAGCTGATTGCTCAAGGAAGAGGTCAGAAAAAGGCATGGGGGTCCTGCTCAGGACCACGCCATTGCAGATGCTCTTCTTTCCACTGACAGCACGGGATGCTGCTCCTTTCCGCAGAGGAGCTGCCTGGGCAACCTGTTTCCAGGTCTTCACAGATGCTTCTAGTATCTCCGGAGCAATTTCATTCCAGGTCAGAAGAACTGTACTGGGGGGTGGGAGTGCCATTTAATCCTTTGTGGAAATGCTACTACGTGCAGCGTTGGGCTCAAACCTCTGCCCTAATCAAGCAGTTTTGGTGACCTTTGCTGTTACGCCCATAAGATGTTATCCCTGATGGGCTGAGTCAGTAAGTAAACACCAAGAACAGTAGGAAATGGACTGCTAAGTGTCTCGTTAAGTTCCATTAAAAGGTCTAACCACTATCCATGGATTGACTGTCAGATCAAAACATCTGTTTTATGTAGTGATTTCTACTGATGCTATTCAGCAAGTCTGAAATGTCACCCCTTATGCACTTGGAACACATTTCCCAATTAAAACTGGAGCGGTTCTTTTTATAGTAAAGTGGGAGATTTGCAGCAGCTACTGTAACTCAATTGTAAGGAAARCCTCCCAGGACTGACTAACTTCTTTATTGCAAAAATCAATCAGGGTAAGAAAAAGCAAAATCTGAACTCATACAACAGTTTACCAGACGTACTCCGACCTAGGTAAGCCTTCACTTCGTCCCACCCTGTGTGATTTACTCACAGTCCAACACCAGAAGGCTGCAAGACCTGTGCCGAGGCGCAGCTTCCAGACATAGAGCCGCTTCTGATTATCAACAGGGTGAAAAAGGGCAGATTTACAAAATGTGCCTAAAGAATCCGACCAGGAAGAGCACATATATTGTTTGATATGCAGGAGATTTTTTTTTGTGGGAAACAAACAAACAAACAAAAAAAACCACTTTGGTAGAAATTGTAACTTAGCTCTTATCACTTCTTGACATAAAAAGAAAATGCTTTTACCAGCTAATGGTTCAGAAAAGCACACGATTGGTTACTGTAACCACAACAACACATTCAGGAGCAGCCAGACAGAAAATGAAACACCCGATAAGCATATGTTGTTTTTAATAAAGAACGATTTAGTTTTAAGTGGACCACACTTAAACTTGTAGGCTGCCACTCTCAGAGCGGCTCTGCCTTGCCTCCTGGGAAGCAGAGCTCGGAGGAAAACAGCAGCCCTCGGCGGCCCGGCTGCGTCCTCGGTCTGGCACCAACCTTCCTGCACCTTCCYGCCCTGCGCCTTGGATCCCGGGCTGCAAACGGGGCTCATAATCCTCCCTCTCTCCGACTTCCCTATTTAAACTGTACGCTCTCCCAGGCCCAGCCCAAGGCCGTCCCCAATTCAGTACTTAATGTACTCTCAGGATATTTAGGACTGACATTATTTCGGCAGAACTGAGATTCRGAAAGACAATTTTATTCCGGTCTCGCATTAACTATTCATTTATCGCACTGCAAGATCAGCTGCGTGTTGTCAATATTCAGGCATCTGAATGAGCCGAGCGCGGGCGTAACGCTGACTGACAGTAATTTATTTTGCAAAATGGCTGAGATGAGATTGCACGAGAGGCGCTTACTTCCAGGTGGCTATCCGAGCGCCAGCACAGTGAATCCGCTACCCACATTTTAAATTCGGTGCAAACGGAGGTGCACTGGCCCTCCCACCCCTGCCTGCCCCTCCTGCTCCCCAGCAGCCAGGGAGCGASGTGCACACCAGATGGACTTCAAGTGCTTGTAGCCTTAGGTGAGAGTTACTCTAAGGAGGCCTAAAAATACTTTGTTTCCAGGCTGCTGTTTAAACAAACAAAATAAATCATCCTTCTTCCTACTGCAAAAGCCTGGCAGACCCTTCTCTTACAACACTGCACCGAAGCATGGAGAGACTAAACCAGGACGTGGCTTGGTCCAGCGTGCTGGGGCGGATAGCTCCCGTGGTGCAGGGGGCTRCACTGAGCCAGCATCCCTGGTCACCCCTGCATCATCTGGTCACAGTGGAAGATCTGCCTTGTGTTCTTCCCCAAGCACAGGTAGGGAAGATCACCATTAGGTGTGCTAAAAGGTCCATGGGACATGAGCCTCCCTCTCTTACCTACTTACTGAGAGCTTTCACTGCCAAATCTTTTCAAATTTTTATTTTTTTTTCTTTTATCTCTTTCTTCTCACATGGATATCGCCTCCCCTCACCGAAAACTATCTCGTTTCTTTCGCTGTACTGCCAACAGAAACCAGGAGTTTCTGGTAGCAGCAGCTAAGGTAGGAAAAGATCCACATGGGTTTCCATCTGCTTCATTTCACCCATCCAAGCTGCCCTGGTAGGGAACCACAAGYGACACAACTTCCACGTGCACCACAGCAATATGCAGCAATGATCTATTTTCTCTCTTCATAACTGCAATGAAAGCAGAAAGCAACTTCTAGAGTCAAAATCAGTTCTTGTGGCAASGGAGGGACCTAGAACTGACTTGAGTCAACACCGCACTGAAACCAGCAGGAAATGAAAATGCTCCTTGTTCTGGTTTAACCACSACCAACCTCCCTCACACAGGCCACTGCTACAGAAATGCTGTTCATTCCTTCTTGTGAATGTTGTGATTATGCAGAAAGCATAAAACTAGGCTAAAACCTGGAACGGGAATGGGAATCCAACTCCAGCACAACCGTTACTGCAGAGAAATCAGCCTAATGAACAGCAGAATACAAATACCAACAAACACAAACAAACTAGAATTTATAAGGAAAAAACATTTCATTTCATTTAAACAAGCAAATCATGATTATTAATTACCACCTTCTTCAGCTAGTGCTCAGCCCATTTAACCTCCTCCAAAATATATGCTGTTAATGCAAGAGGAATGAATATAGCATTGTAAGGAGTGCTGGATGTCTCCAAGCACTCGCATCTGGCCGAGAAACTCTAACGCAACTTAACYCCAACACTTGGACCCCACTTCTGAGAAGGAGCAAAAGCAACTGCTGTGTTAACATAGTCAAGTCTCCAAAAAGTTGTGGTTTCCATAGCATTTCCCCAAAGGGAGATAAGAACAGTGCTCAGAGAGCTCACACTCTGGGCAACCATGATTTAGAAAATCCCTCTRTGCACAGAAGACACAGACGCAAACACACTCACCAGCTGAAAGTAGCTGCAGAGTAAGGGATAAAAAGTATTTTGAAGCCTCCTAAAAACAGAGAGAACAAAATATACTTTAAAAGATTAATTGAATCTATAGCCACAGCTTTGACATCCATGGTTTATTGAAGGGCTTAGACTCCTACAGCTCAATAGGTCATGCAGTAGCACCTGGGGCTCCAAATGCTGCATTAYTTCTACAAGCCTGCAGACCCAAGTGCTAGCAGTTTTTAAAACAACCTTTGACCAAAACACTTTTTCTGAAATCTGATGTGGCATTTTTGCCGAAACGTTTCCTTTTTCTTAGGAGAACAGAACATACTGATAAAAAATAACAACAATTTTCCTGTGGGTTTAAATTTTTTTTTATATCATAGTTTTAAAATGTTGAGACAAAAATTAAGGAAAAAGTCCAAATCCTCTGCCAATCATAGATTAACGCTTTATAAAATAGTTACAAATAGAACGTCGCTATCAAGTGTGACTTGGTTCACCACCGAAGCCAAGCAGAAGATCTGATTTTTGTACTCTAAGTTGGAGGAAACAGTRTCTGTGCTAATCCTCTACTCTCATTTCACACCACTTTGACAATCTGACTTTTCTTCCACTGGTATAGAGAGTTTTACCATTAGTATCACCCCCCAYATAAGAATTTCTGGAAAATTTCAGCACATACTTGCAAAACATCTTTGAGTTATGGAAAATCTGAAAAGGGAGCCCTTCTCCAAATAAAACAATCTCCTGAATATCTGTTTCTTAGATTGTTACAGGGAAAGTGAGGTTGGAAATTTCAGAGAACATTCTTCTAGCTTCATAGAGAGAAAAAAACACCAATCTGTACGCATTACACTGAAAACCACCCCTCATCGGTGTGTTCAGGCATACCTGTGAGGGTCTTCACAGTGCACGAAGTTTCAGAACCAACCTGGCATCCCCAGCCAGCCTGCTGTTGCCTTTTTTTTTTTTTTTTTTTTTTTTTTTTTTTTTTTAAGGGGGGGGGAAGCAGTAAATTGTGTGATGTCTTTTTTTTTTTTTTTTTAGCACGAAGGTGCTATCAAGAGTTGCTTCTCACTCGCTGAGGTCCCCAGACTGCCGTTCGCGGGGCGTTCGGCCGAGCTGGGGAGCAGCGCTCAGCCTGCGGGAGGGCGTCAGAGATGCGCCCGCGCCGCTCTCCACCGGCCCGCAGGAAACGCTGCCGCTCGCTGCGGTACTTCAGCCATCTCGACGTGGGGAGGCTCCGCGGTACCGCCAGCACCCAGCGCTGGCGCAAAGCACCCGCCTGTGGCCTCCCCCGGCGCCGGCCCGGCCGCTGCGCTCCCCGGGGCGCGAGAGCTGGCAGCAGCGAGGGAGCGCGGGGCTCGCTAGCGATGCAGCGCGGCCGCGCGCTCGGGCACCCGCTCTCTGGCTTTCTCGTCCAGCTACGAAGAACTTTGCAAACGTCTCTTTGGAGCGATTCTACGCCTTAAGTCACGCACTGAAAGTGGTTTTGCATTGGAAAAAAAAAATCTCTCATTTGAAGCAAGCAACTGATTTTCAGGTAAACAACCGAATTCATTACTGAGAGGTCAGATATAGGCTTGTGAACGCTTTAGGTGGGAGAGAACCGTGCAACSGGCTTGCTGCCACAGACTGCATAAAAACTAGATTAAAAATTCCTGTTCAAAACTGCATTGCAGACCACAGGAAAAAGTACAAACACGTGCACAGGGAGAGAATATATATGTTCTGGAGAAAAATATATTTCCTGGGAGGGGAAATTATTGCATGTTTTCACCCCAAGGAGAAAGAGGACAGGAAATATAGCCCTATTTAATCCTTGTTAATTATGTCTGCATTCACCTGGCTCGCTCATGCGTGACTCTGTGTGTTAAAGGGTTTGACTTTCAGTACATAAACTTTCCCCACCACTAATTACTTCCCCCAAAACTTCTCTTCCCCTAAGTAATTCAATATGTGAAAAAAATTACATACGAATACTTTGCCCAGCTGCACCTCTGTAAGAATAACTCAATCTCAAAGGTGATAGATAGTTGTTTGATCTATAATATACTTGTCCTATATTATATTTTATATTATTCTGTTTTCTTTCTTTCTCTATTTCTGCTGCTTCAGTCATTTTTTTTTCTCCTCCTCCTCTCCCTTGCACTCTGGCTTCCCCCTTTTGTAACTCTTTGCTCTATTTCTGGCCTTATTTTTATCAACGGATTTTTCCACTGCTCATTTTCTTGGCCCCTTGAAGAAAATAACAAACCTAATAATGCCCAAACCCCAGAGAGATTTTTCAACTCTCAAGGCTCCTTTGACACCTTTGACAGCAAGCAGCACACTTTTTACCCATTTTCATTTTTTTTTTTTTTAGCAAGCTGGCTTTCAAATCAAAATGGTGATGCTTAAATGATACAGCTTCTTCACACAGATGATCACATTCCTAAGCAGTTCATCCAAAGGCTTTGCAAAGGTAATTCGAGCACATCCTTTTACCTGGCAGAACAGGACTATTATTTCCCAGAGGCAAACACATGCAGATGCTAATTTAAACAGAGGTCAAGAAAGCGTGTGCTCTGCTGTGGATGGCTAAGGATCATTAGGGCTTGCACCACACCGACTTCCTAACTATAGTGATTTTAAATTACCCCAGATTCATACAACTTGAGTTGAATATGTATGCCTGCCACCCCCACTCCAAATTGAAAATGGCTTTCTGCTTTGTAATAAATGCCTATTTCGGGTAAAGTGTTTGAAAAAGAAAAGCCCTTCCAACCCAGGGTGTCCTCTGAAGCATGTGGGAAGAGAAGCAGGTTCTCAGATCACTCTTGTTCTTCCAAAACGTAAAACGTATTTTGTTATTTTTGAATTCACACACTTTTAATTGGCTCCAGTGAGCTCTGAACAGGGCCTGGAATGGTCCTGGGAGCAGGAGAGAGAGGAGTACAGGAAGGAAATCTACCTTTTCTTCTGGCAAAGAGAGGGATGCAATAAATTCTCAAAAAAGATGAAACTTAATAAATGAAAGATTGAAGAAAGTGGACGTGAAAGGAGGGAAACTGACTGAAATAAAGAAGAAGAGTCAGCTGTAGTAAAAATGAACAAGGTATTTATAAAAGAAAAAAAAAGGATTCAATCCAAGGAGAAAAAGAGGGAACCATTGAAAGTTAGAGAAAATCAAGTAGAGTCTCTGATACCAACCCAGCAAATGAAACTGCCTGTGCTTGGGAAGAGAGAACTCACACTTAGCTCCACTTTGCAAGGTGAGGATCACATCAGAGAACACGTTTAAATGTGACAACTAGCCACACTGACGCTTTCTGCCCCATTTCCGAGGAATTACAGAGGAGATGCAAGGAGCTTGCCAGTGCAAAACCACCTTGCACTGGTGCTCAGAGGGCAGCATGCCCGAAGCCCCAAACCTCCCCCACCTCAGGCAAGTCCTTTCTAGAACTCAGGGCCTTCAGAAAACACGTACAGATCAGAAAATCCAAAGGAGTGTAGGTGGCAAATAATAGACAAAAGTCAACAGAAAACGCCATGATTTGAAAAACCTGAGAGCATATTAACATGCAAAAAAGGAAGAGTGTGGTCGGCCCCCAGCACCAAATTGCAGTCCCATCAAAGCCTGTGCCCTGTTTTCCAGGCAAGACGACATCCTTAATTTATCTCTAACATCCCTCGTAAAGTATTTTAGCTTCTTCCTGCAGTCTTAACAACCCCTTAGAAAATTTCACACATTTTATCTCTTTTTTAAACTGGCTCCAGGCTTTCTCCTGAGTTAATGAGAAACAATATCTGAGCTACTTGTTGAGAAAAGTGCCCTTCTTCAAAGCCCTTTCCAGGTGCCATGTGCAAACAGCAGCAAATTCAGGTTCCTTCTTTAGATCTCGCTCGTCTGCATCCAAGGACTGCTCTTGGGAGCTGTTTCAAAGGCTGAAGTGTCAGCATCAGAAGGAAGAGAGGTGTGTGGGTGTGAAGTTACTAAATGCAAAACTGTCACTCTCCTTTCATTTACAACCCTGAATATGCATGCATGCAAAAATGTAGGGCTTATATTAAAGTTTTCACTCTTGGAGCAGAAAATATCAAGGAAAAAGAGACTAAAAGATTAGACTACGCAGGTTAGAATTCTCTCTCAACTAATCTCTTCCTTTTTAACCAATAATTATTTCTGTTAATAAACCCTGCCCTACCTTGATTTAGATGGTCTTTTATCATCACAGAGAAGGGCACTGTCAGCACACAGACATGCTTGTGTTGCCAACTGCTCAATAAGAGTAATGAACGGCAGATGGACTTTTCAGTGTTTCACTCAGATAAGAGCCATGCAGAGAATGACCTGCGTCCAACCCAGGAGAGAACCAGCTTCTAAAGCACCTGAGGGAAAGATAGGGAATTGCGCCTGGGGGCTCAAAGTGAAGAAGGTTGCCTGGGCTCTGCCTGCAGAACCAGGAACTCCTCTCAGGTGGGAAACCCAGTCGAGCAACAACAGGGAAAACAGTATTTGCTGATCTAGGGCACTCATGGATGTCATAGAAATTGGCTGTACGGGAACCAGGATACATACAAGTGTCTTGCACACTCCATGCACACACTAGGGTCTCAGGAGGCAACGTTTTGGGGAATAAGCATTTCTGCCCTGCAAGAAAATACATTCCTTATTCTAGCCTGCACTAGCTAAGGAGGATGAAAACCTGTCCCAGGGGCCTGCTCCTGGGCCCGCTTTGACTTTCTCAGATGCCAGGAACCACTTTGCTGTGATGCTCTGTGATAGCTAAGGCTCGCTGAGCTGCTAAAACACCTACTTGCTCGGGTTTACCAGGAAAAGAGGAAGGGGGCAGAGGAAAAGCAGCAGAGCCTGAGGGTCAAAATGTCATTAATGGATGTGCCCAAGTTTTAAATAGGATCTACTACTTTTATAATTGCATTTACTTAACTTTCAGACACTCTGCAAAGCCTCTCAACTTGCAGGCATTTTCCAAATGAGGCAGGTGTTGAGCACAACTGCAAGGACGCCAGGGAGGGTAAATAAAGATACAGAACTTCAGCTGGAGAATTTTTTTTTAGAACAGACTGGTGCCTGCCAGCACCCAAAGCCCACACTAAATAAATTGTGTCTGTACACCTTGATGAATTACGTTAGTGCACCTGGATTAGCAAAGAAATACTTGCTATAAACAACAGACTAATGGTATCAGCCAAATCCCTGTAAGTTAAAGTATACATGGGGGTAAACAGCTCCATTTTTGCCTCTACAACATACCACATTATGAAAGGATTCTTCAGATGAGATTTTCAATATAATGCRATAAGCTACATTTAGAGGATGAAAATTAAGGGGAATATCTTTCCTTTTTACAAAGAGGTACAGTACTTCTATTGATCTGCTGTGTTCAAAAGAAAAGCTAGGCATTTAAAATACACACATGCACACACACAACTACATGCTTTCCTAGTTTCTAATCTTGAAAACAGAAATGCTGCAAGTCGATGCTGTCCTATCATCTCTCTGCTTGCAGGATCATGACCGTAGCTAGGAAAATAAAGCACACAAATTGACTAAGGAAGGCTTTAATGATAAAAATCCATACCTGTTTTGTAATAAATCTTTGCAGCAGTGTTATGCCTTATGACCACTTTTAGCCTTTTCAGTAACACTAAATATTACCAAAAGATGCTCCCACAATCTTTCATTGCTCTAACGCTGATTTTCTGCCTTCTTTACACAACAGAAACAATAATACAGATAAGAACCACCCTGGCAAGSCATGCAGCCAAAGGAGTGAGAAGCTTTCAAGTATATCAGCTTGTTGGATGCAGATTGCTTTTAAATACTGTTGTACAGTAGGCTAACATAGCCAAGAACCCTGATTTACTACGATCCTGGCTTCTGGACAAATTCAGTATTTCAGCAAGGCTTTCTAGACTCTGCCCTTTCTCCCATGGGAACCTCCAACACTGTGGCTGTGCTAGGGATGTGTCTCCCTGTTATATTTTCAGTGGCATCCAAAATACCAGAGGTAACCAATAACCCAAACAACTAGAGAGCAGTTATTCTGTGGCTGGGCCTTAAAAACTATTTGTTTCACAAACAATTGCTTGAATAAAGCTTGTTTTCCTTGATGGCTGGATTTAGCAGTTGGATTGCCTGCTGTCAAATAAAGTGTAGGCACTGATGGAGATTTTTCCCAGTGCTAAGGAATCCTTATTTCCCTGGTGGATTTTCTTGGGTCTAGTAAGAGTTGAGCATACTACAACTTTTTCTTTCAACAGAGCCATCAGCAGGTCCGTTCTCTTTTCCTTACCTGATCTTGCCCCATTTCACAAATCTTGCAAAAATATAATACCTCTGAAAACTGCAACCAGTCTGCTCTATTTTTTCAGAACTGGCTAATGGATTCTGTAGTGGAGTCAGATGTATCAATGGATGGCCAGGCAAGCTCAAAAACACAGCATGTACACCTAAGCCTAAGTCTTGTTTCCTAAGGAAACAAGACCACAGATTTACAAAAGAAACAGGAAATCAGGAAAAAAAAAAAAGATGAAAAAAGCATATGAAAATCTTTAACTAGCTTCAGAAATCCAGGATCTTATCCAAAAACATGATAGTAAATATCTGTGCTTAAAGAAAACCACAACTTTTGAGTCATCATGGTTTCTAAATCCTTTACATCTTGCTTCTATATCAATTACTATTTAGCACTCTCCAAGGATCTACAAAGTACACTACACTGTTGTGTTGCAGTAAAATTGTAACACATCATCTGTTTGCAAGAGGATTCATTACTAGTGAAATGTAGTCTCCAAGCAGTGTCTCAGAGATTTTACCTATGAAGGGCTGAATGCACGCAGATCCCATTGAATAGGGCAGCTCTTAGGAAAAATGCCTTATTTAAGAGAAGAAACATGAATAGGTGAATCTAAATTCACATCGCATCAGATGCTCTTGATGTCCTATCACTAATCCCACTGATAAAATAAAAGCAATCATTTCTGAAATGTAAATATCTGATCTTTGCTGCCAGTCAATGTTTCCTGGAATTATCATCCAGAACTTGGAGGAAAATCAGCTGAAATAACAGTGAAGCTTCAATATCAAAAACAAACAAATTCAGTTTTAATGAGGCACAAAAATAGCTGCTTTTCAGCTAAAAATATCCACCCTCTGCATCCACCCTCTTTGCACCGACAATGTCGAGCTCTGGATGTGGGTCTCCATTCCTTCCTCAGCTGTCCACGCTTCATCTCCAAAAGCCTTTCTGACTGCGCCATGTGCACGGATGGGGGCAGCCAGCTGGACTCAGMTATTTCATTTGCTTTCAATCACTGTAATAGACATAGGTGGTGGTGATGGTGGGGGGAATTGCTAAGTCCATTTTAACTTGACCAGTTTCAATCTCTTTTCTTGCCTCCCAAATTAACTCAAAGCCAATCTCAGCTCTTATCTAGAAGTCATTTAAAAGAGTAAATACTAGAAGCCTATTTTGAAACTGGAATCAAATAGGTTACCCATACACTTCATAAATTGGGAATGATTTGGCTCAACATTTATCTAGTTCATTGCTGGTTAAAATCCACAGAAAGGCTAATAATGATTTCTGTGGGCAAGTACCCAACTTCCCAAAAGCCCAGGTGTGACAGCAGAGTAAAGGCACTCATTGCTCTCCCATCATGCAGACCTATGCTTGCAGAACAAGGATTACAGAGCAGAAAGAGAAGCATCGGTTCTTCACATGAAAGTCACAGAAATGGAGAATTCAGACTGGAGATAGAAGGAAGACAGAGAGCAGGGAAAGCAAAGCTCTCGACCCCTGAGAGTACGGAAGCAGAAACGTACAGTGTGACCAGGATTTTGGGAAAGGTTGTGTGCCCCACCCAAGGGCGGTAACAGCTCTAGCGCGCGTGGAAGCATCAGTCACTGGGTCCTGAAAAGATATTTTTCTTCTTCTATAGGCTTTAGCAGTTTGAACTGTCCACACACTTGCATATCAAGATGTTTGCTAAGTGGGACACCAGGAGCATGCTAAGGACAAGAGGGTCACGATGTCATCCAGGAAAAGGTCAGCTTGAACAGTAATAGGATTTTGGAGTGATGGATTCCCCAGTCCGTGTCATATGTCCACAGAGATTCATAAGAAGAAAAAGAAAGCATAGAGTAGAAGAAAGGAGTTGGTGGAGGGCACACTTCATGTCTTTCCAGAAGCTTACAAATGCAGTCTTACAAATGAAAATATAAGCTTCARCACCTGACCTCACTGGAGTCAGCACTAATTTTGACAGATAGGCCATTACTTGGCCAAGCAGTAGCATTTCATCCTTCTGGGTACTGAGGTCAAAGAGATTTGTTTTCTGAGATTTAAAATGCCAGCCACAAGAAAGCACTATCACCATTCTTATGCTTTCGCCCGGATGCAACCCAACCGGACAGGAAGAGCTAAGCTATTTTTAAGTAATTTTTTTTCTCTCTCTCTCCTGCAAATCCCATGTGGGGATGAGAACAGACTTGGCCTACGGCTGTTAGGGCTTGCTTTGGCCCAGTCCAGGAAAGCTTGCCTAGCTATATCGTTTAGATCCTAATTTAATTTCAGATCATTCTCCCCCGCCCAATCTTTTCTAATAATGTCTGGGTTTTTGAGATGTCAGATTTTGATGCAAACCAATATCCGACCTGTTTGCATATTATGCCTAATGTAAACCTGTATACGACTATTTCATTAGTCTGGAGAGGAGGCTAAAGATACTGAAAGTCTCCTTCACTGGGAGGCCCGTCCTACTGTGATGGTTTAGCTCACGTTGGTTTCATTGGGCACAGGAGCAGTGCCAGGAAACAGCAGGGTTGCTTACTTGGTAGCAGAGCAGTGCAGGAAGGTTCACACCAGTCCTGTCACTTCAAACACGCTGCAAAACGTGGCTCACAAACACAGCACAGACAGGCAGGTTTCAAAACCAGTATGATCTTCTTCAAGAATTTCTCTCCCTTGATGTAATTTAGTATCACAAGGAATTATTTCCACTTCAGGTTGTGTAGCAATAGGCACAGGAAAATCCATGGGTGCAGTAGCTGCATGTCAAAAATATTMTTTAAAATTATTTGTAAGAGGAGTATTAGAACCATGGTTTTACTTTTTTTTTCTTCTTCTATGATGTTTGAAAATAGCAGCCTTTGGGTCTGTCATGAAACATCCCYTCATATCCATTAGCTGGCACAAATATGCTTTAAGTCAGTAGGAATTACCAAAAGGTAACATCCGTTTTTTAAAACACATAGCTAGAGGCCCCCACCCTCTGTGAGAAGAGGTCAGGCCACCAAGACTCGGCGTCACCCTTTGATGACTATACGTGGTGATGCRCCCTCCACTACAGGAATGTCTCTCTGGGACCAGGCATGGGTTACAGCAGCCTGGCTTGCACCTCTGCTCTGAGGCCAGGAACGGGGCTCTGTGAGAGCAGCCAAACACACCATGAGGGGCAGTTCACACACACTGAAGAGCAGGCATGAAACCTCCAAACTGATGGTGGGTATCAATCACCTTGAGAAACGAGCTCTTCTAATTTCACAACTGCCACTTGGTATACTGCTCTCTTGTGCTCGYTGTAATGTACAGGTCACACAAAACCATGTACTGATAAAACACTTCTTAAGTGAGAGAGTGACATGAATAGTGATAAATGTTGGCGTGACTTTTTAGGAGAGAAAGCACGGTGTGCCAAATAAGTGCTTGCTAGAAGTGCGTATCAGGACTGTTGAAATGTACCATTCCACATGCTCCCTTGGATGGTTCCAGTTTCTTCTTTGCACATCCCAGTGCAAGCCTTCCTGTACCAGCAGCCTTTACTGAAGCAATGATCAAGGATGATGCTCTATTAGGGGACTTTTTCAGAGCTTCTAGTATTAGAAAAATGCTAATGTGACTCCTGCAAACCTCTATTCACAGTGGTTTATTACTTGACCACAGAATCAAGTCATTGCTGTGGACTTGCCAAGCAAGGTCATAGCCTCGAAATGGGGCTGATGAGTTCTGGATGTAGAAGTTAATGATCCCTGTGACTGTAAACAACAAAAAGCTTGTGTTTTCTAAGAAGAAATACTATTTTACACTTAATATACCAAATTACTCAACAAACGCAACCTGAAAAATAGTTGAACCTAAGATCAACTTTCTCATAAGAATATCTACTGAACTAGCATGGTAGCTTCTCTAATGTGATAAGACTGGAAGAAGCTTTCAAGAAGTTATCGGTGTTATTAGCTGACCACTGGCCTGCAGGCACATAACTTTTAAAGCAGAATGCTTCACTGGTAACAAGCTATAATGAAGCATTATTCATACCCAGTCTTTCAGAGATGATACAATTGGCTTTACGGACACGGTTACCTCCTTCCAAGTCACACAGATCAATGTAAGCAACAGAATGATACCTGGGTACTAGTACAAAGCATCAAGGATGGGTTGAAGGAGTTAATAAGAACAAAATCTTGAACTGAAATTGAATTCATGCTATGAAGTCAAGACACAGAGATAGCTTTGTAGTGACTTCTATTTAAGAAGGAGAAGAAGGAAGGAAAAAAAAAGGATTTGGAGAAAAGCCCTTAGTTTTGGTACATATCTATTTCCATTGTTTGGTTGTTGTTTTTGTTGTTCCAAATCTCAATTCAAGTTCTATTTCAGGTCCCAGTATGTAACAACACAGAGCTCCACAATCCTGCTTAAGGATTTGGGTGTTGTCCTCTATTTGTTCACTTAGATATGTATACGCTATATAACAGACATGCTCCTTATCATTACCCTACTAAACTAAATKTTTGTAGCACCAGAATGGTAGGGATGCAAAAACATTATTACAGAAGTTCTTTTCCCAGGAAGTCTAATTTTATCAGGCTTCCAGGACCTTAGAGTTTAGAGAGAAATGAGATTTTCTGCAGCTTTGTGAACCTACTTTCCAGGAAGGTGGAAGGAAAATACTTATTTGTTTCTTTCTGAAGTAATCAGTACAAATCCCATGAAACTCCCTACTCATGAGAGTAATTTGGGCTATTTACATATCTCCTCTGTTTACTGTTCCCCTACRGAAATGGAAATAGGCCACTTCTACCCCCTTCCTGCTCAAAATGCTTTGATTTGGACTTAAGAACTACTTGACTTGTGAAATCTCACATGACTCTACCAATATAGTTTTAAAAATGTCAAAACAACAATTAAAGGTCCAAACTATTTTCCGCATAAAACATGTAACCTTGCTACAGCTGACACAGTGATGCAGGCATAGGGAAACGCACAACATGAACAGAGCCAAGGCAGAGAAAACTGGSAATTTTAGGTAACTCAAACTTTCTATAGAGAGTGAGTAAAGATGCTAAGATTTAGCTTTTTTGTAGCAAATAGTCTCTTGAGAGCTTAGTCTAATGATGATTTAATTTTACCAACATTGTTTTACTCATTAAAAAAAATGTACTACAGGTTGGATAATTGCTATATTAAAAAGTAAAGGCCATAACTATCACAATTACCTACATTAACTCCAATTGTTTCATAAGAGAAGCAACTGCTGTTTAGAAGACTGTCAGAGCCAGAGGGAAACAAAACAACTCAACAAAGGAAAGCCTGCTATTAAATGAGAGGAAAAAATCCCTCGTCTTCACTGTCATTTCAGTGATAATAAATAAAATGAAGGGCTGAAAGTGCTGAGGGTTTGCCGTGGGGTCCTTACCAGCTAGGTGGTAAATGAAGGTTCTTTGGATGATTCACAGCTGAGCTAGGCTGACTGTATCTGTCTTCTTGATTAACAACACGAGTTTGGGTTGGCTTCCTTACTGCAAATATTCCCAAGCCATGTACAGATCAATAATTAAAGCCTGGCTACACCACTTCTCAACTGAAAAATTCAAAACCTTCAGGGAAATCACTGTCTCGTCTCTGAAGATACCGTTGGTAGGGCTTTGCGATAGAGACGGCACATAAGCATACGCTTTTGGTTCTACCAAATCAATGCTCTTTGGGGCTTGGAAGAGGAAGACGCATTATCAGTGTGATGGCTATTGGCTGAGGAGCAAGGAATCCCCTCTTCCTGCCACTGCTACTGGWCATAATTTAATGAAGAAAAAAGTTTATTTATAGCTTAGTTGTAAGAGCTAAAAGTTGCTTATAATAAGTGCTTGCCATTCTGGTATTGTTCCTATAAGCATAATTAAAGATAATACAAACTGCTAGTGTAGCATTTAAAGGATACAGGTGTTTTCTGGCTTCTCACTGATTAGAAATGCAAATTTGTGAAATAATTAACTAATGCGGTAGAAATCAACAATTTACATAAGGTACTTCGAGGTCTTTTCCATTGCAGCTGTAAGAACTTTCCCCTAAAAAAGCTGAAGGAAGTCTGAAYGCTGCTGTCCGTGGAACAACTTCCCAGTCTGTCTAGAATACACATTAAATCTTTGTTTTATACAGAGGCCACTAAAGCATAAATTAAAGACAAGATTTTTCAAAAAGAAGTTAGTGAAGTTCGCTCCATTTCCATCACATCCAACAGAGGTAACACACATTCAGCCACCCTTGCTCATCACGACACCAGAAAGGCACTGCCTTTCACAGAAMGGTGTCAGAAGAAAGCATGCTGTACTAACTGGTAAACCTTACCACAATGTTCACGGTGCCATGAAAACACTACAGAAAGAGCTGGCTGCTAACATGCCCCAGTAGGAAATAGTGAAGATTTTCATACAGCCTGTCAGAATATTATAAGCCCCTGCCCAAAAGCAGATGTCCAAAAATTTAAAGTCTTTGAAGAGATGAATTATTGTGAACTACGCAACACCTAGTTCTGCATTTGCTGAACTATTTGTTAGGAAAGCATTAGCATTTCAGCCACTGCACGATTCAAAATGAAGCCACAGGCACACACAGTCCTATAGAATGCTCCAAGCCAAAGACTTGTGTGTTGCCCATGATCCTGAACAACCCACTGGGCATCCAGAACACAGTCTGTCTCTCCATCCTTCCCTGATGACAGTCCCAAGCCTTGGGAGAGGACCCTTTCATGGACTCTGTGCCCAGGAGTCAGGAAAGTGAGGACTTCTTTTAGTCATTAAACTTCACTAGCCTCCTAAACACTTTGCTCATTTTTAGTCACATAGAAACTTCATACTGCAAATCAATAGCTGTTCAGAGCCTGCAAACTTTACTCAAATAAATTAGTTTCTGCTCTGTCAATGAACCTGCTTGAACCTACATGAGAAAGGGTTTACAACATCAAGCCAGTTGATCAACCTCCCAGTTGATCAAGTGAAGGGTAAAGTTCTGCACTTCAAAACATTCCACTTATTAGTCTTTCTTTGGCTTTTTAATCTGTTTCAGATCATTCASTTATTTACTCTGAGCTTATGGTGCCTTCTGTTGGTGTCAATACAGCTCAGCTGGCAGCAGATGTTTCTTTAGATTRGAGCATACTGATGTGAAATAATGAGAATTGATGTGAACCTTTGCCCAAAACCTGACCTGAAACCTTAATATTTAAGAAACTCTGCTTCTAATTTGGGTACCAGCTTTATGAGATATCCTTATTTTAAAAATATGGTAGGTCTTTCAGTTTASTTGGAAGCTGTGATTATTGCAAGAGTAAAGAACAGCCCACTCTTTCCAGTTTTCTCTGCCCATTTTGATAAAACAATAGGTTTTGTAATTGTTATTGAAGGAAAACCTTTGAAGTTTGCCATTCCCAACTCAAACTCCAAGTACCACTAAAACTTGGGTTCAGTAGCAACATTGCTATCTCATAATGGATTTTTTTTTTTACATCTGAAAATGCTCTGGTGATGACTGATGCTTTATCTGGTGATAAATTGACTTCCTCATTAATGACATTCAATTGCATCAGAGTAAATAAAGGAGAAAAGACAGCTTTGTGAAGAAGACAGCCTCTTGTGCTGGGCTTCTTAAACTAGTTTTCTATGATTTTTAGCTATCTCCTGAAGCTTCAAATAAACAGAACTGCACTTCACCAATCATCTTTCCTGTTTTTCTTAGCTCCCCAGTGGATTTGATTTTAAAAGACCTGAACTGCTCAATATTCACTGCTGTTTGGACAAAATTACAAAAATAAAAAACAATGTGATAGCACCTGTAGCATCCACTCAACGCAAACTATGAAAGGCCTTATCTGTTCAATTATTTAAGCCATCCAATCTGTTAATAAAAGCTATTATATTGAATTACACCCAAAGGCTTTCTAATCCATTCTAAATTTTGGATTCCTTTGTTAATTCTAGATTGCCTAATGAAAGCAGCTAGGTATAGAAATGTATGTTCCTCGGTACAACATTTTTTTGAGCAGACCCCTCTCCCAGACCTAACCTTTTCAGCTTTTCCATTCAAGAGTTCATAGGCCCACCTCCAAGAATTAGTTTATACATAAAAAAGTTAATTTCTGAAACAAAGCTTCAAGGAGATAATCTAAATATGACAACTCACCATGTTTGTCCTGCTTTCTAGGACTTGTAGAGGYTTCTTTGATTTCAGTACCGAGAAGCTACACCACGGGATGGCATTCAGACTCTGTGTCTGAATTACCAGAGTTGGTTTTGGAAACCCCTTCGGTTGTGCTGCCGTTCCCTAAAGCAACCATAAAAYCCAGAATCCTGGAGATTACAACTCCTCTTTCTTGCCCACTGAKTCCCCACTGATTTTGCTCAGAAGACTTTCTGAAAGATACATTTTGAGTGACAACACTGTAAATACAATTTGAACTTTTAGAGTCAAGCTGGATTCTCTATTTTTGCACTTCATCACTTGCAATGAAAGTTCTGCCAGGAAAATGCTACTTTCAGTGGGCTTGCAAGGACGTAAATGGCTGTAAGCAGTAAACATTTCTCTTGTGGCTGCCAAGTCGAAACAAAACTTAACTCACTTCCTCTTAGCACTGTCGCAACTGCAGAGCTAAATGAAGATAAAAAGACACAAAAATGCATTTAATAAAGTAACTCTGAATATCCACACATGACATACTTGTTAAAGAAGCAAGTGTGCATTTCAYGGACAGTCATCTGGGGGAAAAGAAGGGCAATTTAATTATTTCTAGCCCAGGAGTTTCCAGTTTTAGTTTGCCCTAGCACTGCTGGCAATGGCTGAAGCTCCCAGCCCCGTGCTGCACCATGCTCACATAGGAACAAACGTATGCCTACCTTAAYCCTTCGTTTTTTCCAACAACCCACTCTTATTCTAGCCCAGAAAATAACCCTCCCCTGCACCAGCATGGCCTCTGCCAGGGACACTTGCAAACATTCCTCATCAGAGCATCAACAGCCTGCTGAAAACTGACCCTCAAAGAAATATCAATCACCCTCATGGGAGACCAGCTACGGAGTGGACATCTTTCTCAGTCTGTGCTAATAACCAGCCAGGCATTCCCAGCCACATAGTCCATCTCCGTCATCAGTTAGCTGCAGACACCTGCCTGAGAGGACAAGAAAAAGGATAAATTCATCCCAATATTTGACCAGCATACTTTCCTAGCCCTTGGAGAGCTACGATTCAGGACACTTCTAAGCCAAACGTGACATTGTTGTATTTTGCAGTGTTTTCCTTCCATGGATTTACCTAAATGATTTTTGACCCCTCAGAAAGATCGGCCTCCTCAGCATCCTATAGCAATGAGTACCCCAGCTTAACATGCTGGGTGGAAAACACTTTTTGCAGGTTTAACAAGTGCAATGAATCTTGGCATTGTAGCGCCTTCCTGGGTTTGTTTCTACTAAAGTCCTGAGTGTGTTTTCCAGTAAATGTCCTGAAATGTTACACCTTGGTTTCAGGAGCCCTTGCAGGCTGCCTTTCAGGTTCTGTTTAATTGCTCCAGCATCCTTGTTGAGATGCTCGTTTTCAGTTGGGCGAACCACTGTGCTGGCAGGTTGCAAGAGAGCAACGAGGCAGCGGCTGGGCTGAGCTACAGTGTCAAGAGCTGTTCATTAGCTCAACCTGCAGCACCCGTGGGAGGGGAGCCCTTTCTGGAGAGGGAAAAGGAAGGGAGATGCATTTCTAGGAGGAAACTCTACAGAGAGCCAAGCATAGGAAAGAGGCTGAAGTTTCATAGCTGTATTTTCTTTTAATTAAGCCAAATTCTTAGAAACCGAGCAAGTTTGAGAACTTACTCTCTTGCTTATGATTTTGAGGATATTTCATACATATCAGGGAAAAAAAAAACAGCAGTTAAAAAATCCACCCGAATGTTATATACATATTTTCCTTGCAAACTGCAAAAGAGACTAGCCCTGACAGGGAGCAGGCACACACATCAYTGGCAGGCACCTCCATCGCCTGGTCACAAAGCGTAGCACCCACAGGAAATTTAGGAGAGCAAAGCTGCACGCATCTCATTGGCTGCGCTGAATCACAGCGGAGTAATCTGCCGTTYGGAAATCTGAATATACAAGCCAAACCGAACATGCCGGGAACCTGGCAATGCTCTTATTCTCGCACTTCGCAACTCACGCCGTCTGCTCGAGTTCTTATCTGCTTACAACTCTCGCTTGCCAAACGTGCTTTGCAACGTGACGGTGAAGAGCCGTGCGTAGCTGGGAAGTCCTAGAACTCAGTCTTCCTTGTTCTCTGGCTCAGGGCCGGTCTGTGACGCTGGCGGCTTGCTGTGCAGAGCCCCAGTGCCAAGCGAGCAAACTGGGGTCCAGCTCCAAATCCTGCCCTGGCTCTCTCTGCATTACGCTGGTTCGGTGGCATGGTAATGTCAGTGAGAAAAGCAGCAAATCAGAAAGTTAGGCCCTATGGGGTAACTGTTTCTGAGCTTGCTGAGTTCCGAACTTCTGCCCTAAGCAGCACCTGAAGTCAGATTATAAAGATGTTCAGTCTTCACTTCAGGACTTTGACACTGATTAGCAAATGACTAACAGAAATTGCACGCATTTTTAGTCTTTTACTTGCTTTGCATATCAGAAACTTACCTTGTAGGACATAGTACTCGCACAAACAGCAACCACACTGCTGAATTTAACAGCCAGTCTGTTAGCAAACTGTTATACAGGCATGAGAGTGTGGGGCTGCAAGGATGCGYGCAGTATACGATCCCGAAGAATCATTTTCTCATGCTTGGGTTCCTCTTATTAAAACTTCATCTTAGGTGGTGCTGACTATCCTCAACTCCCACCACCTGCGGTGATGGATGGATGCACAATAGCACCTCAGTAGATTTCATATGCCTTGGGGATGACTTGTASAGACAAGCAGCACAACAGCTCTGAGACTTTCAGCTTGCTGAGTCCCTTAATAATTCTCCCATGGGAGGTCAAGGCCCTCTCTTCTCTGCTGCAGGTGTCAGGCAGTCTGTCTCCCAAAATCTGGAATCAGACCAATTCCAGCAGAGACAAGTACCTGAATGAAACAGCACCCATCCCTTCACCTCTGCCACCCAGCAGCAGCACATCTTGTTGAAAAAGCCACATTGTTGGTGACTGCTTCATTTCACCAGGCACCCTGCAGCTGAGAGCGTCCCACATTGCCAACCGGGGACCAGACAGCCGTGACAGCTCAGTGACAGGCTGCCAGTCCCTCGGAGTGCCTCACCWCCCGGGAGACGCAGATCTGTCTAGAGCATCTGCGTGTGCATTTGTGCCACACAGGGAAGAGGGGCACACCCGCCTTCGCGAGCAGCAGGCTCTGCAGCCGCCTCACAGGGCGCCACTCGGCTCACAACCATCGCCCAGAAGTCATGGCTGGGCTCCCTGGTAAGAGGCCAAGGCTCTGGGCACAGCTGGAGCCAGGTGCTGTGCCAAAGAGACGGTGCTGCAGCCGACAAGCGGGCCAGGGCCCAGGAGAGCCAGAGCAGTYCTCCTCGCTGCAAGGGTGTTGCGTATTTCTCCAGCTTACCGCAAGGAGTTGCAAWGAAAAGAAAAATATGCTGCAACTGTATCTAAGACCCTACTGTTGAAGAGAATGGACTGTATTAAGATATAGACCATACCTGAGCATTTTCAGTAAAAAATGATTTACACTGACATGCAAATTTAACTAGATGAAGATTTGGATTATTTCCCCTATATCTTGGTTTGTGCTATTTCCCTGAGGTGGAAAAACGCTCTCTGCCAGTAATTCATTATAAATGCCCCAGCCATCCCTATTAGCTACAGCAGGTCTCCACTGCACTGCTCAKTATTAAAATATGCACAAACTTCTCTCCAACTCACCAAAACCAATTTTTGAATCACACTGAGAATTCAATCGCATTTCACTTCTCTTGGCTATAATCAACGTGTATGCTTCGCATATTTACCTTTAGCACAGGTACCACACATACATATATGGCAATCTATTTAACATACACAGGACTATGTTAGCTGAATGATGTACAAGGATAAATTATATATAAAATTGTGCACTGGGTGTTATATCAAAGTGCTCCATTAAACCCATGCTAAGTTGCTACTGAAGACATCAGAGATAAGAAATGGCAAAACTAAGCTGCATGCAGCAGCTCTATTAACTCAAACATATTGAACATCCTGGCACAGCTTACAAAGCAAGCACAAGCAATTCTGTGTTAGCCTGCCATGTAGCATACTCCCTAATACCCGTCCTACAAAGGGCTGAATGCCCTGAATTTCCATGAGAATCAACGCAAGTCGAAAGGCTCCAGACGAGATGGATGGTCTGGGCTCTATTAGACCTCCTCAGGACAAAGGGCTGGTGGAGAAAACAGCTCTGTCAACGTTAGCCAGCAGTGGTAGTGCAGCACAGTGGGAGCAGATGGAGAAACTGGTGCTGAGGGCCAGACGTTCTCACCCCATACGCTTCCCAGTCTGCTTCAGATGAGCTCTGGTCTCATCGCAGTGACCAAGGAACGACTGGCAGCCGGGCTCCACGAGGTGTCCTTCTCCAGGGCACATGCTAGCTTGAAGCCCTTGAGAAGCAGGCTCCAGATGCAAACTAGAAAGCTGCTTTAGAGACACTCATGAACATCCCCTGGTGGTTAGGGCATTTTTGGTRGCCCAGACGTGAGGATAAACAAGGGAGAGCCAAAGTCTCCTTTACACCCACACGCTGGTTAGCCTATCCATCCAGCTTTGAGAAGTGGTAAGCTAAGCTGCATATGGCACTACTAAATCAAATGCTTCAGCAAACAGCCTAGAAGAGCACACAGGGTAAGAGCGTAAGCAAGCATTCTTCATGAAGTGGAGTGGCAGGACTCCCGTGGCAGGCCAGAAGGACGCTACGAGAACCACACATTTAATTTTGCTATTTCTGACAATGTATCCAGGCTAGACAAGCACAGAAATACATGGCCAAGACAGTCTATAGGAGAACTATGCATTTCACTAGCAGTCATAGAATGCCTTTAAAAATACTGCAGTGATGGTTCACAAAAAATATGCAACTAGTTGTTTGTAGGCTATTTTTTGAAATTTACTGTGTTTTAGGTTATGTTTCAGCCTATACAGAATTCAATCAATACACTAAATTCTCTTAACCTAGCACATACGTGCATTCCCTTTAATGAACCTCACTCAGCTGCTGTTCTGTATTGCTGTGAGCCTCCTCCGTTAAATCACAATCTCTTTAATGAGAAAGCAGTAGCTCTAAACCTACGTGTCTGACAAACAGATCCTTCAAATATTTTTTACTGTTTTGTTCAAGAAGGCAAGAGAACACATGGTATCCATAAGCTATGAAACCTGAAAAACCCTAGCTCAGCATTTACTGCAATCATCTGCTGAAAGACAGTCACCCAAGGAAAGAAAAATATGATAAAATAAAAACTGTTTTATAAAACAAAAGGCCTGAACATGATTCATTACATGGTTATGTAAGATGACAGGGTCATAACACTGTGTAAGGTGTCTTACAGCAGCATGACACTGGAGTAACAGGGACAACTCAAGCCCTGTGTTTTCATTTTAAGTAGGTGCCCAAGTGCCAAATAGCAAGAGGAGAGCTACCGCTTCGAACATCTCCTGGCAAGCTACCTCCAAATATAAGTACAAGGTACCTCTTAAGGGTGGGTTCAGCTTTAGYGATGCAGTTGCACAACTCCTACTAACTTTGGTAGGAAACTTGCCAGAGAAAAGTCATTTCAAATGCAGGGCTCTTCTGTGATACGAAGAAGCAATCTCCCTCTAGCAGGATCCGGATGCACTCGTCTCTCAGCCGGGGATGAGCAGCGATAGCACAGGAGCTATATGGGCTACCATGGCTGCTTCCTTTTCTTTGCAGTCTAGCTAACACCAAAATGACATCTATGCATGTTTATGTCATTGTAAGGGCAGGTAAAGCATATGTAAAACAAATACAGGTATTTATATATATATATATATATATATATACATATATATATACCTCTTTCTTTTTTTACATAGCTCAGTCTTTGCCTTGTCCCAGAGGAGCTTTCATCATCACATTAAAGATTTTATTTTTGCTTTGACAGATGCCAAATTATCTATAAAGTCTGGCAGGCAACTATAGACAGATATCCATTCTATACAGATTTATTATACATCATTGATCCTCCTGCATCATTGACCAAATTCACCTCATTCTTGAGTATAAGTCATCGGATTGAAAGCAATGAAGGGTCAGATACTTGAATCGCTATCCTGACAGACTGTTAGGGAGGAAAGGGCCAGGCCAAGGCCAAAGCAAATCAGATCCACGGAAAAACTCCATTTGCCAACAACTGTAATGGACTGCAGCTAGGATATATTTTCTAGATATGCAAGATGCTCAGAACCAGTTAAATCATTTCTGCTGCTGCAGAGTTAAAAAATAAAGACTATATCCCAAGGAGTAAGACACACACCGTAGTCACCGATAAAGGAACTTTGATTCAATGTTGCAATTTAGTGCAAGATGCACAGAAACAGGACCTGTGCTACCTGCTACGTTAGCCCTAATGTCTGTGCTTTCCTGTGTGAGCACAGCACTTAGCTGAACCTCCATTTATTCTCCTCTATGCCAGACATCTTATTTACCTATTTACCAGTAGGGTAATTGCCACAGACTTAATGGCCTCTTCATCAGGTGCAGTGTTTCGAAGTGCTGCAGGCTGCAAAGCGCTACCCAGCGCGAGGCGGTAGCAGGGGTAACAGGGATGGCGCATTAGAAGGGTGTTTTTCAAACCATTTGCCAAATGAGTCTGACCTTCAGCAATGCAGTCAAAGAAATGGCTCTGCACAGACAGAAACACGACCGAAGCGTTCGAGTCGCAATAAAACTAAAGGCAAGYGATTCGGACAGAAACCGTAATATTCTCTTTCTCTGTTTCTCTCTCAATGCTAATTTCACTTCTCTCYGGAAATAGTGCATCTATTTGTTATAGTTTTCTACAGTTAAAGCACATGTCTACTTTTTCCCAGGGCTCTTGCTTCAGGAGTTTGACCATATTTACGGGGCTTTGCTCCTGATCGATCCCAGGCTGGCAGCTGTCTGCTCCCGACCAAGCCAATTCAGGAGCAGCTCCCTGGAAGCGGTTCGAGACCCTGAGGGTGAGTAGATGGATGTCGTTTACTTGAGCTTATCTGTGCCCTGGACTCCCTGTTGGYATCTCTTGAACAGGTGAGTGCTCAGTTGCTATAAATCAGCTCAGCTCTCTTAGGACTCATTTATATCAACTGAGAATCCAGCTCAAAATATAGAGCTAATCTCCCACGTATGAGACTGTCAGCCTGCATCCCTGGCCGAAAGGACCGTTATCAGGAAAGTAAGAGCTAGAGACGCTTAAGAAGTTCTGGAACTGCTATTCCGGCGGCCTTTTCACACACCAGGCAAAGCAGCGGGCAGATGCTCCTCACCAAGTCGTGTCCGTTCGCTGGGCATGTCAACAGAGACAGGAGCCAGCTTTTGCCCTAAGACAAGACAGCGCCTCACAATTATCATAGAAGACAAAAAAACTACAACTGGAGGCACCAGCAGATAAGAACAATATCATTGAGAACTTAGGTGAAAGCTCTCTTCGGAAAAACAATTCTCRGTTAAACAGACACAAATCTGTCAAACAGTATTTAAAAAATATGAATTCAGGGCATAACARCGATCTGGAGTTCTGTCTAGGGTTTATCAAGCCCATTATGTTCAGGAATAATTGAAATATAAGAAAATACAGCTGCCTACTGAAGAAACAAGGGTGAGCAGTATAACTAAAGGGAAAATAAAGGAATGACACCATTTAGTTTCACAACCGCATGAGCTATTAAAAACACAAATACTAAAGGATTCAGGGAAGATATTATTCATTGGTAACACGAGAGCATATAAAAAACTATCCTCACATCAACGCAAACACCAAAAGTTACAATCAAAGTGAATGTCTGAGCTCTGACCAAGATGCCTAGATATCTATCAAACTAAAAGCTGGACTTAAGCAAATTAYGAGGTACATTTTTTCACTCTTCCTTACTTAAAGTAATGCTAGAAGCGACACTTCATTCTCTTAGCRGTTCCCTCCGCTCCAGTGTTACGTCTTGCACCAGGAAGTTGCTACTCAATTGCAGTTTAAGGGCAGCTGAATCTGCCCCAACCCCATTTTTTGAATCTTTGCAAAAATACATCCGATTCTTCCAGAACGTGCCTTGCAGCGAGAGAACTGCTGCATTCAAGGCTAGCACGTTCTCTGTGCACAGTGATGGCTCTTCTCTTCGTTGCACAAATCCTTCTATCCTACCCTCACGCTGGACTGCASAGGTAATATTCACCGAGAGCAAGGATGCTGGAATGTGTACGCCGGGGTATGGTGCTCTCTTGGCAAGCGGGCAGCTAGAAGGGAGCACGGCGAAGGAGTTAAAGGCAAACGTAAACACAACTGTGCAGCCACAAGACCACGACTACACAGGGCCGAGCGGGCTTTTCACGTTAGGGCTGTACAGTTGCAGCCCTACAAACAGATTTGCGGATTAACAGTACTAAGTAAATAGCTAGGAYGAAAAAAGAATTCAACGTTGTTCGCTGAAATTTAACTTTTTTCCCAAAGCTCTAATTTGCTCTTAGTCTTGGAGATACAAGAGAAAAAATATGCAGAGCTGGTTACTTGTCCCAGCTGTCAGGATTGCAAAACAAATGAGAGATTTGAATAAGTTTACTTAATTGTTATCAGTATTAAAGGCACCTTAAGGGACTCATCCTTAGAATAATTTGTAGTAGATAATAAATTACATTTTCCTCTATTTTCTTCCCTAGGAAAACTTATTAAGACTTATAGTTAAAACTCCTGAACACAGTTCAACTAAATGTCTTTAACTGATAAACAGTCTATTTTTAAAAATGTTCTTTTTTCATGAAAACAGAATTTGCTCTCTTGAGAAACATTACTGAAGATTATTAACAGATGTTCTTCATCAAAACTGCTACATGAAACATCTCTTTACTTGCTCAGGAACTTGAAGCAGGAAGATTTTGGCACCTAGTTCCGTTCCCATTTGAAAATATTGGCCAAACAAAAA
>NW_028187177.1:282540-461930 GCF_003343005.1 Rhea americana | reverse complement strand
TTTTTTTTTTCCATAAATTTATACCAAATTTAGTAAACATTCTTTACCAAAAGAAAAAGCAAGACAAAATTCAGAAAAATTAAAACACATCATTAGCATCTCAAAATGTTTCAGAATTCATCTCTTATTTTCAAGATGAAAATGGATTTGAAAAAATAGAGCTAGATAACTTCAAAATGAAATGAAATGATAGCATAGTCTTCAGATCGAGTCCTAAATCTGGGCTTTCAAAATTAAGCTGCTTCATATGTTCTGCTTGCATTTATGCTCCTATACATTCTAACAACGGTAGTGTATCTAAGTAGAGAAATCTCCCCTCTAAAAATGAAAATACTGATTTGCGTTACTGATTGTAACTGGCAAATTAAAAAAAATAAGCAAAGCCCTGCCATAGCTTAAATTTGTGGCTATATCAAATTGAATACAAGTAATAATCAGGCTGAATTCTGTTTGATAGGTAGAATTAGAAATAAGTGAGGAGTGTTAAGAAAATTTTCAAGAGCTGTTAGCATAACCCAAAGCATCTCCTTCCAGAACTACTGTATAAATGCAGAGTTAGGATGAGGTAATGCTAAGCTGACTCTTTCCAGTGGTTTATTACATGGTGTAAAATTCTGGTCTGCTTCAGGCTGAATTTTGGCATTTATGGTCTCTGTCCAAAGACAATTTAAAACTGAGTTATGAATTTGAAATATTTTTTCCTATTATTTGCAAAAGTATAAGCTAAGAATTGTAACYCTTTATACGTTCCCTTTTCAGCTTGACAAATCCCAAATGGTCATATTTAATTAAAAGAAAATTTGCAGCCTACTAGCATCCGACAGCTCCTAAATTCTGCGGGGCTGTCAAGACCATATCAAAAAAAAGAAAGGAAAAAACAAACAAACAAAACCCTACTTTAAGAGAGGCAAGGCCAGAAACTAACATTGTGGAACGGGGATGACTGGATAAATTCTGGTGGAGAGAGGCACAGCACCCCTAATTGCTGCAGAAGAGGGGCTCTTCGCTGGAGCAGCCAGCTGGCCCCTGGACTCCCTGTGCTGCCTGGGTTGGTCTCAGCCTCCTGGCCCTGGGAAGCCAGGCACCACAGGCTTTCCCGCGTGCGAGCGGCCGAGACCCCCTTCCACAGCCCGTGTTCTCCTGGGACTTCACTGGTCCAGCCCACGYGGCTGGGACACGCTGCTCTGAAGCCACGGTACCTCGAAATGTTGCATACTCTCCTCCGTGCTTTCTGTACGATGGTCCTGAATAGCAGAGCTAGCGGAAACGTTCAGCACAAACAAATGCAGGAGATCATAAAACTGCATCTATGGTTTTCTCGCCCTCTCATAGGCACAAGAGGGCAGGCAGACACGAACACACGTAAATCTTCTTCTCAGGCTCATCCAGCACAGAAAGGGCTTTCTCATCACTGAAACAAAACTCTCTACTTCTTTCCAGTTTTTGGCAAAYGAAACATGGATTTTCAATACGGGAGTTGCTCTGTTATGGATTTCTTACTCTATCAAATATTTGAATTYATTTGCAGGAGAAAATATTCTCTGACTTGGTAAATGCTTCCTTAGAGAGCCACTCTTTTGCAGTCCAATCCCGAAAAGCAGCACCTGATCTCCATGCAGGCAGTGCAGCACAATCTAGACTTCAGTACCTAGGTAGAACCTGGAGATCTCTTCTGAAAGGTACTCTCTTAATGCCATATTTACTAGCAGGGGAAGCACTTAGGTATTTTCAGCAGGAGGCAACGTGGATGGGCTCCACTGTAAACAGTGCTGAGAACCTGTCGGTAAATCAGCTGAGGACAGGACAAAGCCGAGGGCAGTGAGAAAGACGCAGCTCACAGCTCGGCGTCGGACAGCAAAACTAGCTCTCTTCTGCTTCTTCCCTCCATGCCACACCACAGCAAAGTCCGTGTTCGGACGAGACTTCCCTTGCACCCCTCTCCAATGCTTTGCCCAATTTCTGTAACACTGCGAGGGGCCTGGCCACGAAGTGCGAACACTTACGGGACCCAAGCCAGAGCCATGCAGCACCTGCTCTGCAAGCACTCACCACCGCAGACAACAGGAACAAGATGCTATTGCACTGACCCTCACGTGGACTGGTATGACAGAAAGGGTGGCAAAAAAGCCCAAGCAAAAGGAACCGTTTGCTTCTATGATCAGTTTGCAGTAGCATAAAACAGTACTAAACTATTTGCATCCTAGCTTTTCCTATTACATTCATAGTGTGTAAAATAAGGACATAATATCCACTGTAATGAAAAACTTGGTGATGCCTAAGGGAGAGATGATCTTTGCTACAGGCATTGTGCAGTATAAGCTGACAGGGAATGAGCTGCAAAATAGAGAGGCAGCCAGCTCCAGTTGGATGTACTAATGTACACATTACTGCGAAGCCTATACTGTCCTTAGCTTGGCCACCTGGACCTTCACACACTTTCTGCAGGATATAATTTCCTACATATTTATTTTATAAGTCTTCAAATCTCTTTGCCATGCCAAAATTAGGGAATAAATTCTGCCTTGATTTAAAACCTTGCCCTATTTAACACATCTAATGAGGCAAAATCTGGTTTTGAGCCAGGAAATCCTTTCCATGAGGCATTTCCTCAAATTACACAGACTCTTGGCTAAAACTGGGGCCTAGCAAATACTACAACTCCTCAGCTTCGTATTTCCCTTCCTGTCTCAGCTGTGCTCCAAGATCTCAGCTTTCTTTTCAACTCCTTGCAGTTTTGGATACAATCTTAGATGCAGGAGCCCTGTGGGAAGCAGTGGGTCTGCAGAGCTTGAAATAATTGCTCCCTTGTTGAGAGCCAAAGGGGATCTTTAGGCAAACCTCCTACTCAGCTCTAGAAACCAAACGGCTCAGAAGCTGGATTCTGAACACCAGCACATGCAGGGGAGGCAACAGAAATGAAAGGTTTTCCTGAGAGAGCAGATGAACTACTGCTACAGTTTGCTCCAAGAAATGCAATTGCAGAGCCCTGGCCCTGTATTTCTGCTCTGCTGGCCACAGCTGAAGGGGTCTGAGTTTGAGGATGCTCTCCTTACTGTTAAGTGGAGTTACAATMATCTCCCTGCAATGCTAAGCAAATGCTCCCCAAACAAAAGTTCAGTACGGGAGACAAAAGGGAGCAGCGATGGTTTCCCTCAAGGGTGCAACGAGAAGAGGGAATGGACTGGAGAAAGGGTCCCTTTGCCTTTGGAGGGGCTTAGGAGTCCTATGGGCCAAGTGAGAAACATCTCTGCAGAGATCAGGAGAATGGATGTTAGAGGGCCTGATCTGCTTAATATTCATGTGAGCAAGGCTTTAGAGGAAGCCCGTCATACAGACTCTGATCCATAATATAAGTCAGCCTCTCTTACTAATGCCATTCGAACAAATTCAGGCCTGGAGGACACTTAGCTCTATATACTTATCTTGCATGAAACAAGAACATACAAAAATGAATGTGTTTTTTATGATAAAACCTTCTATTTTCTGAATGCTTAGATACTGCAGCCCAGCTGCAACCATTTCTGGGATATGTCCATTATATTTTAAGTATTAAGCATYTTGGAAGACTGGCTTACAACAAGAACTTTATATGATTTATTTGTAGCCTGTCAGGTTATGGTAAATTTAAGGGCACAATGGAACTAAAGTATCTTAAACTGAAACAACTGTAAGAGTGTCAGAAGAACAGATTCCCACAAATTTTACCTTGTTTARAATATCAGAGCCTCTATTAAAAGAATTCCAGGAAAAGTATTTCAATGAAATAATCTCTTGAGAAATAAGCTGTAAATTTAGGTATTTGCCTGGTACATTAAAAATTTGTAACAACATCATGCATCATTAGAAAAAGTAAGGTTTGCCTATTCCACCTCCTCCTTTTTAAGATAATAAATAATTATTCTAAACAATCTTTACTATTTGTTTTTAAACTATAAATATCAAATCAATTACTTGAAAGAACAGCAGCATTAAGATCTACAGGGTTGATGCTTAGAGCAGGTTTTGTGGTCCAGTCCCACCGAGCATGCCAATGGAACAGCAGCATCCACTCGGCGCTGCACTCCTGCTCTCTGTGCACCTTCCCCATGGGTGAGACAGGACCTCGCACCAGACCTCGGGCATCCTTACAGATCCTACACGTGTGCTTTGCCTTATGCCCAGCACCTTCAACAGCTGCAGAAGAGCGATCTTCTATCAGCATAACTGGATCCCTCATGTCACTGAGAAGTTTACTACTTATTGCATCCCTGTGTTAACAGGGAGCAGGAAAATGATGGGAGCAAGTGATTGGACAAATAAGAYATGATTATTGATTATAATATATGATATTATGTTCTAGTTCTAGCTCTACTATATTTTAGTRCCCGGTAAAAATGAAATGATGTTTCACCTGCAAATACTTTTTAATATTAAAAGAGGATATTTCAATCAGTGCCTTCCAGTAAAGATGTTTGTCAAAAAGAAGGGTTGCTTATCGATTTTCTGGTTTATTGTCTAAACAGCCTGAAATACTTTCTCAATCTCCTTGCTTCTCATAATTCCTTCTTCAGAGCAAAAGCGTAGTTTAAGCTAAACTTAACAACTATGTGAAACAGATTTTATTTACACACACTAATTGTACGCTTTCTCTCTTTTCTTGCTTTCTATTAATTCTCCAAGTTGTAAAATATATATATAAATATATTTAAAGCCGTTTCACAGAAAAGCCAGCGGAAAACTGGTTGGATGCTAAAGTCATAACTAAGCTTAGAATTAGCAGAAGGGATAAAAAAAATAATGGGGAAATGTGAACTTTAAAACGATGATGAATTCTCATTATCTGGAATAACGCAGCGTGGTTTGAATGAGCCCTGTTTAAGAGCGGAGATAGCGTTATTCTATTTCAGGCACTTTGAGTAGGCGAGCAAATTTTCTATGTCGGAGAAAAAAAATCTAATAAAATCCAAAGGACAGCAACGAACTTCTCTAGATTACCATGGAGATAACATTTGCATTGTTTGTCATACGTKTCATCATCACCTTCGCTACTTCATTATTTTCATAAGTGATTTTTATTTGCATTTCTTTCAGACCCAGGAAGTCTGAAAGACTTCTGCGCAGCGTGCAAGGTGTTAATGCTGCTTCCACTCACTCAGTCATCCTAGGACACCAATGTTTAGAGGACCTATATGGAAAGAAGGAGACACCACAATTCACAAACACACCATTTATTCTGATGTCACTTACTATAACTACTGTCCTCCTCTTTTGTTCCATCAATTGTTCCATCTGCTTGCAACTGCAAGTGGTATCCTTGCCTGCTGTATAGCTTTGTTACTATACCTTTAAGCTGAGGCTCTGTAAGAAAACAATAGTGAGATTAATGTGGGAAATCAGGATGTGCAGTTCCAAGAGAGCGGGATACTAAAACAAACCTCCTAGTTTCTTTTTGAGAATGAGGTAGGAAAAAGACCCGAGACAAAAGCAGGGCAACCAGCTTTGCAACACTTCTCCTTTAGGCTGAGATCAGATTTATGTCTAGAAAATCAATTGCCAAAATGATTAAATGCCGCTTTCTATTGTTATGTAGGTAGCACATTAAAATCTGCTTCCAGCAAATGCYGACAGCATGCTGTTTGGCTTCAGGAGCTCAGCCCTATCTCATTTAAGATTAGGGATGTGCTGGCAAAGAGCATATTCTGCCTTTTAAAAAAGGTGTGATTTCTTAAATGGAGAGGAAAAAAAGAACTACTAAGATAGCGCTAACAAGAGCCGTAGTGACAGTTGAGAGCCTAAATATATAGCAGCAAACGTTTACGACAGGAACTGCTGCAGCTCTAATAAACAAACCCCCAATCTTCGCTGCTCCAAAGAGTACAGAGCATCCAAAGTGATAAACTACTCAATGAACATATGGAAAATGGAGGGGGGAAACCCTGAAATCCAACAACGTGTGGAACTGCAAAATAAATATTACCATAAGGGTTGAGGTAATTACCTCATCAGCTAGAAGAAGAAAGATCAAAACAACACACAGTCTGGATATTTTTTTTTCATAATCATCCTCATATCCACAGTTAGAAAGTGAAATATTTCAGATCATTTTAGATCATTCTAGATCAAAAAGTAAACAACAACAGGATTTGCTGTCATTTAAAGAAAATATTCAAGTAATGCACCAAGAGTAATTGCAGGAAAAAAAAAAAAAAACCAAAAAAGGTCTACTTCCACTGAATCCCAATGACATCTGCATTGTAGCCATTTCACACAATTATGCTAGTCAGGAGGTGATGCATTCTTCGCAGCTCACTCCAAAGCAACTTAATTCAGAAACAAATGCACTGTGAAGATAGCATGTGTCATTTCACTGCAAACTTCCCATGCCTGGATAAGACTTCTTGTGCTTATAATGAAAGAAATTAGAGGAGCTCTGCTACTGTGTTTCATTTTAATAGGAGCTGAAGGTGTAAAGCTTACAACAGTTTGCATAATTATATTACTTCCTATTAGCAACCTTTAATAAGTGTACACAGAAAACGAACCCAGCCACCACTCTGGCTTTTTAGCAATAACACATGGCAAAGCTGCTTGCAGATTTGGAGCGAGGCCCCTCTTCTGTGGCTGCTGAGAAACACAGGCAGGTTAAGTGGCTAACAGCATCAGTGTCTCAGCACAGCAAAGCAAGAGGAACTTTGGGGAGGGGGGGGGCTTGCTCCTGCCATGTGCAAAAACCACTGGGATCAGGGACTGAGCCCTTGTGCCTGATCCTCGGCACCGCTGGTGCAGAGAACCGTGCTTGCAGGAGGCTCCTAGGAAGGGACAGGGCACCAAAGCAAAACTCTGGAAGGCGCTAGCAAAAGCAAAAAGCCTCTTCTCCCGCAAACATTACTGSCAAATAATAAAGCAAGGCAGAGGCAGGCTACGAAGCAGGAAGACAAACCCAGATCCTAAAGCTGCTAAGTTATTGAACGTACAGAGAAGGAATACACGACTGGAGGAGGCGTGCATGGGGAACTTCCCCTGCTAGCATCTCCCCCACAAATAAATCACGTGTGTTTGTGTATGTGTAATGGAGAGACAGACTATTGAGTTACCRGAACACGGGTGGACACGTGTGTGTGAGGCAGAAAGCACCTGTGTTAGCCAAATAAAATGGATGAACATGAGTGGGGAAGGGATTGGTACTCACATCTACCAGACTATGAAGCCAGGAGTGAAAACACCTGCATGTTAATTTTAATTTTTAGTAGCCTGAGCCCCGCTTTCCCCACGTCTGCTGCGCATCATAGATTGCATTAAATGAAACAAAACCACCCCCTAAAYGTGTAACCCTTGCCAACCTGGTCGCCTTCTTCGCCTTTTCTTGGAGCCAAAGAGTTTGACCCTGGAAAACACGTTCAACTTGTTCTTGTCGCAGCTTCCCTTGCTCTTGCTGGGGCTGTTGACACACTTGCAGGCATTGGACTTCTCCCGCTCCCTGGCTTGTCTCTTCTGGCGGATCAGGGAGCTGGCGATGGCTGCGGCCATGGCCGCCACGGCCCCGACGGCTCAGGTGCGCGGGGTCTGCTCGCCGGCCGCGGGCACCGCAGCCAGCATCGCGACCCCGCGCCCGCTGCCGACTGGCTCCGGAGCAACGCAGGCACCGGTGGGATGCTCGCACCGGAGCCCCGGCTTGGGATGCAACAGTTTAGCCGACGCGGTTCGGTCGGCTGTGAATCTCCCCTTCTGATTTTCCGATGCTTTGTTATTCCTCCCAGCTTCTGGCAGCGGAAAGTTTGCAGGCAGAGATGAGTGTTTTGAAGGAGACTGAGCAGCTCACTTGCAGGGCATCCCTCCGAGCTTCTCCAGGCGCGCTATTCGCACGCAGGCACAGCACATCCACTTGGTGCAAGATCATCGCATCTCTGCCTGGCCCCGGTTTCTCCAGTGAACTTTTCTCCCCCCACCCACCCTCCCCGTCCAGAGCCCAGCAAACACCTGCGAGGCTCCAGCAGGGTCTGTCCTGTTGCAGGGGCTTTCCGGACCCTTTTTCCTCTTCTCCCTTAAGCAGACATCCAAAGTAATCAGCAACAGAGAGGCGGGGAGGGGGTGCTGGTGCCCAGAGCCTCRGCTGCCTGCTTCTCCATGCCTCAGGAAGCCTTCTCCCCTCGGATCCTTACAGGTGCTGCCGGCAGCGCAGCCTCCCCTCTGAGGRCATGCTTGGCTTTTGCGTTGCAACACTTGCAAGCGCTCGGTAAACAGCAAGAGCTCCCCTGACGCCTCGCTGCCAGCAGCACCAGCGCCGGCACTGCAGCAGCAGTAGTCTTCAGGCAGCGAATGCACGCACACACCGGCTCGCGCGCACCCCGGGAGCTGTGCGCTGGCTACAGAAACGTGGCAACGCAGCAAGCTCCTTATCACCACCCTCCCCTCCCTTCCTCCTCCTCCTCCTCCCTCGGGGCGGCTCTTTGTGCAGGGAGGTGCAGGAGAGGCCCCAGGGAGCCGGGCAAAGGCAGGCAGGGGACAGAGGCACCCCGGCTGCCCAGGGGTCCCTGCCGGCACCAAAGCTGCCTCCCGCGGAGGCGCAGACACCCAAGCAGACGTGACTGTGATAAGCAAACACGCGTCGCCGGGGCTTCAGCCGAGCCGGGCCACCTGGCCAGGCAGCAGGACAGCAGCACAGGTAGGCAGGTGGTGGGGACACGCTGACCCCCTGCTTTTGCCCTAGCCTTGCAGGAAGGTTCCCCCTCCCCTTCTGCCTCATTGATTTATTGGAGGCTTTTTGCCTCTCTCTTTTCTCCCTCCCCCAACCTGCTCTCTAAGATACAATTTTCTAGCAGAGACTAGAAAACCTATTTCCTTGCAATTTCCACGTTCCCTCCTTTGCCTCCCTGTTCCTTAGTCCCCAGACCCACTCTCATGGCAGCAGGGGTTATTTGCCCCTGGCCAGCTGGGCCAGCAGGGCAAAGCCAGGAGTGCCAGGCTCGAGCTATCAGGGGCCAGGTGGCGAAGGAATGGGCTGCATGAGCAGACAGAGGACCTGGGGCCAACAGCAGTGCCAGGAGCACGGGAGCCATGCAGAGGAAGGGGCAGCTGCAGGCAGACAGGGGAAGGCGGCTCTGCTACTCCCTGGGCACCCCTGAGGCCAGTCAGGGCTGGGAATGGGCTCAGGTTATAGCCCCCTCCTTAGAGATGGGAGAGCTTTGTGCAAGAAACAGGAACCAGCAAGTCAGTCTCCAGCTCGCTGGATGCAGAACCTGCCTGCATGCACATCCCAGCATAGAGGAGGGCAGGAGATCCTTGGGGTCCCCTGGAATCTCTCCCATTGCTCTTTAGAGCACTGTCAATGGTTGGAGCCTCCAAAAGGCTAATTCAATAAGAAATAAGACAGGGATGTGTAAACCCTGGRGCCAAACAACTATCCAGACAGTTTATCCTAGAGGCAGAGGGGCTTCACAGTTGCTCAAGGATGCTGCAGCAGGGTGGTATATCCTGTGAGCTGGATCCTTGCCATAGCTGAGCCCAGAAGAGACCTGGAGGTCCAGCTGAGCCTCGGAGTTAAGCGTCCTCAGCGCCAATGTTCACTGAGTTCAACCCCAGGGCTTCCTCTGGGCTCTAAGGATGGGACACGAAGAGGCAGAGCCTCCCACACGTGTGGTTCATTGTCACAGTGCATGGTTTCAGGTACGCCCCAGAGGTACGTCCGATCAGTGGCCAGTCCCCAGCCTGCTGATGGGGCAAAGACAGGCTCCCACAGGCAGCACYGCAAGAAAAGCATCTAAGGGGGAGCTCCTCAGGGGGACCATGGGAGCACTTCTCTCCACAGTAGGCACTTTATGGAGAGCACTTCTACTTTAATCAGAGGTACCCATGCGCCTTCTTCRCATTTCTGCCTCTGCCAGGCTTTGCAGTGTATGTGCCTCTTCCTCTCACACATGCCCATGGAAAAGCCACATGTCCTCTCTTCCCTTCTTGGGCTACACCCTACCAAAACAGGTGCACACAGAAGACCATGTCACGCCATTTCTTCACTTCAAAAAGCTCAGTTAATGTGCAGTTCACCGTACCTCTGCAATCATTACTTGCAGTCACAGGATTAGAAATAGCTCACAGTGGATCCTCATGCTTCCTCCATCTGGAATTTCTGCCCCGGTAAAACATACCACATACCTATGCCTTACCTACAGAAATGCCCATAAGGTACAAATTCTGAAGATAATGTCTAACTGAAACCACAATGTGGCCTAAAACCTTGACTGCTKATAGAGTATATCAAATCAGCAGTCCCACATACCCATCCACAATGCCTTTTTTCTGTAAGATGCATGCGTATACATATAATACCCATACTTTCCTTCATTTTCATGAGGTGCTTTATGATGTCCAAATATTCACATTAAATAAACACTCCTAATTTCTTATTTAAGCTAAACAGTAGTGTAAAAATAACTGTAATTCACAAGTTCCACCACTACACTCGTCTGCCAGTTCACATAAGACACGTGAAATCCAACCTAAGAGACAGCCAGTTGGATATTATTAGTAATAACTCATCCTACTCAACTCACCAATAATAGACTATRAATTTTGCCATCTCTCCATTTCCAGTACGGTCACAAGACTGATCTTCCTGAGGCTCACCCATTATTTTATAAAAATTTTCAGTCTGAAATGCAGTATTTGATCTTCAGACCAAAGTGGAGCTACCTCTTTGTGATCCATCCTATACATCATGTATTTCATTTTCAGAACAGATAACTAGAACTCAGAATTCAGCCTACCTTGAAAAACCTGGGGAAAAAGCAGTATATAAAAACAGTATTTATGATACTGTCAAGCCAACATTCTAGTCTGCTTACTTGAAATCCATAAAGAAAATTCATTTGCATAAATGTTCCTTGACAAATAACTAAAGAGAGGAATTAAAAATAGCATATATGCATAATCAGATTTAAGTTTCAAAAAACAGTCATCCAGATTTTCTGCATGATCAGCCTCTCCATCTATAGGTACTCCTACAAACATGTCTTCATTTACTATAAATGGCTTGTGAAAATACAGATCCTATTGGGAAAATGCCTTTGGTACAGGACCAGTCTTTGGACTGCCTCAATTTTACAAATACAAAAACTTGAAGAACAGCTTTCCAGCTTTCTTTTATTTGAACAGCAAGAATTGTTCACTCTCATCCATGCTAAAAAGGTAACATGAAATAAGAYAGCAGTCTAAACCACTTTTTGAACATAGAAGGCAGCCACAAATGCCTTGAACATACGTCCTCTTTCTTTTTGTGTGATTATTGTAACTAAGCAGACTTAAAACTGAAGAGAAACTTCAGCCTCATCTCAGTCAAGAATTAAGCATCTCTAAAGAAATCAAGATGGGACAGATCTGGAGGACTGTGAATCTGGTACAGTTAGTGTCAGAGACAGGGCAGTGTCCTGACCCAGAGCTGGGAGCTGACCTAGCAGCAATTCTACTATTTTCAAGTGGACAAAGATCTCGCCCACTATAATATACTCGAGCCCTCAGAAGTTGACTGGTTTAGGTAAAAATAAAGGCTGCAATTTCAATGTCCCAAACCAGAATTGGCTCTCAGATTAATATAGAACATGATTTTCAGCCAAAACGCATGCCACCCTCACTRTCTGGCTCCTGCATGAAAAAGCATCAAAACACTATCATTGGCCCAAAGCGCAGATTGAGTATCATTGGTCATTTTAACAGATTAGAGGAAATGCTCCATCTCCTTGAATCATTTGTACTGTGGCTGCTCCCAGAGCACTGCTGTTTTTCGTAAGTTTGAATCTATCCTGAGCGCCTGTGGGCAGTGCTGTCATGAAACAAACACCAAGTTTTGACAAGGTGCAGAGGCTTCGTAGCACACGTACAGGTGCCTGTTGCAGGCAGCGCGTTGCCTGCGAACAGGGGAACTTCCTTCCCCCCACCCAACTGATCACATATCCTATCTCAACACATGAATGTCAACAGATGCGATCAAGTGTAAAGCAGCATATCGATGTAGCATTGCTGTCAGAGAATGAAATGTGGAGGAGAGACAGCACTTTCTGGCTGCTTGTTAAAATGAACTGGTGATTGGCATGTGAGTTTACCATGTCACTCGCTCAGGGACCCAACCTCCTCTCTGCCTTATAGTGATCCTCGTGACACATTCCCATAAAGGAGTGGCTCACTGCCAGTCCCTTGGGTCAAAATATCCTGCCCTCAGACTAAACAGTGTGTTCAATTATTTCCTCTTCCCCTATAGATAAGCATAAACATATGAATTCAGAGATTTATAGTAGGCCCTATATAAACAAGTAGATGCTGAGAAAAACATGCACTGAGTGAAAATGGAGACCAGAAGAAAAATCAGAACCCCATTCTACACCTCAGGTCAGTGCAGCACAACACTCAGATCRCCTCTCCACGTTTACAAGGTTGAAGCCTTGTGTGACAACAAAATTTCAGCCTGGCATCAGATGTCAGGCTCTTGTGACATCAAGTAACATGCCACTGCTGTCACAGAATAAGCAGAATAAGAAAAAGCTTCAGAGTCAAACCCAGGGACTATTTCTACTGCCAATACTCCCAACAAGTAGAGAACTATTTTCTGAAAAGTGCCACCAAAATCACTGCCCTCCCTTTTCAGATCGAGATAAACAAGACTTCATCCAGTCGGCGATGACACAGCAGCACTGAGGCCCCCAGTGACTTTTTTCTCTTTTAAGTAAACAGAATTACTATTCACCAGGAAACAGAGCTGTTCAGACCCAAGACTTGCATCACTTAGCTCCTCCGTGAGACATCCCATGGAAATGACTCAGCCTTTCTTCTGCAGCCAGCTCCGTGGCTGGCCAGTGGCTCTGCAGAATGGGAAATGCTGTGATGTTCCCTGCTTCCTTTCTGTGGGAGGAAAGAGTACAGTTTCCTGGCCAGTTCATTACCCCAGAAAGCCTAATTTTACCCCCTGTTTAGCAGCAGATTTAAGCTAAGTTGAGAGGTCATCTAGAGGTTTATTTTTACGTGCAAGGTGGYAAGCAGCATTTCTGGAAGGACTGGGCCTTCAGGCAGCTCCAGACCAAGGGCTCAATTTTGATGATATTTTAGAAAACAGACCAACTGGGATCCCTTAAAGTTAACCTTAATAGTAAGCATTCACTTTAATAACCAGCTTTATATCAGCTGTATTTCTGTATCTTTACACAAGACCGTAAGGCACTTGTAAGTGGTGAAATGGATGTTCTTGTGTGTGCCTGTGCCATGCATCTTTTCAAAAGCACGCCTTGCTGTCCTATTAGGAACAGATTAAAAACAAAATAAATTCCTGTGACACCAGTGTAGACATGCTGATTGGACTCATTTGTACAAGAGCTCACTCCTTGCATGCATGGAAGCACATTCCATGCCACAGTCCAAGGGAGTAGGTGGCTGATAGAATTTTGTCTTCTCAAATTGCAGAATCATGTATCCCAATACCAGCCAGAGACCCCTGGGTGTTCCCCACTACWGAATAAATCTGTGGCGCACAGGGCTGGATGTGCAGAAATTGGGCCCTACCCAGCAGAGAAGCATATTCTTATTCAGAAGCATGAGAGTCATCTCATTAAGACTACCAAGATATTTAAAAAATAATTATGCACCTAATGCATTACAAAAGGTTCTCATAGGCTGATCCTATTCTCTTACCAGACCTGCATGTTTGCTAGGACAAGTTTCATTGACTTAGACAAGAATTAAGGCCTCTTCATAGCGACTTACCCTCCTTGCTGAATGCTCAGGATGGCCAATACACATTAGATCGAGAGCAACAGTTTCCTCTCAGATTCTCAGAGAAATTTTTCATCTTCTCTGCCCCTTCCCAGCTGCAAACTCTGATTCCTTTTGACTGTTTCAGTCAAAACTGGATTTGATCTGCCCTGGTGGAGCAGACATTTTTGGAAAAGGAGGGCATTGTTTGACGGTATAACACTGAAATAGTTTTGCCTAGGTTAATCCATATTCAGTCATYTCAAAATGTCAACCACAAAAGATAGTCTATCCGGTGCATAAAAGATCAGTGCCAATCACCTGGGAAAGGTCACAGAACAAACACAAGAGATCAGCTCCCAGCACTCTGTACACTCCCAAATTAGGGAAACATTATTCCGGTGCCTCCAGGTGCCCAACCTGAGCCAGGAACTTGCAGCAGCAATCGGCCAGCTTCTCTCTGCCCACCACAAAAGTATAGCAAATACACTTGAGAGCCTCCTGCATCAGTGTGTGCAGAAACTTGTTCATGCCCCTCACAGCATGATGACACTCAGAAGCATCAGTGTAAATGACAGCATATCATCCTTGAAATATTTACATCTCAGCATAGGACACACTAGACGTGGGTTTTATGCCACTATCAAACTTAACATAAGGCCGCTTTACTACACGACAAAATACCATAAACAGTCCTTCACAGATGCAGAACAAGTTGCCTGGGGAACATCACATTCATTACTCAAACAGATCTTTTTCCATCATTTCACAGATCTGATAATTCATCCTCTGTCAAGAGCTTGACAAAAACAAACACTCACTAAGTTTCCACTGAGTTGGAGCTTCTATAAGGTTTCCTCCTGTCACCTGCACCCAAGCATTGCCACTGACTTCTCAGGGACACAATTTTTGCTTTGCTTAGAAGCTAAGTTTTCCCTACTGCTTGACTTCACAGGACTAGAGAGTCCAATTCTCTGCAGCCATGTGATGGATGCCAAGCTTACTGCTTCCTGTTGCTGTGTTAATGATCTGAGACCCATCTGTTTTCTAAGAATGAAACCAAATTATCTGGGCTGAGATCAGAAGACCTGGTAACAGTTTTCTGCGACTTTCACCTGACTGCAGAGATTATAGCATCAAGTTCAAAGGAGAATGTGAACAGTCAGTCACAGATGAAATGAACTTTGAGCAAAAAAGCCATTTCTTAGATGGAGGCAGTGCTTTCCAAGAGCTGGAACCCCTTATAGGGCAGCTATTTCCGTAAATGTGCAAGTGGGGCTTTGCTCTGCTCACTATCGTGGAACTGGAACCCGTTTACCTGAGCAAAAAATGCTAGTCTCATTTTTCTACTAATCAGATGGAAGATGCAACTTTGAGGATTAGGAAAATGGTCCAAAAGCTAAAACTTCCAGATTATATGCTCTATTCATCAGGTAATAATGGTGATAAAACAAAGTCTATCTCACCCAACTTCAGTAGTGTAAAAGTAAGGTTTTTCTAAGCTCATCTGAGCCAACTATCTTGACTGTACAGCCAAGAAAAAAGTTTCAGACTGCTGCATTTATACCCATTCAACCTAACCTCCATCCAAAAAGCACCATTATCTTCACAGCTGCATAAAGGAAAATACTATCTCTATCTTACTGAGGTATCCTTGGGGGGTGGGAGGCGATTGAGACTATCATCTACCTTATAATTTCTATCTACTATATTTRTAATAGATTAATCTATGAATCATCATAGATCATCATCAAAAAATAATTAACATCCACCTAGCTCAGTCTCTTGTTTCTGGCAGTGCTCAGAAACAGATGTGAAAATAAAAACTGGCCAAGTACTCACACACACTACCAATCCTCCCTTGCCCCCAAGACATATCTTCCAGCAACTGGCCCTCATATCTTAGCAGAAACTGCTGCCAGCAACAGTAGATCAAAGATTACATCTATAAATAGCATGGGAAATCTTAGATGGAAAAAAGCAACATATGATAAGTAGAAATATATTCATTAGCATATGCTAGAAGCTTTTTTTTTTTTTTTTTGTGAGCAACACTCACAAGAAACATTGCCTAGCAAAACGGGAACAAAGACCACCAGCCAGCATTCACCATATTGGATTTAAATAGGTCTGAAGCATGAAGACCAGAACAATTGTGTGTGCAATTTATATATCAGCAGATTAGAAGAAATTCAGAGAAATCAATTCAGAGACGGACGCTGATGGTAGAAGATCTGCTACTGCTCCTGATTTTCACATTGACTGCATACATTTCYGGGGAGTCAGACCTCATCAGAAAGCATGGAAAGATTTTGTTACTCTGCAAAGAAACAATGTTTAGAAATCAGAGGAATAGATGTGATGTTGCCCCAGCTAAGCACTGTTATTCTATTGGTTATGACAGGAACACATTTGCTTGTGCAGAGCGYGAGTAACTGTAGCTGCATTTTTTAACTGCAAATCACCTTGAAGGCAGTAGATTAAGCTTCAGAAGTTGGTACAAATACAATATTCAGATTTTAATTAACTGACCTACCCATGCGTATGGCCTTAGCTACTCCCCAATCCTACATGCTAAACATGAATTGGACTTGTTCAGACCTCTGCAAATATGGGTTCTACGCTCATAATCCAGGACTTCAACACAGGATGAAGTTGCCTCTCTTCCTGCCTCTCTTCCCAACTCACAGATATGGGTCAAATCAAGATATTTCAACAATGCTGAGTTCCACAAACACTGGAGATTCAGAGCAAAGCTGCTAATGCTGGAAGAACTTTTACCACTTTCAGTCCTTCCTTTCTTTCCATCTCTRTAACACATGAAATGTCTTACTCGGTGACTATATTTTTAAATCATTATTGCTACAAATTTTAGCCCACTTAAAAAGTTCTGATGTAAGGTCGTTTCAGGAGATTTTAGGTATAATACGAAGTTTCTTCATATTATAGCGTACAGGAAGTACGCTGCAGAACAATCCGTAAACAGTTACGAGATAAACAAACAGCTCCGACTTCCAGCACTTTCAGCAGCACACCCCAAGGCATGGCACCCGCGCTAAAACCAGAAGCAAGAGGGACACCTAGAGCTGGTTCCTGTCACTGCCGCAGCAAGGTCATTCACCGCCCGCGCCGGTTTCCTTTCGGTCACCGGCGATGTTTCATCACAGCGGCCGTACGCGGCGCCCCGCGGCCGCGGTGAGCGGCGGGCTCCCGCGTGCGCCCGGCAGGCGGGGGCGGGCCGGGCGCTCTCCGCGGTGCTGATCGGCCCCGGCCGGCCGCGCCCTGCCCGCTCGCTGCGGCGCTCCCAGACCTCCCAGCACCGGCTGGGGGGTGACCGAGCCCCCCCTCCCCGGCCTTTCCACAGGGTTTGTTCCCGCTTCATAACCAGCCAGCAGCACCTCTTTTGTGGACTGCGGTTAGGACGCGTGCTACAGAAAAGCCGCCCTCCGGCAAACGCTGCGATTGCTTCAGAACCGCTCTCACACTAACTCACCGTTTTCAYAAAGCAAGAGCAAGGCATTTAGTAGTTAAAAACCTAGATTGCACATTAACTGACTACATCATGTGAACACTTAAAAAAAAAAAAAGTTAAAACACTGCAGATTGTTTATTTCACATTCTATACTCATCGTTATTTAGGTTTACTAGATTAATTTCAAGGAGAAAAAAACATGGATGCCGCATGCAGTGTCATAGAAGTTGCTTACGGATTGTATTGCATTATTTCAAATAAAGAATGATATATGTCCTAGAGAATACAGTTAATATCTAACCCTCCGCACACACTGCTAATCAGATTATTGTTTTATATTGGGGCATTTTCCAAGAGTCCTTGAATTCGTTTTTCTCTTCTAGCCACAGGGCGTTGGTTCTTCCAATAATCTAATCATTTCGTATATGAAATGCAGAGAATATTTTTTCACTTTTAAGAAAAATAACTTACACCATCACGAGYCTTTAGCTAAAATATTTGCAAAAGAATACAGAAATGCTGACGTTGTTATTAAAAAAGATTTTCAAGTTATAAACACCACAACAAGATTGTTTTTAGTTAACGTTAGCACAGTACTCTCATGCAAGGCAATAAGAACAGAACTGGAATTATTGTCTTTTTTCTTTAAAGCAAGAATTAACTTTATACCTGTTACAACATTTGGGTACAAGATTCACTGAATATGAAGCAGAGACACTTAAAAGGCCATAAAATAAACCAAACATGCTACATTTGAAATACTTTAAACAAGAGAATAAATTTGCCAGTTCAGTAGTATACTCGGTAGYATATTCTGTATATCTACATTTCCAGTCAGTTATCAACAATAACTCTTGCCTTAAATAGTGTACTTTAAAGTAACCAAACAAAATTGATGCAAAGAACTATTACATTCTTTGAATAAATATTAAGCTTTAATTTCTTTACATAGCTTATCGTCTCTACATAGGATTACTGCCAGGAAAGACTTTCTAGTTTTTCATTTAAAAACATCGCTCAAATACATCTTACCTGAATACGACTTTCTTAACCCCAAAGCCATGCTTCCTTACAAGCTGCTCCTACCCAGACAATTGCAGTCTACATTTGGAGCAGACACACAGGGAGTAGATCAGAGAAAGTTTAAGGCATATTTAAAGTATTCTCTAAGGTACTGGCCAGAAACATCAAACCCATACTCGCGGTATAGAGAGATCATTAATGGGCATTAGTGACAGGCCATTATGACTTTCAGAGATCATTAAAGATTCATAATGTAGCAGTATTGTTCTGGCAACATCTAACTATTTCTTGGACATAAATGTACACTTCTCCTACATGATTTACTTAAACTTATTATTTTTGAGTGTCAAATTTTATTTTCTGTCTCCTAGAATTACAGAGAAYGTCTGTAACAGGATACCGTGGTACATTACGCCAGCCATAGGAGTCTGGTGCTCAGTTTGGTTGATACCTCTTCTTGYAAGGCATTTTGCAATATGAATGCTCAACAATCCTCATGAGGTAGAAATCATATCATACTTTCTTTATAAAATAAGCTGCACTATTGATGTAGCATAAATGTTACAAGTACAAAAAGCACTTACAAGAATTACATTTGCTAACAGTTCTGAAATAATCACCCTGTAGAYACCTTTTGATATTTTTAATCTCCACTCAAGCATTTTCAGAAAAGCTGCTTTTTTTGACACTTGGATTTAGTGAAAATTATTAATAAGATATTCTAGTTGGGGCCAAAACAGCTATTGCTAATGTAACTTTGAGGAGTGAAACAACCACTGTTATAGTTCAATTGTGTTAATCGAGGGCTGGATTTGAACATTCTGTTCCTGAACTGAGACCTTGTTTAACTTGTCCTTGTTCCRCAAAGCAACTTGAGCCTATGCTCACTTATGACGTAAATTGCTGAGATTTATGCAATTTAGAGGCAGAGTCAGTGTTCAAAATGAAATACCATCTCTAACGTGATTTGGTCATAGTGGAGTCATACAAATACAAGCTGGTATGGAGCAGCTGTTTAAAAGGGCCTTTCCCTCTTCACTGGGAGTCACTGCTCTCCTCCACTAAGACACGTTCACAAGTCACATGTGCACAACCTTGGTTAATTTTGCAGTGCAACACACCAGCATTGTGCATATCCCACTCTGCATATCAGGAGGAAAAGCATCAGATTCCAGCTGAGGAGCAGTAACTTCTTAAATCCTCCTAAGTGACAACTTGCCAACACATGACACTTGCTAAAGATGAGACACAAAAGTCACAGGCAAGTTACCATCTTCCAGAGCCTGGGCTTTAAATACAAAAATGACTACTGAAAGTGATCTAGCCCCTGAAATCACTGAAGCAATTTAACATGTTTTAGAATTTATGCTTCACTGAATCTGGACCTAAAAGGTGAAGTATGTCAATTTACTACTAATAAATAATCTTTCCAAAATAATAGTTAGTGTTTGCTAATTCACATTACTGCTTATATACATTTGGAACTCATGACAAAAAGCATGCAAAAAAGAATCCTGCTGTAAATTCCAGAATTTAAGAATATTTATGCTAAAGAAATATTTTTTCTATTTATTACTCCAGAATCACATAAAATCAAGCTGAGTCTTGCTGATACCCAAATAAATTGTACTATTAAACTTCCCCACTGAATTATTGCTGCCAGGAAACAAGCTGTACCGCACCAAGAAAACTGCAGCGGGCAAAAATAAATTTGAGTCTGAGAACTCTCTCCTTGGAAATGGTACTATTTYCACTAAAAGACAACAGAACCCCACGTGGAGGAGCGTAATAAAGCCTAGCTCTAATTGCCTGCTGAGTGCTGTCAATTTCTAACCACTGACCTCGAGTCGATGGGTTTTATGTCACCATGTCGATTATTGACAAGCAGTCAGAAGCCAACAGTGGCATTGCTTACTCCTTCAAAATTATAAACAAGGTTAATCTGCTCGTAGATGTAGTTCTTTTCCCATAAGCACCAGTCCATAAACCTCCTTTTTGCAAAGCCTGCAGGAATTTGTAATGACAACTCCCCCAAACTTAAACCATTCTCATTAAAATTTAATGACAGTATTCCGTCCTCTTCAGCTACCTCAAGAAGAGTTTAAATGAAATCGGAATCATTTCTAAGGTTGTATACTAAAACTTTTGAGCTGTATACTGAAAATGTAACCTGCGTCCAGCTGACCCCTATTACCGYCTGGTTCTTCATTACATGCCAAGTGGTTTTGTTGTTTTTATTAACAAGAGGAAAATACACCTTGTGTCTAATCTCCACTCTAATCACTTTATGGCTGTTGCGTGTGCTCAGCGCATGGTGAGAGCTGTCTGGCGAAAAGCAACACAGCTCCACTGAGATCCCTCCATGCTGTTGATTTAGACCAGCTAAGACCTTGCCTTGACTACAGCATCTATTACTTCTGTAGAACATCAGTTTAAACAGCAACTACGTACTGTGTACAGGACCTGCAGCAAGAGAAGTGAATGTAGAATTTGTAATAAAAAAGGCATTTCACATTTTATGTATCAACAAAAACCAAGCTGACGTTTGCTATGAAATACCCGTTGCAGATTGTCACRTTATAAGAACTGCAGATGACTAATGAGTAAAGAACTTGCAATGAGAAGAGATGATTTGGAGAGGCTGTTTAATCTACACCTGGCTTTGATTTACAGAAGACAAAAAAATAAATCAAATAACTGAAGATAAATCAATAGGTAGATGAGTTTCACAGGAAAACGGATGAGCAGCAAGGGCAACATACACTATTATCAGTGATAACTGTACTCTGCTAGACATGGAAGTCACGGAAACGACTGTCCAAAACTCAGTTAGTAGAGAGGTAAAGTTAGCAAGAAATAACTGAAACACTGATGTAAGACAGCTCTGGGCAACACAAGAGAGGAAAGGAAAAGGAGCCAGCCTCAAAACTGAAGCTGGGTTGTCACGTTAGTACAGTGCTGTGCTCAAGTTCAGGACTGACTACCCTTGTCACAGCTACACACTAACACAACCACGCAACTGTCCGTTCAGAACAAACCTGTATTTGACTGACTCTGGCATCTGGAGGAGATATTGTGAAGCACTCTTCGGAGCTAGGAGGTATAACTATGAAGCAAAAATGACCAAACATTCAACTCCGACCTGCAGAAACACCAAATGGTCACTATGTTTCTTCAACTCTCCAGGAAAGAGAGAACAAGAGGGAATGGGACAGGGCGCAGGGAGGCGCAGGTGGGTCAGAGGACCAAGGGGAAGATAGTGGGACTGACCGAGTAGACACCAGCATTGCCACGATCAAAGGCACACATCACCACCTGCGCTCATGCTGCTCGAGCTCCTACATGCCACCCAGAACCAGTACGTGAAATGCAAAATTGCAGAGCAAATTGTAGGTGAAGGAATGATTAAAGACACGAAAGAAGAAGGAACAACACGTGCCTGTTAAAGGCAAAGTGTAGCCRGCTGGTTTTACAAAGAGCATGCAGCAAATTTCTGGACCTGGATTTGAGTAGTGCCTCTACAATGACGCTATTTGGAGAAGTCTTCATTAAATTAGAACAAGTAGGGAATAATACAGCTTTAGTAAGGTAAGAGAGGAGCTAGCTATAAACAGAAATAATAGGAACTATACTGAAAGGAGAAGTATCAAGGCCAAGGTAGCAATTCAGGGAGATTTTCAAGGATCAGTCTRGGGATTCATTTTATGTTTGGCTTTCCTTGATGAGCTTGGCTTAGCAAATGATGGAGTTATGAGATTTCCTGATGTAAATAGGAGACACTGTCAATACAGAGGAGGATCAGAACATCATAATGGGAAAAACTGTATGAACTTGAAGGCCAGAGTAGCAAGAATAGAATAAATAAGTATATACAGATGGTACATACAGGTACTATAAAAAATTTCTGCTGTAAACTGGGATCCTGCCAGCTGCAAATGACAGTGGAGAAAGACCTGGAGAACTCTGAATCCCCGGTGAGATATGACCAGTAAAAATGTGAATGTGATCAGGAATAAGAAAGTTTTATGCCATTACAGAGGGCACATATGAGGTCTCACATGACACCCTGGATACAGCTCCATCCTCAGACAAATTCAAACTTCTTCAGGAGGCTCTGACAGGGACTAAGATGGTTAGGATGGAGAGTCTTATTTTGCCCAAAGTAGCAAAAGTAGCTGAGCTATATTAGCCCAACCAAATACTAGTACAGGGAGGATAGGACTGCTCTCTAGAAATAAAACATTAGAGAAAATATTAGGGAGAGAAAACAGCTTTTTAAACCAAAGACTATACTGGTGCAAGAACAAATTAGCACGAGCCGACCACTGGTAAAATTATGATAGCCACTACAACATTTCTAAACATCTGAACATGCAAGTTCAAATTAGCCCTCCAAAAGAGGCAATTAGGGGTCAAATGCCATCACTTTAAGACACAGCTTCATTAATTTACCCACAGCATTAAGTGCTGCACCTGCTTACTTTACAATGGACTAGAACTGATGACTTGGCAGGTTCCAGTATGAGTCTCAGCATCATGTTACCTCAATACGAACATCATTCCACACAACTTTGGCAAAAAGAATAACTAACCCCCAGCATTCAAAGGCACTGTAACACACCACTGTATAGGGAGAGGGGTATGGACCAGCTCTGAGCCCATGCAGCCTGGTGATGCTGGGAAGGCAGTGATCTCTGCAGTGTTATGCACCATGGTTGCCCATGCTGGCTGGTATGGGGATACTGCACCAAGGACAGACAATTAGTTTTTTATGTGCTTTCCTCCTGAAAATCACAGCCACACTAGCAGCACACTGGACTACCTTCTGTGTACATCTTCCACATCAGCCAAACTTTGTCTAGTTTGCATATCAGCAATGGTGCATACTCAAAACGGGCCCATACACATCCAAACCAGCTAGCATGGATACAAGAAAAAGGACACACTTTACTATTCTGATGTGGCAGAAAAACAGCCCCTTTCTATGACTGCAACAYGGGATCAGAACCCTTGCAAACTAGTAGAAGGTCCTATTTCAACTAATCCTTCTTTCCAAGTTTTCTCCTTTAGGAGAAAAGGATCAGCGTTGACCTTGCTTCCTGCAATCCAACACCCAACACCCCCAACTAGTTGGGGGGAAAAAGCTACGAGCTCAGGCTCCCATTGTGCCACTGCCGTTATGACCACAGAATGGCAAACGTGGAATACAGACCGGCAGTCACAGCCCTGCTGTCTCAGCAGTCCCGCGGTTACACCATGGGGCGTTCAACAGCAGCTGCAGAAGAAAGCTTTTGGTGCAATACAGATGATAACTGAAAGTTCTTGCCTGTCAGAGAAGAGGGAATACACAAAATCAGGTGCTCTAAACTACCGAGCAGCCAGACCAAGCACAGCCCTCTACAGTTCTAAAGCCTGTTGCTCCGTATAGGCTATTTTTGTATTAGYGATCAGTATACTTTAGCTAAGTCATTTAATTCTTTAACTTCTATCCTACCAATAAAATGACTCACTTTGTCCTATTCTCTATTTTATATTTTTAAAAATATCGTATTTTAATATGTGCCCAGAAGTACCTGTGATTCCATTTGATTCCATGCAGTTCCCCCCCCCTTTTTTTTCCACCTGACCTTGTCATACACTTCAAAAGAAGGAAGAAACACCTTAAACAGTGAATCTACTCGACATTCTGATGCTGGAAATGTTTTAAGTTCCTAGTCATTAAACAGAAGTTGTGTGAAGGGAGTGCAGGCACTAGTGCTTTCTTTCCTTGGCTTGCTGTGCCATCTGGTGGTGAAATCGCAGCGAGCAGACGGCAGCGATATTATGCCAGGACCCTGCACACCTGAACAGGCATCTGGAGTTAAGTGCAGGTTGTAAGGCTGAAGAACGGCGAGCAGCACTGCTGGCAAAGCATCTATGCAGTTCACATCTATACACAAGACAACACGTTTAAAAAGTGTTCTGCAGTTAAAACATTCATTGTTTTAATAAGTTTTAATAATAATTTTAATATCATCTCTAAATAATTTTTAATAAAAAGGACAAGTTTTAAATCCAGATTTTTCAATATATGAAACTAAATAGCTGCAAACCTCCAAGTTTTTGAGCCCTCCACCCTAACAAAGTTGCCAAAGTTGTCCCAACCCGCCCTAAGTTTGAGAACCTGCTCTACGCAATAGTGGTCACTCCAGCAGGGGTGGAATATTCAGGACAAGGCCTTGAGCCCAAAGAAAACTCAGCTGCAAAAACAGGACTCACAGTCAGACATAGGCTTGAATACAGAAAAGTGTGAGAGCTATTTTGTTACAGGCCTGTAAAGAGCTTGTGCCCTTGAGCTTCCTTTGGATAGACTGCAATGTTCCAGTATTGTGCCGTGAGAATAAAGCAGGAAGGACAGAATAAGTAGTAGCCTAAAGTTTTTAAACTATATCATGTTTGGAAAACAATATTGCATTGTATACTCTATTCAGAGCCTCTTAGCAATGTAAAGCTGTGAAACCGAGTAGAATCAACAAGCAAAGCCCGTTCTCTCACACTGAAACGCAGAGTCCTTGTGCAAACTGTCCCGTACATTGCACTAGGGCAGAACCACACTGAATTCCCAGCTGCCCTGCCAGGGCAACTCGGTAACTGCGTTAGGTCACTTCGCAGGTGTAGGAGRGAAAGGAAATATCTAAGACCAGTTTAGCTTCTAGGAGAAAGGCTGAAGGCCTAATTCACATCACGGAGTCACCTGCAGATACTCAGTCAATCTTGGGTCTCGAAGGCAATCTAGCAGCCTTACTGTTAATGAGGAGACATGTTTTGCCAATGCAGCTAAACTGATATCCAATGCACCTTAGCACCAACATACTCAAGAGCAGGTATCATGAGTCACTTCCATCTCTGATAGATGGGGAAAAAAGAGGCAAATGCCTATTAGATTACTGGCCCATATTTATCTGAATGCATGGCAGAGGGAAGAACAGAGCCCATGTTCAGGTTGCATAACCAGTGGTCTGTGCTTCAAGAGCTATAACACATCAGGATAATTTGCTGTATTTGCTATGGGACATAGTTCAAAAGGCTGAACACAAGAGCTAGAGTTTAGTCTGCTGGGCAGAATACAAATAATAAATATACCACTAATAGTAACAGGGAAAATACATGGATTATTCCAAGTGCCAACTTCATGTCAATCTCCTCTGGTAGTGGTAACTCTCTGCTCATGACCAGTCCTGGAAAAGCCCCCAGGAGTAGTATTTCGGGCAGTATAATCAGCAGTGACCTGAATCACAGACACTTCCATCTCCTCCGCAGCAGCCTCTGCCAGCCGGGAGAGCGGGCAGCAAGCGCCGGGAGGTGGCAGCAGGCCCACACATATGTGGATGCTTTTGGCAGGATGCGCAACAGCTCAGAGTAAGGACCCTACTACTCCGCTTTTATCACGCCCCCCAGAGCAACACGTGCACGAAACAGGCAAATGYTGACAAACACAAGAGAAAACATTAATAAAAAACAAAACAAAAAAACCCAGGCACCTGTGTATTCACATGAGCCCTGCGTGATGATTCCAAACCATTATACCTGGAAAGCAAATTTCAGTCACACAGGCAAATCTCTAAGTGTAGTTTCTACCAACTCAACAGGAAAACACAGCAAATATCTAATTAAAGCATTCAAAGTAGCTTGAGGTGTCAGAGCACAATTCCTAAAGCTAAACTGACCATTTTGACTAAAATTAYAACTACTGACCAAAGACAAGACTAACTCCCTCTAGTTTGCTGGGTGAGAGAAGAGAGATGAGACACTGAGCATATTTTTGTGATAGGATCCGCAGAAGCACCTAAGAGATTACCAGCATAAATCGTTTTCCTGAGATACATGCATCGAACTCCCCAAAGTGCTTTGGAAGAAAAAATCCACTGAAAATCACAGGTCAGAACAACTGCAAGGGGATACAGACAGTTCCTCAGAGGAGGAGATCAGTGGGGAAGCCACCTCCTGTCCACCTCCATGGAGGTTCAAGCAGCCCCAGAGTTGCGCTTAGTGGCTCCCTCCCTTCCTGAGGAAATCCCCAAGATCCTGGTCAGGGTTGAGCACGACGTTTCCAAAGCCCTGTCCTAGCCAAATGGCAGGCAGCCCGACCCCAGCAGATGTGGTGTTGAGCAGCGAGCAGATGGTTTGGAAACGACAGTGCCTCCTTGCCAAGCACGACCCGTTCCGACTCCTCCATTCCTGCATTACCAATGCTGTTTGCAAATGCATTGTGCAAACAAAACTTAGAGGAAAGCTCTTCTCTCAGCAGTCTGCATGCATTTACAGCCAAAAATCAATACACACATCAGTGCTCATAAAACATCATTTCACTTAYGTTAATTAAATAAATTAGCTCTAATAAAAGAATGATTTCATTATTTACCAGAGGAAAATAATGGGATGAAAGTCATTTAATTTGTCACAAACTCATGTTTAGGTCTAATTCTTTCAGACATTTTGGAAAAAACTATTCAGGAAAAAAAAACTATTGAAAATACTAAACTAAGCCCTAGACACAGAAGGATAAGCAACTATCCCTGAAAGCAAGTTATATGAGGAAATATCCTGCACTGCTTGGAAAGTTAGCATCAAATTCCCTGAACACATCAACAAAAACAAACCACTCAGTGTATTCAAATTGAGTTTATACCTAGGAATTCCCGACAGCCTGCCAAAAAACTTACGCATCATATGCACAGATATAAATGAGATGGAGATCTCTGTCCTTGACACTCCTGCCAAAGCCTACACAGACTCTGCACAGCCAGCCACAAAAGCTAGCAACATTGAAGAAGTTTGATGTAAGCACAAAATTCCACATTTTTTTCCGAATACCCATTCCACAGACAAGATGCTGCACCAAACACTGCTAGAAGGCGAATGTAAAACACTAATAGATGAAATGAACTTTTATGTGCCGATAACGGCCACTCTCATTATTAGGTCTTCATTCTCATTATTGACATTATGCACTGCTCCAGTACTACACYTGTACCCAGATCTATGGAAAACTGATTGCACAGAACAAAGTCTGTTAACAAGAGATGATTGACGTGCTTATCAGAAGCACAAGTATAAGTCTATATTAGACACAAGAGCTCTCACCACTTATCTAGCGATTTCATTCTGGCCTGTTTTCCTCATTAGGGAAGAACGCACAATCCAAACATTCAAAAAAAATCTTTAGAAAACATCTGCCACTAGAGGAGGCCATCTCATCATAATATATATTTTTTTGAAACCACGTTTTCAGCTAGTTCTATGACAAATTCATCTCAAGTCAGCAAATTGCTCAATAACTTTATTTGTACTTAATCTTGACCCAAAGAAAAAAGAAATCCACCAAACCCATGAAGTTCATAACCTGGATAATTTCTGTCCATTTTAGTATGATGACACATTTCACTGTCCATTTCACTGCTTGTATTAGAGTACAACTGCCAAAGGGAAAATGGTGAATGACTCAGGGGCCTTCAGAACTCTGCTGATTCAAAAACACAGAATCCTCTGAAGAAAAAAAAACAGCTTGAAGAATCGGTAACAAAACTCTACCATCAAGTGAGTCAGTTTTCTTCACTGGTTCCCACTTTTGAAGTCTYCTCTGCATCAGACTCGCATCTCAGATACCCCTCGCATCCAGGGTCCCCAGCCCGAGGCCATCAGACTGAAGACCCCGAATCTAGGGATTCGCTTCTTTTCTTGGAGAACTATTGCTTCATGTCTTGTTCCAAATTGGGAGAGAATCAAATCCTCTATGAAACAGATTTGCCCTTTCCAGTCTGGTTTGGGTATAAGCACAGATATTAAGGGAAATGGGCCATGTAATTCTGTTGAATGAACCCTGTGCTCATAAAATGTCTCTGGCTGATGGTCCCAGAAATAGATGTCCTTGCTCAGACCACAGAACAAGCTYATCCCAGAGAATGTCAGGAAGAGCTACAGGGAAGGCAGGCTAGCACAACAATCCCATCTTCCGACACCTGCATCACAGGCTCTTTTACCCTTTGTTTTACTCAAAGGTAAAACTTGTTTAGAGCCTCCTTCTTGCCTGTTTTTCAACTTGACAAACACAGCCTCAGCCTTGCTTTTTGGCCAAGATGCCCCATATTTAAGTAATGTCCACAGCTAGAGCGGCCTTGGACAGATGGTAACAACTGCARCTTTCAGCCTTGTCTCCAGAGTGCACTTTGGGCCATGCTGGTTCCCAAGGGAGCTCCCCTACACTACAGGCTCCTGACAGCAACCCTCCTTCAGAAGTGACCCAATGTAGTCAGGTCTATCCTCTGCCACAAGCCAGGCTAGGGAGTGCCTTGCACACTGGGAAGGTTACCTTAGAGGTTGCAAAAGATACTGCATGTGGCTTAAATGCTGTGTGTACTCACAACATGACACTGGGGCCCCAAGACACTGGGACTGCACCTCTCGCACCACAACATTTCAGATCGTGAGCACTTCAGTATGAAGCGACTAAGTTCATTTTCGGTGACTGAGCCAGGAAGCCAACTGCTTAGCAATATCCCATGTGCTGTTCCTCTGGCTTCCAGCTCACAAGCTCCAAATCTGACTTTGCATCATTAAACATTCCCACTTCCACTTTCTCTGTAAAGAAGCAGCTGTAAAACAAAGCAATTTAATTTAATTACTTTTTTTTTTAATTAAGTAACTATTTGCTCAAATACAATGGTGAGAGTTCTAACCCCACATTTTGGCAATACAGGGTGTAATGCTCCTATTTAATTCTCCTTGCAGAGAGCAGGAGTAAAGTTGGAAGCAATGGCTTCAGGGAACACCATGTCAGTGGTCATTCAGCAGCACTGTAAAAGTGAGCAAGAAGGAAACAAACTTGAAGCATGTCACACACCACAGCAGACCTGCAACATACAGTGGTGTAGAAATTGAGTCACTCTCCTTGTGTCAAGTATTGCCATTCCTGCTCCATGTAGCTCCGCTTCGAGCCACAGCACTTAAAAGATGACTCAGGTTCAGCGACCCTAGCAATCCACAGGGATACATCTGTCTTTCAAGTASTTAGCTTTTATATTGATGGGCTTAGAGAAATCTGTCAGATGGGGGCAGACAGATAGGAGTCACCCATCTCTCCAGTTSTTAAATACTACAGTAATGACTGACRCCCATAAATAATGGGCAGATGACTCCAGTGACATCATGTTTTAAGTACTATAGAAAAAGCAGGCAGACAGACAACAATTCTGTCATGCTCTATCTACGCATTAAGACATGAGTCATAAAAGCTCTTTCAGTTTAGACGTTTAGAGGTGCATCTGGGCAGCTGCTGAAGGTGTGAGCAGATTCAGCCAAGGCAAATATTTACCAATGTTTTACCTACCCAAACACCATTTAGGCCCATACAGACAGCTGCATTTTCAAGAATCTGGACTACGACTCATGTATCCTGACTTTGGGGTTTGGATTGAACAACCTATGCTTGTAGATCCTCAGAAATATTTCTTTCAGTCTTATTTACCAGGCCAATGCTGTGCACCACTCCTTTTTATTTCATCTTTACTATACACCGTAAGAGGATGCTACATTAATTACGCCCAGCACACAARGCTGTTCTTTGCGATGTCTCTGGGCCTGTACTTTCTTTCAGTTACTTCAATACGAAAATAATATACCACATAGYCTGAAAGAGATCTTTCAGAAAAGTATAGATTTCTAGCATTCTCATAATTTTCATTTTCAAAGTGATAAACCAGGACAGAGTTACAGTCAAGACACGTCTCATTTTTATGCTGCTTAATGTACTTAAACCAGCTCTTGATTTGTGGTGCCCTTGGTCTCCAGCAAGCAACTTTTATAGGCTTGTTACTTTGCTGTCAGAGTTTCAGTACTCTCACAGAGAAGAGGATTTATACCGTCAGCTAGTTATTAGAGAAAAGATTTTAATTCAGGTGACATTGTGAAGTTCTAGATAATAATGTCCTTTCAAGAAGGCATATACACAGAAGAGCCATCACGTTGTATGTTCAAGCCACGAAAGTTTACCCTGTCCTAAGCTATTTAAGACTATTCCCGCTTCGCTTATTGCTGCTGCTTGGAATTCTCTCTTAAATGGACAAGTTCAACGTTACTCGAACCTCAGCTGGCAATATGATCACAGTGAGCTCACGGAGGCCGGGCAGCACTGACTGCACAGGGCTTGGGATGCAGGCAGAACCACGCTGCCAGGGCTGATGGTGAAAGGGACTCAGCCACCCCTGCTTCCAGCACGTTCTYGCGGTGATGCTGCTACATTTCTGTGGGTTAATCCTTTCTGCACGTGGCACTTTCAACCCCCAAACTCCTCCTGTCCAACAGCAGTATCCACTTGAAAGCTRTTAAAAAAGCAGAGTCATTTTACAGGTGTGTTTCTCTGAAAGTGTGTCCTCCACGCAGAGAAAGAAATAAAAGGAGGCTAACTCCAGTACAGRGATTGAAGTGCATCTAGAAGAAAACCTTGAATAGGCTAAAGGCTAACTGACTCACTACTGCTGGGAGTTAAGTACCACCACATATGTCCACTCTATTTCTACACCTGTTTGTTTGCAATWTCTTTTACTGTCTATCAATGGCTCCTCTTGGAGTAAAAAGTCCATTTTCTCCAGCTGGTGCCTAACAGGATATTCGGACAGTCATGTGTTAGAGCCAGACTGTTTTCCAGTACAATCACAGTGATAAATCCTTTCTTACTTTCTGTTTTGACATAGCTGGTACACAAATCCTCCAGCTTAGCCATCAACATGTTTCTCTGGAAGAGGAACATGCAAACACAGCAATGCTGCTGATCTGCCTGTTTGGAYATCTCTAGACCAAAGCTCCGAAGAAGCTGCCTCCTCTAACAYTAACCCCAAAGACCGTTCAAGGAATCCTGACCACTGCCCACTACAGGTCCTAAATAACTTTTTGGTATATAATACATGAAAGATTATTAAATATTCTCCCCCATAAATCAGTATTCTAAGGAAAATTTAGGGGACTAATCTGACTTTAAAGAATTCCTTGTGGTTTAGATCCTAGATAATCTAAAAATGGCTAGGTCTGATTCTCCATTGCCTAGTAACTGATACTAGACAAAGTACTACCATCTGATAAGAAATGGAGAATGAGGTCCTGTATCTTGCCCTTACTCATGCTGGCATATCTGGGATCACAATGGAATTGTGATGGATCACAATATGGAATTTAGTGGGGAATTTTTCCTTCTGAGGTCTGACAGAGCAGGATTTTCTTAAAATTGGGAGTATTTCCAAGTTTATTCTGTTAACTCAAACTTTAACTCTAGATATAGGGCAGGGGAGTGTGCAATCTTACTCTTTTGTGCATGTTCTCTCAGTGCTGATGACACATCACTTAAACTGATGGGGGTATGCACTTTCTGCTATTTTTAGGTTCCTGTAGACCTAAAGATGGGATAAACAACGTTACAGGAGCTGAAGAAAACGAGGTAAACCTGAACAGAGCAGGTCACATGAAGAAATTGTGTGGGATGTTGATTTTTACCACCTATTTTCCTTATTTAGAACACACCAGAGCATTTTCTGTGCATCAACACAGCTGTCATTCACAAAGGTGGCCTCTTGACTGTATGCCTGGTATACAGTCATAGTAACTCCTTTTTTTGGCAATCCAGCCAGAGGATTCAATTGGGAATTGGAGTACCTATTTAACACACTAAAACCGGCTAAGTGTCGCTGGAGACGTGCACAAATAYATCGCTCTACTGTGAGGAAGGAACGTGGCTGATGTGGAGAAATCAGGCACTGGTGCTACTGCGTTTAATATTCTCTTCCCTAGGTTTACAAGTATTTGGCTCAAAACTCAGTGCTGATTAGTTTTCCCAGCTCTTTTCAATTGTAAGTCGGAGAACTTACAGAATCATAGATGATTATTCAGTTCTCGTTATGCCAGGCTTAACAGACACCTAATAAATGATTGCCAACAAAATACATCTTTGCAGCTGCCCCATACYTTACACGGTACAGTAAAACAAGCCAAATACTTAAATTTAATAAGTGAGGAAATACTTGGGAATAGAGGAGGAAGGGTTGGTTCGTGCCCAACTACTACCCTGTCCGTCCAGGCGAGGCCGTGCGAGCTGCACGCACACGGGTGCCGAGCAAGCCGGAGCGCGTGGCAGCACCTGGCTCCCCCAGCCCCGGTCCGGCAGTCAGTTGGCGATGGGCACCAGCACCCACAGCAAGGCTCCCCGGGCAGCAGAGAGTCCCTTTGCCCTCGGGATTGACAGGGCTGCAGGGTGAATCCGCGTGACACTCTCCAACAGCCATTTCCCATGCCAATGCTGCGCCAGGAGTGCAAATGCCTCTTTTCCTACCTTTCCCGCTACTAAGGCTGTATTTTACCATCAGGCTACAGTTCAGGAGATGGGCTAGAAGATCGCTTTTTGTGCTTCACTCCATGCTTTGCTGTGCTCTTCCAATCAATTTATGAAGCATCCCGTTTGCTTTTTTATCTTTGGCAGCAATTAAACCTACAGGAAACAAGTGGTAAACATAACCTTCCCACAGGGAATATTACTCTGCAAGGCACTGAGTAACCACCAGATAAAACAGCTAAATGACACYGGCATCAATTTTTCACAAAGCAAGACTAAGATGAACATCTCACAGTAATAATGTTAATTACACTTGGTGGTTAAAATGAGAAGAAAAACACCCCGAGAATTCAGTGAGGGAAGCTAAAATCTGTAACACTTAAATAGCAAAATGCAATTAAAAAAACCTYACTAGTCAGTAGCACTTTCTCAGCTTCACCGTAGGATATAAGCACTGGAGCCAGTGTACTGTGACAAGAGAACAGATTTCTGCTTTGTTCTGCAGCTGACAATCCTTTATCTGTGGAGTGTAAGACATTTCACACAGATTTTTAAATAAACTTGGAAAAACCTGGACAAATCAGATGAATCTCAGGGCCAGTGACTATTTTCTGAAGCAATCATTTTTCCCATCAGATGATATACAATTTTTAGATTCAACCAAAACAACTTTAATATCAAGAGACAATTAGGGATCTTCACATGAGGCTAAAATATACCTGAATATCTAAAATGTGTTTGACTGAATACTGCTGAGAAAGCCTGGCTGGGTTCAGCACCAATACCTTTGCTTCAGGAATTGCAAGCAGTGGTTCACAGTGATTAGGGTGCCTCTTAAAGCAAATCTAGTTAAATCTTGACAGTATCTGCACAATAAAGCCTAAGCTCAAGAGCAGCTCAAAAGACTAAACCCTTCYGAGCCTGCACCTAGCTCACCTAAGGTTTATCAAAAACCTGGAACCGAGAGGCCCACCTGCTCCATGAGTTGGAGTTTTTTAAGCATGAGTTGGAGGCACTGCCAACCTGTTTCGTAGGGACATTCCTGACAACCGGTCTCGATTTCTCTACTAAACAAAACTATGATTACAAATAAGTTTCTTTTTTTTTTCTTTTTTCCCCCCAATTAGTACATATCCAAGTCTAGCAGCATAGCTGTGAAATTTTGGTAGAGCTTAAAGGCCTTGTCTCCATAGAAAATATGCTCTTAACTTCTTGGCCTGTGTATCCAGAGATCTTTTTCTGGTATCCTTAAAATCATGTTTGTTAATCAAGCATTGGTTACTTGCATAAAAATGTCCTGCTGGCTGGATATTTTGAAACAGCTGCAGAAAGCTGTTTCACAGCTTTCACAGTATTCCTATCTACTATTCCACAAGTCAAAGGCACAAGTGACTATTTCCTTATTACAAAAATCAGAGTGGCTACCAGAGCGTGTGCACTAATCAAATACCATTTCCCACSCACTGGGACAATGCAAGCAACCTGTTACCTCCTTACACAAGTCTGTCTACATCATCCCACCCGTTTTTTTAAGCATTCCTTAAACATTACCTGGTTACTACATCRCAACATATAGCTCATCTCATTACCTGAACTGCTTGTTGAAATAGGCATATATTCTCTTAYTACCATAGTTTCATCATTCCTACAGCTAACTTTGCAATAAGTTACTCATCCAAATCAATTCTAGCAATAGCTCCCACAATTTATTACTTGGAAAAGTATCCCAGCTTTATCATATTCACCCAAAAAAGYCAGACAAGGTCACTATAATTTTCTGGATATTAGGTTAACGGCAATGCACCAATATACTCACAATCCATCTACTAGATCAAATAGCTGAACTTAAGCAAGAAGTCTCCAAACTTAAAAATATCCTACCCTTATTTATTTTTTACTATCAGATGTTGAATAGACCTGATTCTACAGTACCTGTAAATGAATAGCCCCTTATCTTTATAGAAGTCCAGATACAAATCTTGCAGACAMAAAATATGAAGCAGAAACCTGTTGTTGGACTTACAGAATTACRTACAGATGCTTCAGCAAGATTAGATTACAAATCAATGACAGCTATGCCAAAAGCCAAATTACGGCCGACCCTGAGGGAGTATAAAAAGGGGAGAACATGCAATACCCTTCTCTGTTCCTCTACTCTGTTTTGACACAAGGAACAAAAATAACCAAACCCATTTGGCTTCCCTAGCTAATTGATTTTTTCATTCTGATGCCAAGCAAAACATTCTGTTCTTCCTCAAAACAAAAGTTCAGTTTTAATGCATTTTTCAACRTTTTCAAACAATCAGCAGCATTTATTTTGAACTATAAAGCTAAAAGGTCCAGCCTTTAAGAAAATGCACTTTAAGAAAACTAAGAAAAGTTGCAACACACTTTCTTCTGACTAGGCTGAAACTACCTAACAAATTTCACCACTTGATCTCCAAACTAGTTTTGCACAAAGAAGTGATTTGYACTGCTTTCTTCCTAATGTTGTAGTTGACCTCCCAGAAGATTCCTTCTCCTCATGAAAATTTTAGGCACTTAATTGAGGTTTAAGTCAGAAGACCAGCTTGCTAGGACCCTATTATTATTAATCAAAGCAGACCAGCTTCTCCATAGAAGAAAAAAGCCAAGTCTACCTAGGAGWGAGTGCTCTGGCTTGTGCAAGAGGATCCAGACAAGTAGTGGCAGAGCCAGCAATAAAATCCCAATGCCCTACAGCTTTCCCTGCTGCATTGCTGCTTTTCCAAAAGCTGATATTATCAATCTGCTGCTTTGGAACAACCATGAGGAGCGGCCCATGACAAATTCAAACACCCACCTCAAATTAATAAAGACACTCACTGCACTGGCAATATCTCCCACAGACAAAGCCAGTGCCCCCAGCTCAGCATATTCAGAAGAAAAATAGATATGCTCAGCTATTAAACACACCATGTTAACCAATGCARTCTGCCTGGCCCAGAAGATGGCTTACAGGAGACAACTCCAACACTAATGCTTCATCATTTCAAGTATCATCTGCTCATTTYGCTAAACAACCAATAGCATGGAAGGCAGGCAATGGAAGTTCTGCAAAATAAATACTCCTACATCTGTCGACAGCTTCTAGGCACTCAGCTAAAAAGAAGTCATTTGTTTTCAATTTGCTCATTAAAGCCAGGAAAGGATGAAATCATCATCGTCATCAAATAATGTAATATTTGTAATATGATAACATCTAAAAGCCACAATCAGGTCAGAAACTGAACATATAAAGCGCCATGTGTAAGAGGATGAAGGCACAGATCCTGCCCTGAACAGATGATTATTATCACAAACTGACAAACTATTGCTCCTACCATCAATAACTTGACTTAAATTGTTGTCGGGGACCAAAACATCTAGAGACAAAGATCTGGATCTTGTTCCACCGATCTGGCTTTCCAAGCACAAATCCTAGAACTGAKGAATACATTCCAGGGGAAGAAATACATGTCTGAACTCAGTGGAAGGACGAAGGACTTYATAGTTCTATATAGCCTTTCTCTATGTTACATCATCCCTTTTCTAAACTTTACTGGAGTACATACAGTGGCAAAGGTGTGATGTGCCAGCTCACAAGCAATTTCAAAACATAGGAAGATGATCACTATTTGAAAAAAAATCAATTTCTTTGCACATCAGAATATTCGCTAATTTTGTTTCAAAGTTTGCTCTTTGTAAGGCTAACTTTATTTTYCATTTTCTACCTTTGGAAACGGCACTTAATGGATATATCTAAATGACAAGWTTCTATTTACAGATTTTTTTCAAGAGAAATTAATATTTAGTAAAATCAGTAAGAACTCAAGAAATGTTTCAGTGCCATCATGCCTTGAGCCTAKGCCCCCAAAATGGCACAGTAAAAACAAACAAAAAATGTTACTGCTCTTACKTGATACATCTCTTCAGTAAGTGATGGAGCTGAGACCAAATTAAATGTCCAGCTACCAAAGCRTAAGAAAAGCTTGTATATACAATGGCAAATATGACCATATTGTCACATCTGCATAATGGTAGCAACACAAGCTATAGGAAAACCCACCTCAGCCCACCAAGTGAATWATGGATCTTGTTTTTGTCATTTTCAACAAGATTTACACAGCTGCGAGGTTTAAGCTGTTACAAGAGCTGCTGTTATGCACAGGCTATAAACAATTGGCTCCTTTCGGAAATAAGGAAGGACTGTCATTTTTATTAAGCAGAAAAAAAAATCAATAAAACATGAGAAGAGATACTGAGAAAACTTACGTTCCAGCTACTATAGCAACATCTTTTTAATCAATAAGAAGACTGGGAAGAATATACAAAGCAATGGACAGCACAATTGCAATTACTACTTCACAGGAGACCATGCTTCATTTGCATTGTGACATCTAATCAGTCAGAATTAAATTTTGTGTGCTACCCTATGTCCCCAGATCTCTCCTTCAGCTAATCTGTCACATCCTTTACAGAAGTGTTACAAATAAGATTTATCAAGATGACAAATAGAGCTTTCATTCCTACTGCGCGCGGGGCTTGCAGTGCTCCATGCTCTACCAGTGGCTCAGCTGCTAAGCAACAAAAAGAAAGAGAAGGAAAAAGTCATCCCTACCCATCAGAAATGCCCATCCTTTGGCATAGCGAGTGGGAAGAACCAACACCAGAAGGAGAATTGATTGCACCACAAATGGAATATTTTTATTCCAGATTCTCGGGGATAGAAGAGAAAAGTTAGGTTTGTTTGGCACATCTCTGATGAACAACAGCCTTTGATTTACTGGGTCCTACAGCAAGTTCCTATTTTCAAAACAATTTTGGTTTTTTGGAGCTGACTCAAACTGCTGCTGCCAGGGGCCACATGCCTGCTGTTGCCCTAGCCACCGCACTGCTCTGGCGCTTCAGACTTCGCCAACACATTACCTTGACATTTACGTTTTCTCAGTCAATAGAAAACCTAGACAACTCACATAACAGAGCTCAGCAATCATTTCACAGCAATGCTCTTTTAACTGTCTTTTTAAACTATTACATTTATTTCAAATTTCCTCATCTTCTGCCCTTGTCATAATTTACTGAGAAGCACACACCACATCATCTACTTATACTGACATTCTGCTTGGTAATATTCTATTTTCACTAACCTGAGCACTGAATCTAATTGCCAGATRTCTAATTGTAGCAGATTTAGGCATATAGTTAAAACAACTTTAGCTCCATCACAACTCTTATGGTAGTCAAGAGAAAAACTTGTAGCTGAATTCACAAACAARTTATGGCAAGGTAACAGGTTTCAATAAGCTGACAGATCCAAAGTGCTTTACAGCATTTACTCTTTGTTCCTGGATAACAAGGAACAATAGAGTTAATTTATCCTATTTTCCACTGACTTTAAATAAATTGGATGGTAGCTTGGTACTTGAAATTTCTTCTCCTCCAATATCATTTACCAAGAATCTATAATGTATATTTGCTATTATTTTCCTGGTACAGCTCCTCTTAATCTTGTATTACACAGCAAACTAGAGTACTTATCACAGGTTACAGAATTAAATCCTATAGAGCTAAATGGATAGCTCTGTCTACGGCTACTRTTGCGGACAGGATAATTTAATAGAACAACAGCTTAGAGGAACGTTTAAGAACCYGAATATTACCTGAAAAGCTACGTGAGCTCTATCTGCTTTTTCAGGGATGATTCTTAGCTGGCTGCTAATCACCGAAGTACAAGTTTATTCCTCTTGTTTCAAGTGATGAGCAGCATAACCTCTCTGAGCTCTTCCCCAGCTCTCATCTGCACTGCAGCTGAGTGTCTCCACACCTTCAATACACTTATCTTTGCAAGATTCCTATTAATCAATTTTGCCCTTGGTATYACATGTGAAGGATATCTATTATCCCATAACTGAGCACAGATCTCCAAACAACGTGGTTGCCTSACTCCACTATCACTAGGAAGGTTGCACTACTCAAGGTGAGGGTGGTGCTAMTCAGAGCTATACCGTGATGAAAAGTCTCTGGAAAATACGCAAAGGAAGGGCTAGTAAAACAACAGGGAAATACAGCTRAGCACACAGGCCAAAGCTCCTGGAAGATGGCTACAGAATACACAGCCACATTCAAAATACTCAGGATTTTCATTTTAGTGCACAGCCGTACTAACCTACAATAGGACAATGCATATAGTATCTCTAAGTTGAATATCAGCAGGTTCTCTACAGGGTTTACCTCAAGCAAGAATAAAAGGGAAATACAGCAATTGCTACACCCAGCTAAAAACTGAGGTCCACCTAACCCAGATACTAAACAAGTAGTATTACTGTCTCTAGTAATGAACCCAGATACTAAACAAGAAGTATTACTGCTCTGTAGTAATGATAATCTAACCTCTTCTTTTTCCTGCCAACTCAATTTGATACTATGAGAACTGTTTAAATCCAAAAGCATCTGAATAAGAATCTCTGCCAAAAGTTGGCTGTAATTAATCTGTAACTAGATGTTTGGACCAATGGCACATCCATAGGGACACACGAATACAAGGAGCCCGAGCAGATCACCTTCCAGCTATCCTCRCATGAAGCCCAGTTTCTAGAGGACACAATCCAGATTTTCTTTATTTCCTTTCAACTCTATTTATGAAGAAAACAGAACTTTGCATAAAAGTTAAGAAAAATAATGCCCATCTCCAAACTTAACAGTCTTAAGCAGCCACGACCAAGACAGCTTCAGGCCCTGAGTCTGCAGCTGCGAGTGGCCACTGAACTGACCTTTCAGTCATGTGCTTTACCTAAATGCCTATTTGTCAGTTGCCAGAAACACTGTGGCCAGTAAGTGTTACCTGCTAATCCAGATTAACTTCCCTCTGCATTTAAAGTCTCCAGGGAGCAGTCACTTGTAAGGGCCAAAGCCAGCTCTAGTTGAGGGACTGCAAGGAAACATCCGTACTTACAGACAACCTCAGGCTCAAAGCCCTTCTCCAGACTTGATTTCCACTGGCAACATTCATGGCACTCTCCATCTGTGCTCTTGGGATAYGTAGTCACACTCAACACCTTTGCAGAGACCCCAGGTCCCATGCCTGCAGGCTGGACTCAGCAGTATGGCCGGACCCAAACAGATATGGCCCAGTCAAAAGGCAGGTTTCATGCAATCAGCTCTTCCTAAACACAACCAGGGTAACGTGAGCCAAAGCCAAACTAGCAGCCCTACACAAGGCAGGAGGAAACTCTAGGCCAAACACACACAACTATTTTTGGGTGTGCTCTTCAGTTTGTCTGAAAACCCAGCTCTATATTTTCTTCAGGCACTGGATCAAGCCCTTCCTAAGGACATCTAGTTTGACTTTAATGCATGGTCTGCATCAGCAAGCAGCTAGAGAGTTTTCTTATTGAACTCCTTACATATTAAAAGTGCCAGAAAGGTACCTTTGAGTCATGTTGATAAATCTTTGTTTAATAGCTGTCAAGGGAACATGACAGATCAGCCAGAGGGGGGAATCACTGGGCATCCAGCACTCACAGKCATATCGTGTACAACAAAATGCAGATGTAAGGAATGATCACATCACAACGCCAGGCAGCATCATGTCTGCCCGTAACATATGGACAGCAGCCTGTATAAGAAAAGCTACTTTATAAGCCCTAATGTTATGGCTAACGCAAGCTAGCTGCTGGAATAAATCCTGCAAAAGTGACCACCTCTTGGCATTAGCATAGGTGAAACCTATTTTGGCTGCAGAAGTCAACAGCACAGAAATGTGGATTGCTTCCACACTGAAGGAGGCAAACTTGGCCTGGATTCCAGAAACCAGGAAATATCCGGCCCAGCCCCCTTCAGAGGCTCCCTTCACTTTGACCAAGAGCACAACACAGGTGCTACGACACAGAGTTTAACTCCCTCCTTCGTCAAATATCCTTTGCTATCAAGCAGTTAAATTAATTCAAATACAAATGCTCTTGAGATCAAATGTATCACAAAACTCCACATTTTCATGTTCTATTGTTGCTGTCTTCTTGAATCTCAAAGRTTAGATTACTGAAATCCCACAACAGCTTTTAAGCAAGTATCTATGTACATCATTTACACCTCCCGAGTTATATCTTTACCGTGTAATGCCCATAGTCTTGCATATTAAATGACTGAGTCCAGACAMAAAATATGCTGATAAAATCTTTATAAACAGTACATGAAATCCCAGTGGGGACATGGCACAGCCTCTTGAAGAATACCAAGTCTAWTCTTCCTGAATAATTGTTTTCTTTCCCATTCCACACTACTGTATTTTTCTCTATCTTAATTTATTTTAATAAAACATATGTTTGTTTGAAAACAGCATATATTATTGAGCTGTTCCTGGTTTAGAAAACAGAATCATTAACATGATATAGCACACAAGAGCATCTCTAGTTCATGTTATTTTCTGCTTTGTCAGTTTGACTCAGTCTGCTTTAAATTGCACAAGCTATTTTTAATAGCCTTTTTGCAATTCAAATCCACATTCTGTAAGTATAACTGAAAAGATAACAGTTCATTTTCAGTCTTGCACTCAAATCTGTTGAAGCTTTAGTAACTGTTGAATATTCTGTTATTTAAACTGCCTTTTGAATTGTATTAATTTTAAAAGAAAACTTTCTTCAAAAACTAGACATACRAAAGGAAATGAGGAGAGGTGCGGCTTGCTTTGCAGCCACGCACACAGTCCTCGTGGAAGGCAGGCTCCAAGCAGCCCGGTGAGACGGATGCTTCATGACAGTAAACCTCAGCTGGAGCTCGGTGAGTGGAAACGTTTGTCTCAGGTCGGTTGTGGCAGAGTAAGAACCAGCCCTCCAAGGCCTGGAATCGTACCTTACACCCTGAAAACCAAGTCTTAGGGTGCGTATTCTGGATTTTTCCAAAATCCATCTCTCTCCCTTGTCCACATCACACAGGARAAGCCTCTGCCTACGTCTGGGATAACCTCCTGGTTTCACTCAGGGCTCCTGGACAGCCGCACAGCAGCGTGAAAGTGGAAAACACAKTGCAAAACAAAACCAGCTCCTTCTCTGCACGTGTTTCTGCTCCTTTGGACTGAGCCGAGGATGAATTCATGAATCACAGAGCGTTTTGCCCTCATTTAAAGTGAAAACTGTAAAAGAAATTTGTAATGCATATAAAATTGCCTTGGGTAGTAATAATTTTCCTGACTCTGCAGAGTGTGATGTTAGCATAATTACTATGTGTTTGGTGCTGCAGGGCCAAAGCAGAACTGGTGTCAGGCAAAAGGCCTGGAAAAGGCTWGTAAAACATCCAGCAGCAGAGAGAGCTGCCACAGACAGCAAGGCATGTGGGGCACTGGCACGACCCACRCAGTACAAGGTGACACACTGGTTTCACCAGTTACTTTCTGACACAGTGACTATGTTCAGTGGACTGTGGAAATCAGTGGGGCCTCCGTATCACTGCAAAATCAACACGGACTTTAATTATCGGCCTTTCGGCCACTGATGGGCTTTTATGACAGACTCCAGAATTTTGATTTATGAGRCTGTTTCTATAATTAGTACTACTGAATCTCATTAAGGTCATACTGCTCCATATCTCTGTGTTTGAAGCAGCAGAGATCAAGGAGGYGGGGGGAGCATGGGACAAAACAGTCCGCACTGCTTGAAAAGGTATGAGTGTTGGCAAGGCAGGCRGCCTGAGAATTTTGCAGAGAAGTAGAGGGCAGCAGATTGAAGCCTGAGGGCTGAAGGGAATAAGCGATCCCGGGCCATTCTGTGTTTATCATCAGGCCAACTCATGGACTTCAAACCCACCCTGTCCACAGACTGGTTCACACATCTTCCATCCCCCATGAGTATTCCTCAGTTGYAATGAGAGATTTAATATATGAGATCAAACCCTATTAAATTGCCTTCACAGCTGTACATTCAAGAGAAAAAATTGCACAACAAGCTTTAGTAAATACAGGACCATGTTAAACTCATTCTGRGTTACTCTGATTTAGAAGATCATGACAAAAAATGTATAATTGAAAGGTGCCCTCGTACAGTGGCAGGGCTCCTGCACTCCCTCGATTCCCAAGCTATCTGTGCATAGAGAAAGCTTTCACATCAAGACTCATTAGACATGCACAAAGCTTTTTGTAAGTAAAGTTTGCTTTTTAGTTCTCAAGCCATAAAAATATAGTTTGCAGAAAAAGGATAAGCAAACTTGCTAGGGCATTCATGGATTCAGATCTGTGCRTTGAGATCCACGTGAATCAATGAAGCAGCTGTGCCCACCTGCAGTGCTGTCAAGGACGCACCCCTGTTTTATGCAACACTGATAACACTGCAAACAGCTTCAGCTCAGACCCCAGGCCTTCTCTATATCTGGGAAAAAATGCCTGCTGGCACCACAGCCACCAGGTTCCACTTACCCCATACTGACATGCCCTCACACCCTGGTCCCAGCTAACATTTGGGTCAGTTCCTGTATTTTAGTGTTTGGTAGAGTATCTGAGGCATTGCGTGAGTGTTATTCTATAGACATTAAAGGAAACATATGTAAGTTAGCATTAGGGGAAGGGAACATGAAAAGTTGCTGAAATTATTGATTTTTAATTAATGTTTACTTTTTAATTACTTGATTTTCTAATTAAATTGCTGTTAAGCTGGAATGCTGGAGTATCCCTAGAGGCTAGTACATCCTTCCTATGTGTCTTTTACCTTTAATATTTTATTTTTTAAAGATTAATTGGACATTTTTAGAACACTTGTAGAACTCCCTCAAAGCATAACTAAGACTTTTTGATGGGGGCATACTGCAGGAAGACAGAGAGGAGAGTTACTGATAAAACCAGACTCACAACTAAGAAGTCTTTCCTAAAACATTGCATCAAGAAGCATTGATCTCCTACCAGCAGCATGAGAACAGACAAATTTATGCACTGTAATTAGCCCTCGTATAGATGTATTATTTGACAGAGGAACAACATTTGAAGGTATCTACTTGCACTGTCAGCTCTTTGGGTGGGAACAAACCAGCTTTTGTTGTACAAGACAACACTATATCATGGCTAGATATAACCATAATCCAATTATAGTAAAAATATGCATTATTACCCCTTTTTGCTTTACCTTCTATCTTAGAATATATTCACTTTTAACTAAAAGCACATGTTCTCTCTTGATCTCAGTTAACAGAGCAGGGTCTGCTACCTGTGCTAACCTTTGAAGAATGGTTACACAATGAGATTTGTGTGATTTACTTCTGCCACAGGATGTACACACAGAACGACCTTCATAATTATCTTGAGCTGAGCCTGCCAAAGGAACCAATTGATGGTAGGAAAGGAGACAAATCTTGCCATGTAGAAGCAAATACCAAAAAAGGGGGCAATTTATGGCATTCTTGATGCTTTAGGTACCTAGTGAGCAAGCACTGTAGAGAAAAGCAGCATCTTTTAGTATGCAGATTAAGGATACTGCCTTTTCCTACAAATCATGCCTGACTTATCTATCATAGTAACAGCACTAATATTATGCTAAAAATGTATTAGGAAAAAATAAACTGATTAAAGTTGTCACAGTAATACATCTGTCTAAAACAAGAGAAAAAATAAAAAACCTGAAGGTCAAAACAGTATAGACTTGAATAGAAATGGCAGAGGAACTTTTCCCAAGAGCAGGGCTCTCTCAAGTTGGCCATAGCATAGACCACATTTTCCTCTCCTTTGAGTTTTGTTCCTTCCTTTGCACTGCCCTACACTTTGGCCCAACCATACATCTGCAAAGACAACTCACCCTTCACGTCAAAGAGGTAAGTTCTTAGGAGAGCTCTGCTCAGTAGCACAGGCTTCCCCCTCTGCTCTCCCACAGATCTGACGATTCTGACTTGAACTTCATGAACACAGACCCCCAAATTACATAGACCCAAAACCTGCATGTCCACAAAACCATCAAGGCCCTGGACCTCTCAAAAACAGGCTCAAAAATGTTTGCTGTGGAGACTTAGGACAATTGAGGACCATTTCTGGCCACATGAATTGTTTGTACCCTATAAACTGCACTTTGCCTTTCTCCCCACTCCAGATAACAGCAGAACACCCCAAACATTTTGCAATGGAGAAAAGGTCCAAAGTCATTCCTGTCTTGGATTCACTACCCAAGCCAGCTGCTTCATATCTGCTTCCATTAGAAGACTTCAGTGCTATTCGCTCCGAAGGCTGAGACTATCCCTCCTTTTTTTTTTTTTTTTTTTTAATCAGTGTGGGAAGGAGACTGTACGTATTACATGCTGAAGAGCCCTGTCCACCAGATGTGCCTGAACACATCACTGCACAGAGCCCCATCCTCTATACATCTACAGCACCCTTACTCCCCACAGCTACTAACAAGATAGAGTATTGACAATGTTTTAAGTCCTCTGCTACTCCCCTTCAGCAGCAGCAGCTCAATATCCTATTTCCTGGCTTCAGCTTCACTGCTGAAAAGGCAATTTTTCTCCAGTAAGCTCTCCTTTTTTTCCCTTGAGTCAGCTTGCCACAGCATCCATCTGAACAATCATTTATTATGGAGTTCTTTACTCCTAAGCTTATTATCTTTCATTTATCTGCATTGAGCTGTGCTGCCCTATTACAACCCAGGTGCTCAAATTAATCCTCCTCATGTATCAGATTAAACTGTTTCTCATTATCTGCTTGACTCTCAATTCAGTACCATTTGTAAAGCTAAAACCTACTTTTCCATATTATTAATCAAGACATTTTTTATGTGACAAAAAGCCATTGTGTCCCAATCTGAATCATCTAGAACTGTTCAAGTAGTATTTCTCCTACTTGCCAAACTTGAATGTTTCCCTCTATTCTTTTCTACCTTCCTTCTGAAGTACCACTCTGTAATCAGTTAAATGTACTATTAAAAGCATGTTTCTTTAACCTGTACTGCCTGGCTACAGCTAAAGGTTTTTGGTCATCAATATTTTACATGATCAGATCAATCATAGTGTGTACTGCTGTTTTAAGATCTCTGACTTTGTTGAAATGGTTTTAAAATGCAATATCCTGACTTGGTCTCTTCCCATACAGCATTTGTTCAGCCCCATATAGTTACATCTTCATTTATGCCAATTCTTTATACTTTAATCTGTTGCTGATTGGAAAAAGTGTCGAATCTGGGTAGTTTTGAAATGAATTGTCAATAACTTTGTAACTTACTAATATCTGAATTCTGTATCATAACAAAGACAGCAAAAACCCTGCAGTAAATGTGCAAGTTTCCCTGCTTTGACTACCATTAATTACACAACTCCAATTAGTTACTCATAATTCACCACACCATTAAATCCGTAACAGCTTCCCCACCTTCTCATACTACATAATCCTGATCTAAATGAAGTTTAGATCTCTTTAGGAGATCTCTTTTGGGGAAATAAGAGTAACGCAAAGACTAGGTCTTCTTCACGTGACAGAGGCTCACCCAGAGGAGAACACCAAGGCAGCCCATTTGGAAGAGCTAGGAAACACCTCTTGTGGGCAAGGCTACAGGAGTTTTTGAGGGCCAAGTATCCTGAGCACAATCCCTGCAAACACAGTGATCCTTAGTCACAGAGAGCCCAATTACACCTGTGCAAACAGGAACATCCTCTAGTTATAAAGATATGTAAGAACCGAGTTGGAGAACCTATTATGGAAAAGCCTGCTGAGAGCCTCTCTGACTCCAAAACCTAGAGGAACAGTCTCAGATCACTGATTTTATCCACATGGCTCCCATTCCCTCTACTGTATTTATCCATTTTTAAAAGGCAGGAGGAGAGAAAAAGTGAAACAAAAAAGACCAGATATTTAAAGTTGTATTTAAGAATGGCTCATTTCTAGAAAAGAATAGCCCCTGTTATCAAAAAATGCTTAGGTCCTGACTGTAGAATAAGCTTGTTTCTTTCTTGAAATGCCTCTACACAGAAAGATGGGAACTTTCAGATTACACGTGGAACTTTTTCTATGGGACTCAACACAGATCAATCTTGCATTACCTTACTGTACTATTCTAAGCATGCTTTAATAAAAATCTTTGCAACTTTAAATATACCAAAACCTAGCCTGTCTAGAAAACACAGTTAAAATACTGATATAATCATTGTCATTCATGATAAAATATATCAGACATTTCTCAGAATAATTGTCTTTTGAAAGGAAAATAGAATACCAAGAACGAACTTTGGTGCAAAGAAATGTTATTATATTCTTTGACCTGCATCCTGCTTAATTATATGTGCAAGGTATGTTTATTGTAAAAGAAACGTTATTAGCAAATTACTAATGGAAGAAACAGATTTAAATCTCTCATCTCTTGAAAATGAGATGCCTTTCAAAGAGATGTATTTAGAGTAAAACAGAGTGCCGTACTTAATATCATAGCCTGGAAGACATTCTGTGGCCTCCATTATTCAGATGATCTAGTGTCACTTCTACTCTGAGTCACAGCAGTCCATTTGCAAACCAGAAAGATCTAATCCTCTTCGGCTTAAATTTCTAGTAGAGAACTTACTACAGTGCTTTACTGGTGAGGGCAACACCACATTTCCTGCTGTAATACTCTTCTATGCAGAGTACTGCTTAATTTGTATGCAATTCATGCACAGAAAGCACTTTTTTTAATTCCCATCTCCCATTACTTAATAGGCAACATGAGCTAACAGCAGTCACTAGAAAAGCGAGATACTGTTCAGCRCTTTTTACACCCAGTAATGCTTCTGCATTAACTGTCCCAATCAAACAATTTTGTCAGGAAGARCAACTTGACATACTCTACAGAACGTCATATCTAGACTCTATATTGACATCTTCCTCTACTGGGAGAGAGAGGAGAATTTACTCCTGGCTCTCCCGCTATTCAGCACTAACAGCTTGAATTATAGTATAGAAGCTACAGGGAAAAAAAAAAAAAGAAAAAAAGAAAAACCTCAGAACTGTCTTAAGACATTTCACATATTTATTAATTATTAAAGCAGCACACAATCCAATCACTCCAGACTTTTATCTACCTTTAGTGCAAATAGAACTAAAAGGCAATACAAYGTTCTTGAAAGAATTAAGGTCACCGCAAGGCTCCTTCCAATCATCAGAAAGGTGTGATGTAGCCCAGTACAAATAAAAACCAAGTCTATTAACTTAATGCTATCATATCCTTAAATTGAAATACACTGTCCTAGGACAATATTGCTGCAAGGCAGGTTAATCAGTCAATGAATGCTGAACTTAACCTGAACCTATGACAAAATGAGTCAGTAAGTGCAACAGTGTTCTCTGTGAGGGCGTCTAACTAGAGCTTCTGCTTTTAACTTCTAGCTCATGAACCCCTGATAAGTAAGGGGGGRAAATACCATCAGTGCAAATAAAAGGAATTATGCTGTGTTTTGTAGAAAGTATTTCCTTGGCTGAATTTAGAGCCTAAATAGAAGTAACAAATAAATGCAATGCAAAGTTACTAATGAAACCTGACCCATGCTATAGCACAACATATTTGCACAGTCACATCCCTTTTTTGGTAAGCCACAATCTCTCTTTAATAAAAATCATTTTATGATAACGTTTCACTCTTAAGTCTTCAAGGTTCATCTTAGGGACTCCCTTTAAAAGCAGCGGAAGACAGATCCAGGTAAGACCTCTCAATCTTCTTGTTCCTCCCTCCTCCGCTTTCATTTAGTTCTAATAGACTACTGAGAAGTTCTATTAGGAATTGCTGAAGCAAGTAAAGCCATTATTATTTGTTTTTACAGGACCTTCATTACAAGTGAGCTTAATGGAGTGGCAGAGGATTCCTAGAACATTTGGTAGCACCATATATAAAATCAATTTAGAGCATTTAGTCTCTTGAGAAGCTTGAAGAAAGCATTCGGGGATAGGTCCACAATACTCACTCCTGTAATTCCCTTAGCTTCACAGCTTCAAGATCCATTGATTTCAAATGGGCAATGCCAGTTTGCACAAGTTATATTACACAAGTAATGATATGTTCTGTTATTACAATGAAGGAGAGATCAGATAGACATCAGCTCTATCATACTCCACAATATTATCGCCACTAGATTCTTAAAGACCACAAAGAAGCCCTAAACTGTTTGTGAATTCAAACTACCAGTTGCAAGACTCGACCTGCCTTGAACCTTCCCAGCAGTCTCATCCTGGATCAAAGTAGTACAACTGAATCTTTTAACTAAAGTTTTCTTTTTAACCAATCTGCAATAGGACTTTTCTAAGAAATTCAGTGAATAAGGAAAAACATGCAACCCAGAGTTTATAAACCTTGATTTACAAATTTAAAAAGAATTCCTGTAAATTCATTAAGGACTGGAGCATGTCTCATCTGAAGAGAGTCTGAGAAAGCTGGGACTGTTGTCTAGAGAAGACTGATGGGGAACCTTTTCAATGTGTATAAGTATCTGGAGGGAGGGCATAAAGAGGATGAGGCCAAACTATTTTCAGTGGTGTCCAGCAACAGAACAACAGACAAGGGGCATAAACTGAAACACAGGAAGGTCCATCTGAACACGAGGAAAAGTGTCTTTACTATTTGGGTGACTGAGCACTGGAACAAATTACCCAGACAGGTTGTGGAGTCTCCTTCCCTAGAGATATTCAAAAGCCACCTGGACACAATCCTGAGCAATGTGCTTTAAGTGACTCTGCTTAAGGCAGGGGGGTTGGACTAGGTCTCCAGAGGTCCCTTCCAACCTCAACCATTCTGTGAATCTGTGATCACAGAAATCAGCTCCGGGAGATTGAAAGGCCGACAGAGTATTTTACCAGATGCCTCCTCCCCAAAGCTTCTTCTGCTTCCCAGTCAGACTCCTTTCCTTAGCACCTAGGCAAGAAGGTGGACTACTTAGAGTAACAATAGACTGAGCTTAAACATCCACTCAGGGTAACAGAATGACTCATGAAACACAGGATATAAAGAGAGATTTTTTGAAATAAAACAAAGAATGATGATTGAGAGTTTGGCACCTGAATAGGAAACAGCTCCTGTAAGAGAACAAAGTTAAATATAGAACTCACCTCTACAAGTCAAGTCACTGGTGCCTTTCAAAGGTATGTGATAAACTCCTCAGGGATATATYGCAGAACTCAGACTGTAAATTGACCTAAAGCCAGCTACCACTCTTGCCACATTCACCCCAGGATGAGTGAATTCTATCCATAAATAAAGAGCCCAGCCAAGGACTTGCAATGAAAAATGCTGGCAAGCATCCATCCCAACCTCATTCAGTTGGAAACAAGCTGACTTTAAAAACTGGCAATAGAACTCTTAATAATAATAAAAAGTTAAAAAAAAGGCAGGATTTTTTTTTTAACATGCCCTTTGGAGACTTAATTTTTAAAAGGCACCTTTTCAATTCTGTTGAAGCAGCACAAATTCTGCCATCAAAGGGATTCTATTACGAACAAATTGTTCACGTGTTGCCCTGTGTTTTGCTCAGCCACTGGGACAACAATTCTGCACATCGTTTGCGTGTGCAAATGAAAATCTGCCCATAAAAACATCTGATTGGATGGAAGCTGGCAGCATTCTACAGAAGTCACACTTCATTAATTTACATGAGTTGAGGATATGAACAACTATTTCTGTAGCTGGAATCCATTGTTTAGATTAAGTCATTCTRTGCACATGAAGGTATGCACAACGCTGTGTTTTGAGTATCTGGCTAGACAGCTAATGGGGTCAGATCTTCAGAGAGCGATGSAGAACTCAAAGAAAATGGACTGTTTCTGGCAATATTGGAATTWAAAAAAGTTACTCAAAAATAGAGGAACAGCTGAGCAACTAATCTATTTTTCTTTGGGTATCTCTGTACTCTCAGTCAACTCACTCATTTTTGCGTTTCCATCCAGAAGGGGCTTCCAACTCCTCTGTAACTTAGTAGTCCTATAATTCTTTTGGAGCTCAGGGAGGCCTTTTTCATTTCTGGATCTCCCACACAGCCAAGTTCATCCTAAAGCASCTGGTTCAACTGTCTATATTACCAGCTTCCTAAACACTCTCTCAGCACACTTCTTTTCCCCCCACCACAGGACTTACCTTCATTCCATTTCAACCTCTCCACCTCACAACCATRGTTTCTTGTAGTTCAAAAAGGGTCCTCTCCTCCTCCCTGCTCTTTATACTCCTTCTCTTATCACCACTCACCACCCTTCCTAAATCGTCTTTCATTTTGATGTTTAGTCCACATTTATTTGAAAATTCTTTTCAAAATAAAATTAAAAGGAATAGGGATTAAAAGTATGTTTCAGCAAATGAAAATAAGCTTATCTTCAAAATGTCTTTAGCTGAAATGCCCCATCAGCTCGTCAGAGCTCTCAAGGTTCCCAACAGCACAAGCTGACCATGCACTACTATTATGTCCTGAAGAACATGCTTCTATATTCYGAGTTTGAAAGGAATATTATTTATACATAGAATAAGCATCTTCAGTRAAGCACGCACCATACTGTGTCAAAGAACAAGCAGCCAAGAGAAAATTCAGCAAGAGAAACTGTCATCCTTAAAAGAGCCTCCTTGATGTTCAAGTTCRATCATCACTTTTAAAGAGGAGGAGTCCACATTAACAGAGGAAGCTTACAGTGGTCTGCTTAGTCTTCCTTAAGGCTAAGCAGCATGCCTTGAAGTTGGCTGGCTCAAGAGCCTTTCAGGTTACTGATCTTAATGTTTTAAAAAGTCTGTTATTATGACCAAAACTATCAAGCGGCAAAGGAATTTTCAGCAGCCTTTGGAAAATCTAGTCTGTCCTTCCTGTTTAGTCTTTCCTGATTCTGTAGCCCTTGAAATATCTTAGGAAAACTATATTTGTGTTTCTTATTTTATTTCATTTCTATTCAGGAAAGTCTACATACAACTGAATTTTAGAGACTATATAATCCATCAGAGTAGCAATTGTATATCMTAAGAATATGTTCAACTCCAGCAAGAAAGATGATTTTATCTCAGATGCCCTAAAGTTTGAAATAATTTTCTTGCGAGCACTATATTTTTTTTCTGTTCAGAACCAGCGTGACACTGACTATATGTTTCATTGCATCTACTAATGCACTAAATGAAAAGAAAAAAGCTAATTTCCTAAACATGCTCCTCTTTTCAGAGCAAATACTAGCAAKATTTCTCACCATCTTTACATTTATATAATTTCATATTCAAACGATCTGAGAAACAACTAACTTGTATTTGGCAGCTCAAGTCCCATTTGAATTTTTGCTTACTATGGTTTTATAGCTTCTTGAATCTAAACTTACCATAAAAAGCTAGCCATAYGAACTCTACGTGGTTAACGCTGATAGCTTATCATAAGAAAGGAATGCACCAGGTATGTGAAGCTTAAACATTTTCCTACTAAAAATATTTGAGAGACACCAGCTATGTTTGATGTCAGCGTTGCCACCTGCCTGAAACAAGAGAGCAGTTATACTCACCAGAGGATAACTCAACTAAAGAGTAAGTCTAAATCTTCACCTACCAACTCAAACAAGCTGGACTTGCACAGGAAGAGAAACAGGAATAGGCACYGATTAGGCACAAGAGCACAACTGAAACGAACTGCTTTTAACGACTCTTGCAATTAAGTGCCATAATATTTAGCATCACCTTTTGCAGAAATGAAAAACTGTGACCACTCAGAGAAAAGCCAGTTTTAGAAAAGGGACTGGTAGTCATCACATAAGTGTTWTATGTTTGCCTTTTCAAAAAAGCAAAAGCTTGCAGTGACTAACATCACTGCAGTCTCAGATTCTTGTCCTACAGATGGTCCTCACAACTGCCTTTCTGCAGTCCCATCTGTCATTACAACATTGAAGTCATGGTCTGTAAAGCTTCCAAACTGATAGTTTCCATAGGGACAGGGAGGAGGTACCAGTAAAAACATCCCTAYTCCTGAAGTCACTGTTTCACTGTCTACTAGCATTAAACCAACTCTCCATACTTTGAGAAGTCTCAGAGCACTTTATTTTATATATTTTCAATAGATGCTAAYTACTAATTTTCTCTATGGAGTAAGTTCTGCTGATTTGGAGGTATAGATACTTCTTCACCCTCTACAGTAAGCATCTTGGCTTGATTCTCTAAGCACGTGAGGACCCTAGGGTCAGATAAGCATCTTACTTTCTCACAAAGGTTGAAAGGAACAAAGCTGAGGACTGAAACGTGCCTTTTCTACAAGTTCTGGTGAAAGAAATGGAAAGATTTGTGTAATAGAACTGGCAGAAAAACCAAGCAAAGGAGGTGGTTAGGCTACTACTATGTAAGAAATTACTTAGAATTTATTCAGACCCCAAATCTCAGAGCAGTTAAAGAGAAAGCTGGATTGGGCTACTTCAATTGTGTTCTGTATGGGACTCCAGTCAAATAACCAAGATGCTTAAGTCTCTAATATTACATCCATTTACCACACTACACATCAGGGCTCTTTTGACTTCTCTGTGTCAAGGACTCCACAAACCCARTTAAGATCTGGCTTAATGATGCTGGCACAGGTCTGAACACCAGCCACTAGATTTTTGTACTGCTGTCCGAGCTGTTTGATCCCTATTGYCATTTCTCGTATTTCTATACAGCTGCACCAATAACAATCTTTCTAGGGGGACGCTTGTGTAATAAGGAAACATCAACATTTATGGTATCAGAAAACTGTGTAGCCCTTCTTTAATCCCCTTTTTAAATTAATATGCAAAAAGTCAATTGGTGCCCTGGAAAACCCTTAGCAGCCCATGCCCATGAGCATCCAAGATGTCTGAGAAAAGTTTTCCTGGTTGCCAACAGACCATCTTTTGCTTTAGAGTAACAGTTCAAGGAACATCATATCACTTCAAGATGTACATCTGTGTGCTGGATACACCTCTAAAGGTCAGAGCCTTTACAGGCTTATGTCCCTTGTACTCCTCAGGGTTTAAACCAACCTTGTCTGTAATCTCAGTCTTCCAGAAAAAAGAAAAAAGYTTGTCTGCCTCAGTGTTTTCAAACACATGGTAGAATAAAACACACACATTGAGATCAATATCCAGCAGTCATCRTTTGAACTGAAGTTCAGTCTTCATGAACACTGTCACATGTTAATATACCTTTCTGTCCCGGAGGACAAAAGCAACTTAAAAGAAAGTATGTAATTGTTTCACAAAAGCAAAGAATTTGTATATGGCAGAAAAACTTTGTAGATAAATGCCAGCAGGCAAAAAACTGAATTTAAAATAGCTTGAGCACTGATTTTTCCCCCAAATAGTCAGATACTATTAGAAGATCATTTAATAATTTTACACCACTGGTCTTGAAAAAATTCCAGACTTTTCTTATCCTTGGATCTGTTATGCTCACTGAGGTCTGGGGTCTTCAGCTTTGCAGGCATTTGAAAGGGAAAGAAAAAACAGGAACAAAGTAATGCTGCCAATACTGCCTCTGAATTCATAAAAGAACATTAATCCACATTACTGCACAGSTTGCCCCTAGAAGACTCCTCACATATTTGACACAGGTGTGCATTACTGTGCAGGTATTTGTCAGCTTTCCTCTGAAGAGTCCACAGCTCTGATAGAACAGCATCCAAAACAAGGAGAAGCCTAAGAGGAAAGCGTTAGGTTGAGGGAACACATGGAGACCAGACTGAATTTGAGACAAGCACGTTTCCAAGAGGCCAGACTTCCACAAAGAAGACAAGGCCAAAGGCCTCTCAGCAGGCCTCAAAGCTGGCCAGGCAGGGAGATGAGATCGCATATAATCCTTACCAGTTAATAAATGTGCTTAAACTAAGCATATGAACTAAGGTCTTTTCTCTCTCCTTTTGGAAATCTATAGGTTCTTCTTTATATCCTTTTTACATCTGCTAAGCTTTTCCTCTTATGGTCACCCTTTGAAGTGGACCTTCAGTTCCTCAACTGCAATGAGTCTGCAAGGTGATAGCTTACATATTAATAAAGCCTGATCATCTTTTCAAGATAATTTTAGAGGTAAGGAGTCTTAAAATTCTCTGATAACCTCTAGCATTTGTTACAGCTTCACAGTTCCACATTCAGAGATACCAGATGCTGAAGGCCAAGAGTGCTGATGGAAGGAAGAGCAGAAGTCTGAGTTAGGTATGGGCTGAGCTGACCCTGGAACTAGAAAATGTGGAGTTGCTGCAACAAAACAATGCTATAGACTCAATTATCCTCAAGACACCTAACACAAYTGCACAGTGCTGCACTGGACCATGGAGTTGTCAGGTGGTAACTAAGGGATGTCTGCAGCATGCTGTGCTGCACTGTGTAGGCATGCTTAAATGCTTTTGTAAGTGATTGTCTTGGGAAATGAAACAACTTTCCAGTGACTGCTAAGAAGTTTGACTACACCTTGTTTGCAGAGCTGTCCTAACCTAGAACAGCATGAAAAAGTGGTGTGCTTTCAACCCAAAGGCCATTTTTTAAATACTACGGATGTCACCATGGATAAAGGGTTGTGCAATAATTATGATGGACCATGTAGTTGAATAAAGTACAAAGAAGAATCTTCATTATTAATAAAGAACTGCTTCTTATTTAAAATGAGGGCAGAYTGAGGAGGAAAATCTGATGCTTTCTCAGGAGAATCATGGAATAAAAAAGTAGCAAGTCAAAGATCTCCTTCCATACAAAGAGCACACTGATGCTCTCAAGAGTCCTTTGAAAGATAAGAAAAGCACATCAATGTGATGTGCTTTTGASCAATCATTTGGTCAAAATGTCCTACTTCAGACTTGCTAAGTGCCAGATAAAAACTTCATTATGAATATTTATTCTGAGATGAAAGCAAAAGAGCAAAAGGTATAGATAACAGATTTGCCTCTAAAAGCACACAAGTAGACAAGAGTACTCTTTAACCTGCCAGAGACTGTTCACTCATGAAGCCAGATTCAGCTTAGGTAGGCGGGTAGGGATAACCAGGCAAGTCTATTAGTTAAAAGGAATTAGTAAAGCAAATCAACAGGATGCAGGAGTCATAGCTATATATAACACAGCGATCTTCAAGCCTCTCAAGAGCTAAGTAAACACAGTTTACTAAAAAAAAAAAAAAAAAACAACAACAACTAAAAACCTAAAAAAAAAAGCCCTCATCTCTATGAGGTGGAACATTCAGGTAAATTCAGGGACAAAAAGATTTGCAAGCTGTTTGAAACACTGCACTCAGCAAATTTTCTTCAAAACCTTGAATGCCTGCCTTATTGTATATTTTACAGTCTTTGAGGTACCTGCTGATAGAAATGCTTTATCAAACAGTGAGATGCTTCAAACTTGTGATTTAAAATGGCAAGCAACATTTGGGAGTTGGATTAGATGACCTCCAGAGGTCCCTTCCAACCTTACTGATTCTACGATTACTCTTAAATTGCATCCAGCCACCTTGGAAAGAGATGATTTCTAGAAGGCATTTGCATATCCAGCTGTGTGCTGCCAAGTATAGAGCCAAGTATTCAGTGAAAAGTAAATAAAGCCCATAAAATGAAAGAAGCAGCAGAGCATAACACTGTGCAAGGCAGAGCCAAAATAGGAGACTAACAGCCTTTTCTGGTCACCACTTCATTATCCACTAATTCTGGCTATTCCTATCCCTTCTTCTCTGTCCCTCACCATGCAATTCCCTTAGCCCTTCTGCCAGGCATGCCATTGGTCTGCCCTAGTGCCAAGCCACTTCTTAAATCACATAGCAAGAAAAGAAARGTTTTGCTGGTGCAGCTTGCTGAGGCAGAGACAGCATCTATGCGCAAGTGCGTGGCAGGARGCAAGGAGGAGGAAGGGTAGAAGGCAGCTGGCAGTTCAGCTGGCACAAGATGCCATGGAGCCACTGCTRAAGAACTCAGATTCTAAGTTTAAAACTATGGCTATGTTTTAACTATGTTAAATGTATTTAACTATGTTAAATTCCCAGCTCTACTTACTGTATTTCTTCATGGCTAGGAGTAAATCACTTAAGGCCTCAAATCTTCAACAGACAGACATCTAAGTACCAAAAAATCAGCTGATTCAATAGGAGAAGCTATTGATAYAAATGCTAATGAGAAACCCAAAGAGTTCTGAGGATCATGTCCTTTACTACTGTCCTTATAATGGGAAAAGTTAAATTCTCCTATTTCACAAGAGTGCTGTGAGGACAAGTACACTCAGTCATGCATGGTTGTGGCAATAAGGACCACAAACTCCCATGGGAGTCACAAGAGAAGAAATCAAATTTGAACTCTACAAGTGAGTTCTGATCTCATTTACAGACAAGTAAATATTGAGTAAATCCTGGATTTTGGTGGCATTACTCTGGATTTGCACTGATTGAGCCTGAACCCGAGCCCGGCCCAGACTGCATTCAGGTAAGCTTATTAAATGCATCCCATCCCCTTTGACTCTGCTGGGAGCATTCACATGTTCAAAGTTAATCATRTGCTTAAAAGCTTTGGAGGATCAGGGCAAGAGGGCTCAGCCACTTACAGGACTGAGCTGTTCTGCTTTGTGTACTAAGCATTTCAAGAGAATAGGAGTGCAGTTGTCACCTCTGCTTCTTAATGCCACAAGAGAGAAGGTTATCATTTAATCAGTCCTGTCAAAGTCAGCTCCTCTTTGGGGGGAAAAGCCATTACAACTGTGGCAGCTTCAGACCTTTGGCTTTTGTGGTCTATGTTACTCCCTATTAGATTATTTTTCACTAGCAGATATGGCTCCACAGTCCCAGCATCTCCATGTGCATTCGCRTGACAAGATTTTAAGCTTATTTTCATTCWATGTTAGACAAGGCAGAGACATTGMTCGTTRCTGCTTCTTGGCAGTGCCAGGACCCAGGAGAAGGGGAGGCAGGAYGAGCCTCACGTTCTCCACAGGACAACCACGAGGTGTAGGAAAAAGCAGAACCGAGAGCAAGGTTTTTGCTGACTGCTGATTTGTTGAGGGAAAGGGCGACGGCCAGAGCACTAAAGGTGGCAGAGGCAATGGCAGCCTGCCTGCCCTCCCTCCCTGGGCTAAAGGGCTCCAGGTCAGACAGCTTAGCTGCAGCAGAAAGAGGTTAACTGCTCCCGTCAGCGAGAGCCTTGGCAAATGTGATGCCAGGTCTTCACTTTTCACCTGAACTCAAAGTAGAAGAGATGATAAAAATYGTCAGAAAAGATTACTTAATCTGATTAATTACTATCAGGGGACCACAACCCTAATCAGTTTCTAAACAGGATTATGCACCTTAGTAGGAGCCCTCATTCAACAATCGAGCAAGATCCTTTCAGGCATCTGCTCAGCAGCATTAAATCAGAGTTTGAAAACACCCACAGCGCAGAGGCCAAATCTCCTCACTAACATCTCACTGCCAACTGCACCAGGTCTGGGCACCTTAGGCGTGATCAACACTAGAGTCTGTATCCATGCTTCAGAGTTCTGGCTCCTCTCTCTTACTCCCCACAAGAACGCAAAGTCTTTTACATCTCTGAACAACATATAAAGTTAAAACCCTCTCATAGTTCTCTGTGGTTTCAAACACAGGTGTCTACCCAAGAAAGGAAGATTCTCCTCCCCTTACTTATTCTTCTCCAAAATGCAGAAATGCACATACATTAATTTAATTGAGGGAGCTAATAGTACTGATTTGGCCTAGAACAAAAGCATRTAATTAGGGTGCCAAGCAACAGTACTAGTAGTGGTGACATGAGGCTTGGAGCACCAAAGGGACACTCAACATGACAACATAAAGGCTCTGAATTTCTGCTGGTGACAAAACTGTGTGCACATGGAGGGGGTGGAAGAGCCAGCCTCCCACAAAGCATGCTCAAACATCATACCTTTTCCTCCCTGCAAGAGGGAGGAGGGTTGCTCTGCCAGTCAAGCCCATTACCAGGGACGGAGATAACAAACCACTGTCAAAGGCAGCCACAAAGCTGCTTGTTTCACATTAGCATCCTTAACATTTTCTATCTAATCAGATTTCCTGTTGGTTGGGGAAAGCTGCCTTTCTTCATTACCAGCTGCTATCCCCAGATTTCCCTCTCCCCATCCCCAAAACAGATTTTTGCCATGCTTGTCTGCTTTCCTGTGTAAAAAGGTTACATATGCCTGGAGGGAGACTAAATGTTACCAAAAAAAAGGCAAAAGCCCCATGTGAAAACAGAACTGTGGGCAAGAGGCCAGGACTCTTGATTATGTGACTGTGACTAACCAACAGATGTTTTTAAAAAAACATCCCTCATTATATTCTCCCCTCTAGATGCAATAATACAACTCAAATTAGTTTTCCAGGAGCAGGCTTCTTTTTATGTAACCATGTTTTATACAGATAGCAGCTTATATTTAAACTATTTAAGAGARCAAATAGCTGCAAAATGTACTTCAGATGGCCCTTCTCCTGCCAGCAGTATATTCCTGGCTGGATAGAAGCAACAAAACTGCCCTGCATTTTGCTACTACTTGGATGTAATTGTAAACACTGCATAATGCCCACAGGATCTAGCACCCAGGTAAGAATGTCAGGTCCTCTTGTTTTACTGCATTTGGGAGATCCATGACATTGTAAACTGCGAAATGACTTCGAAAATACAAAGCTAAAACAACGCAGAATAAAGCAGCACTTCATCTTTTAACTTAGCCCAAAGTTWCCCAGATCATTAGGAAAGGCAGCTTCTTATCTGAGCTGCAAACCAGACTGACAGAGGTCACCCCACTGGCACTGGGCCGCCAGGGAAATACACACATTTTGAGAAGATATTATTGTGATTTCCCATTGCCCCTCTCCTTCCTTCCACATCTATCACTTGAAAAACCTGTTTCTGCTAAAGTTACTGGACTAAAGACCTTTTATATCCTCCAGCTCAATCTCAAATATACCAGCTTTAGACCTGTTCTGCAAAGGCATAAAGGTGTTTTTGAGGCACATGTGCTGTGAAAAGTGATGACATTGCAAGCAGGCAACTTGTGTGTCAAGAAAAGAATAAGAAACCAAGACAGGTTAATTTAGGAAACAAGGACCAATTGTCTTCTCTTGCTTTTGGAAATAGGTCTGAGACAAGAGAAATGAGTCTGATGGGCCAACGTGTCATATGCAGCACTTGTTTCAGATATTACAGTGGTTTGGTATTTAAATATTTCAGTAAAGAGTGGAGCATCCTCCAAACACAAAGGAAGTCAGGAAAATCTTTTCCAAATCTTAAAAAGAGCTTTCAGAGAAGAAGGGAGGTGAAACAGCATGGGCAGCTATTTAGATAATGCTGCAGATGTGTGAAAGGTATATAGGGCAGCCAGCTAGGACTACTRGCCTCAGAGAAGAAGGTACATAAAAGGCTGCATGTGTTTTGTGGGACAGATTTTCAGCAAGCAACACAGTATTTCCTGATTCTTCTACCCAACAGGATTCAAGACCACCGCTGAAACTATCTGCATTCATGACGCTGTCGATTTAATATCTTTTGTAGAACCAAATGTATTTGAGAGTACTGTAAGAGGCAGAATGATACCAAGAGAGTCAGTGCTTACCTASAGCTGCCCCATACCTGGCATCATAATACAGGTGCAGAGGAGTCAATTCCAGAAGTGACAAACAAGATGGCCTAAGCATTAACCCTGTATGAAAGTATGGTCAAAAAGCACACAGCAGAAATTCATCCGAGTATTTCATTTAGCTGACAAAGAGATGCTAATTTAGAGACATTCACAGTTTACTAGGTGTTCCCATGTCAGTTTTCATCCGGTGAAAAAAGTGCATCTTCATACTTTGAGTCTTTCAAGGCTGAAGCATTTCATATATAATCTTCACTATGACATTCTACTTGGAGAGGTTTCCTGATAGCTACTGAGCTGCCATATTTTTCCAGTCCCTTCAAAAATGTGTAAATTACATTATGGTAACAGGTTTGACTTCCATTTTCTCTCATCTTTGCAGCACAGCTGAGCATTAACTGCTAGGTTCACAGTCGAAGGTATTCAGCTGGGGTTTATTTCAGTTGTTCCATTGACCTCAATGGAGTGTTCTTGTGTTTGCACTGAAAGTACAGTTCAGATCATTTCATACTCAAGTTTTTCAGCTTTGCACCAACAAACCAGAGAATGACATGCACCAGCCTTCCAGTGAGTCTAACACTGTTGCCAGCCAATTCAGACCGCAAAGACAGATCAGTGTGGCCCTAGGCAGTTTGAGTAGCAAGAGGCACTAAAAGGACACCTGAGCAAACATCTTCCCTTTCATGCTAGATGCAGTTTCTTTCACAGAAACACATGTAGAAACCATGCAACAATAAAAATTCTACTGAGATGATACTTCTACAAATTCTCACTGACTCAGGTGGTTGTGGGATGAGTCAGTGTGGCCATGGCTTCTTGTGCCTTGCCTAGTAATGCAGAACCCCTGAAGGAGAGGAGGAGGGATTGAGGGTGAGGAGAGGAAGACCCATTCATCTTCGTATACTGCAATAGAAAATGAAGCTTTCCTCTTAGAACTAAACATTTTCAGTAAGAATGATTAACAATACCATATGCCACAGAGGAAGGAGAAACACAGCTGTTACCAGAGACAGATAGCGTGCAGATTTATAGTGAATCTAAGAACAGCAACTTTGAGCTCTCAGGCAACAACACAATAGAACTGATGCTCTCCAGGTCTTTGTTTAGAGCCTACATCTTGAAAGYATCCCCTGGCAGATTCTCAGTTCCTCATTGCTGAACCATACCATGTGCCCAGGAGACTTACCCCTTGGAGATAAAAGGCCCAGTACAACTCCACTTCCCACGTGTTCTCTTCTGGAGCATGCCAGTGTATAAAATTTATTCACTGAAAATGACCATAGCTACGAGCTAGTCACCGCCAGGGATCCAGTTCTCTAGATAAACTACATTGAAATGACCATCCACTTTTAGAGTTTCATGTGAGCACAAATAAATTGTGAAATACACCGTGTGGGTCAGCAGGGCTCAGACCTATGCAATGCCAAGTACTCTGCTACTCCATGGCTCATGTGAAACCTTCATTTCCCAAAAGAGCATCATTGCTGAATGGCAAGCACCTCTAAAAGCTCAACTGTAACTTCTTTCTAGAGGAGAGACACACAGTTCTGTGTTCTTAACTTAGTAACAACACAAACCCTGAGAAAATGATGAGAAAAYTCATTATATTTGTAATCCAGAAGAGTGCCATGGGATTCATCTTTCCTTCATGTTTGAGTTCAGAATCAAAATTCCTATCAAGTCAGCCATRGAAATGAGAGTAGAATTAGATTTCCTGTTTCCAAAACAGTTTTAAAATTTAGGTACATAATCACTGTAACAAAATCCTTCCCCCACTCCAGGGTTTATATCAGCCTATRTATTTCTGAGCAAGATTAGAAAGGAATGCCATTTCAGTAAGCTACTTTTTGCATGAACATTCCTTGTGCTGCTTTTGGGAGATGTATATCTTTTATTTAAAATTTGGGGTARTAGAAGAAATTGAGCAAAATAGTTTGGACTAATAATGACAGCTTAGCATCTGGCGCCCATCATTACATACAGAATAATACAAGTGATGTGTGAGGGAGGGCTCCAACCTGATTTGCTTTGCCATTCCCACAAATTCAGTTGTGGCAGAATCCCAGCCCTGAATATTTCATCTTAAAAATACATCTACCAGTAGTAACATTATTTGTCTTGGTAGATACTGAAGCTTATGTAAAAAGTGTTAGGCTTACCATGTGGAATATGAGGCAGTAATGCAAAACACATATGGAACAAGAGAAAATATTAAAAAAGGATTAAAAATGGCTTCATCTCATGTATACGAGACCAATTAGTTTCAGATACAGATAACTCAATAGTTTCAGATTGGTAAACACAGCATTAAAACAATCCATACCTTTGCTTTATCTGAAAAGGAAAACAGTTCTACTTATTTCTTCTGCTCTGCATGCATTTCATTTTCTAAAATGCAACTGTGCGTGCATTACGTACAAACTTTACCCTGCTTCGCTGCGGTACAGCTGCCACGAGCATTCGCTAGCGCTATGCAGAAGCCTTATGGAGTGAAGGGTGCTGAGGACAAGCCGAACCTGAGTCTAAGTGCCATTATTTTCAGCAGAGTGCAACTTCAGAAACATTACCAGAAAGAACCGACTTGGAACTGATGTTGTTTAAAGTAGCAAGCAACTTTCAGCAGCCCAAAAAAATGGCAGTGTGTAATGATGAGAGCTGAAACAAACTTTATTTAAGAAAAAGCAGCGTCATTTTACTTCTCATCTAGAATGATAYTGTACATGGCTTATATTACAGTGTCCCCCGATAGCTGAACTGGACACCAACAGGCAAGCAAAAGGGGACATGGAGTGCATCACGCTTCCTGCACCAGTTGCGCTACGCTGACACAGGCTGGAAAACACACAGCACACTCTAGGGACATACATGGAAAAATAAAAATAATAAAAACAAACAGAACATGGATCCATAGCGCCACAAACCTTCCGGCTCTGTGTTCTCTTTGAGGTGCACTTGCTTCAGTGGGCAGCAGAAGATTTCGTGACACTTAGCACGAAAAGGGGACTCTTTTTTCTTTAATTCCGCAGATTGGATCGAATCTTGCCGTAACATAATGTACTCCTGTGTGCCAGGGGGAGCGTCATCCATAACTGTGGTCACCACATAACAAAATGAACTCAAGTTAGAGCTTAAGAAAAGCAATCTAGAGAACTAAATCAACTACATAATGTTAGTGGGAGAAGGGAAGAGAGAGAGGAAGGGGAGAAACATTTTAGAAAGGAAAATAAAATTAAACATGTTAAAAGCATCTTAGTGATGGAGGCAGAGAGGTGGGGAAAATATTTACGTTTATAAACAATGCTTCCCGTAAACATTAACGGTTTATACTGTTTCATGCAGTTTCCATAAACAGTAATACTGTGCTSCAGAAAGCAGCAATAAGGTTCCCTCCTATCTTTGCTGTATTTTCCTGTTACACCTAGATTTATTCTGCATGCAGATTCAGAAAAACAAGCAAACAAAGCATGCTGTTACTGCCCAGCCATAGGCAATCTCTAATGTCAGAGCATAATCATTCCATATCTCCAGGTAATGCAACATCCGTGTGTCTATTCCCCAAAGGAAAAAAAAAAAAAAAAAAAAGCCTTTATCAGGATATTTAATTATACACTGTTCCTCTGAGCAAGGATGATAATCCAATGACATTTGACTTGATCATCACTTCCAATGGGTAGAAGACTAGATGTACAAAGGGAGTGCACATTAATCCTTTTGATAGTTTCCTTGTAAAACAGCAAGTCATTTTTTAAAGTTGATCTTATAAATCAATATCGCTATTAATAATATAGATGATATGCAGTCTGAAATGTTTTCTGAATGGAGTCAGATTATTAAATGATAAAAAGATAAAATATATAGCATATAGAAAGCTCCAGCTATCTTAGAAGTATTCCATTAGCAGAAAGAATTGAAACACTTTTCCACTACCTAAAAAACGAAGCCTTAATAACGTAGATAGCGAGATTCTTCAACTTAGCTTTTAGGCACAGATCATCTTTCAAAACCAAAGTTATATAACCACTACCAGTAATTCATAACTGAACGCATAGATATAAAAACACAGCCAAAACCAGACTGAGTCTACAAYCCTTTAATAAAAAAATACACATACAAAGATTAGCAAAGCAAAATCCAAAAGATCAGAAAAGAAACCATTGACATGCTAGTCTTAAAATAAATAAATAAATAAATAAAACACAACCCACAGCTGCATCAGCAGTATTCAAACTTACACAATTCTAGAAGTCTTGGCAGAGAAGTCGAACAATTTAACCGTTTCCTAAATATCTATCAACAATTAAAAACTACCATGCAGATTTAAACAAGAATCCTCTCAGCCAAAGATATGATACTCTTGCCTCCCCATCCATTTGCTCTTTTTCATCTCCTATCAAGAATAGTAAAAGTCACATCTAGGAGATAATTAACTGGTTCAACCTGATAGTTGTTCTTTCCACAGTGAGCAATTACCTTCTTTGAAGTCATTAATCTGTAGGAAACATTTTGCACCTTAGCTGTTGTTGCTTCATTAGACTAGACACAGCATCAGTAAGGCACACTAATAATCCAGATAAAGTGTCATTAAAAGTGATGCATAAACTAATAGGAAAACACAGTGGTTCAAAAATGAACACTAGGTCACTGAAGCACAAGGTCTGGATTGCGAGATAACTGCTCCCTTAACAATACTAGTTTTACTTAGGCTTGTTTGAAAAGTACATGTGTTCATGACAGCCCTGAGACTGCAGGGCAATCACCAGGAGCAATCACTAAGAAAAGTCATTAYCCAAAAAAGAGCCAAAGACCAATGAGCCCTGATGGGTCACTCCTCCAAAATGACATCATGCAGGAGTTGCTACRGGAGTAGTATGTGCAAAGTCCCCAGTAAACCAAAAGTAAACCAACTACAGGGACCTGACATCAGCGGTGCAGGAACCCTCTGGCATGTCCCTCTGACATTTAAAAGGGTGAAGAATAATGTGCATTGAGAAATGTGAATAGCCAGCAGAGGAGTGAAATGCACAGCTACCTTCCAACAGCAAGCCAGGGGATACACAACAGAGCATACCTTGCTATCAAAAACAGCCTCAGGCAAGAGGTATGTTCCTGGCCTGATCCTCAGAGGCAGATCACTTCTCCAGAAGGGAAGCAATAGCTAGAGGAGATTTATCTGGTCCTTTATCAGTCAYCTGCACTCCCATATCATCACACATTTATTTAAATGCCAACAAGCCACAAGCAAAGTTACACCTTCAGTAAATGAACAACATGCCAAAACTAAACAAAAAAACATCAGCTTAACTGAATCAAGGGCAGAAGGTGTAAACAAGTCTTGGTTTTGAGAAACATCATAGCATTAGCATCTGGAGCAAATCCTACGAATCACAGTTCTAATTAAGCCTTAATGCTGGAACAATGCATCGATGACATAATTGATGATGTTGTTCTGAAGGGAACAGCTAAAGCCTTTTCTTAACGTGAACAGCCTCAAGGAAGAATGAGAATTTATTACAAAACTAGGAACATCTTCTAACTCCAATGCCACCTTTTCTCTGCTGTGACAACAGCCAGACAGCCTCATGGAGCCACTGAAATGACAGTGGCATGATCTCGGTTGTGTCCAAGGAACCTATCCACAAGATTCAAAACCACAGAATCTAATATAAAAAAACTTTCAAAACCTGATGTCCACTTCTAGTAACTAAAAATAATCATTGTACAACCATGAAAAGATCATTATTGAAAGTCTTCTGTGAATAAGCACTTTGGAAACAGGGAAATCTCTTCTCTCACCAAAAATTCCAAATGATTTTGCTAACAGAATAAAAAAAAACACTAATGAAATATGCCAAAGCAGGAAGGAACAGGTAAGTTTTAGGTAAGTAACGTCAAAATCCAAAGCAGTATTTACACCATGCAACATGGGGCAGACAACACCTGAGACACAAGGATAACACTCCTTTTACACTACAGTTCCTTCTATTAGGGACTTTGTGCTAATTACAGGACCTCAGATATGCTTACAGGCTGCTGTATGCTGCACAGATACATGAGCTCGCTTTAGATCAGCTAATTCAGGCAGTAATCACAAGACAGCATCAAGCTCGACAAGGGCAGCAGAAGACATGMGAGAAACCTGGCAGATGCTCAGCTTTGCTCCATTACATGGGCACTGTTCTCAAAAGCAGCCAGAAGAGACTTTGTTGAGGCACRTCTACATCGCCTTGGCCACCTTCCTGAAGCCTGATGTGCAGTCATTTTGCTAGCCTACACCGTCCAGCTCGGCCTCAGTTATGATTCAGCAGCCACTCACTCTGATGTACTCTCCATCTTCAYTGGCAAAATGTTTCATTTATTTATGCTTCCCAAGAGTAAAACGGGGAGAAGACTTGTGTCTTGAACACAGGTAATATATTAAAGAATTTACACATCGTCAGTTGGAAGATGATAAAGAAATACTTCATGGCTTAAAAAAAAATGCAGGGCAATTTATAAGAATTGGTCAAGAGGCAGAAAATGCAGCAACTGTGGCTAAAAAAGTGCATATATAAAAAGCATTTTCTCAGCAGTTGGCATAAATAGCTGCAGTAACTATTAGTTTCCTACATCAAAAGATTCAACTTGATAAGTATCACTCTATTGCATATTCTCTGCCTTTAAAATAACCACAACAATTAAAACTTACTGACAAGTCAGTATGAAAAAAATTTCCTTCTTCCTGTATGTCTTATCAAGACAAAAGAAAATTGTTTTTAAAATGACTACCATCATGTTTTACAAGGTAAATTCAAACATGTTCATATTATATAAATGCATCAGCTAAACACTCCACTGGTTTGTGTCTTATGTCTGACTTCATTTCAGCCTCATCTAGAATTGCCARAAACTATAACATCAACCCTGTCCATAGGGCTTGGCTCTGGCTGCAACCAAGTAATTCTTGATATAATTCGGAGTCTAATAAAGCTGTAAGGAAGCATCTTTCTCCCAGCAGCTACAAACTTAAAATATGTTCTGTCTTATTTTTCCTGAGCTACTGGTTTTACACAGCAAGACTTCAGCTCYGTGAGCTAGAGCCTGTGGCAACCAGAGGGCAAATATATGTCTTAATATTGAGGCAAAAGAAATCCACATTGCCGTTACTGCTGCTGTTCTCCGTATGACACAATGACATCAACGTTTGCTACTTCTATGGATCTGTTTTGACACTTCTCTCCTTGAATGACCCAAAATGTGAGTTTCCCTCCGTCTTCTCTGCGTTCCCTTCCTTTTGTTTGTCTGCTTGTTTTCACACGCAGTGAGGACCAGAATATTTGCAATAAATCACTTTCCTGTCAGCGCGGTGAAGTAAAACAGCAATGCCTGTTCTACACCTCCATCATCTGCCTCCTTCGCCCATAAAATGGGAAGAAAGGTCAGGAATGCAGTGACCCAGGCCTCTGAGGCTTTTTAGGGCTGTTTCTTCTCTTTTAGAGGAAATRCCAGGATATCAAATTGCTTTCAGCTCCTCACTGGGACAAACCTAAATAYACTGCCTTCAGAATAACTTGCTTCAAGTGAGAGCCTGCAGGACAGGGAATAGGGGGGAAGGCAGGTATTTTTGGTAATAACATTTGTCCTGCTGCAGCAGCTAATACAAAACTCAGGTATACATGCAATAAGTACTCCCTCTGCTTTTCATTACTGCTTTGCTTTTCCCCTAATTTATTCCAGCTGAAGATATGATGTCTGTTTACTATTTGGACAACATGATGAACTCATTTGGGTACTTCAAGGCACACAAATACTTATAAGCTAATTAAAAAAAAAAGTTATTCTAGAGCTGTCATATAGACAAATCCTCTTAAAGGCACCACAGTCCATCCGTRCCCAAGCTTCTGAGCCCAGCTTTGCCAACAGCCACGTGAAGGATTCTCACCAAGCAGCCTTGGCACTTCAGTGTCACAAGGCAGAAACCTTGCTCTCAYCTGCCGTCTGCACACTTGCAACTTTGAGGTTCGGCTGGCTCCAATTTGCTCTTTTGCAGTGACGACAGATGTTACAGGATATGCAAGAAGCCTTAGCCTCTAGCTCTTACCCTCAACAAGCTGTCTCTGAGGTCCCTCCTTTCCCTACCACCAAAATCAGGCACTGTACTAGCAATACAGTAACTCCAACCAAAGTTAAAAAATAAAACAGAAAATACCTTGTGGAARTCCTAATTTTCACTTAGAGTTTCTTTATATTACATTTCAAAATTAAAACTCCACCTAAACTGAACTTGCTCTACATCTGGAGGCTGCTGCTGGACCACGACAGATGCCAGCTACAACCTCCTCACTCTGCACACTGAGCCTCAGACCTTGGACTTCTGGTCTCAAACTAAAAGTTTCCTCTCTGGCAACTATTTCTGCACTTACTTTTGAATTGATATTAAGAGGACAGTTTTATGGTATGCATAAATATAGCACAAATTCTGAGATGGGTACCAGTTGTCTGGAAGAGCTTGTCTTGGGGAAGCAAATTCCTTCTGTAATAGAGGGTTTTTACTATCTGAACTAATGTTTCAAACTGCTGATCTAAATTAGATAGAGGTTGTTATTAGGAGTTGAGGCTTCAGGGATTCAGCACTATACAGCCTAGGAGCTCCTTTCTGTTTCTGGTGAGAAGAGGAGGATAAACTCCTACTTAAAACGTAAATGTCACCTGGTGTCACAAATTAAAATTGATCAGTGATGCCCAAGYAATAATCTTTATGATAAAGCCAGCAACCCAGCATCTGCCATAACAACCATATATGGTAGAGATTCCTAAACTCTCATTAAATTACCTACTTTAGCTAAAAGCAGGAGTAGCCTGGACCTTGGCATGTACCCAAGCCCCCAGGGGATGGAGACATCCTGCATTGAGCTCCACATTTGGCCTGGTTCCCTGATAGTTGCAGCTGACCAGGCTCATCCAAACAGCCCTAAACTGCTGCAGTCGCAGCAGACATTGCAGCATAAACACCCCCAAAGCCTTCTTCCAAACCCTAATCCTACTCCTAGGCTGACACATGGCAGTGAACAGAAATTCACCTGGTAAATGGCTGTGCGAGCGGCTGGAGCGCTGCTGTCCCACTGCCAGGGCTCAGCCAAACTCTTACAAAGCAGAACCTCAACCCGGCTCCCCTCACTGCATCTGGACCCTGAAAAGGCCAAGCAAGGGATGAACAAGGTCCACGTGGAACCTTTCCGGTGCATCCACAGGTTGATTCATTTCCCCAGCTTTAGATTGATATCATTATTTATTGCACAGTCCCTTCCTAYACACTCAATAAATTACTTAAAGGAACAGAAACAAAGCCAGCCAAAATGATATGGTCAAAACTTGCTTTAGGCRAAACATTTCATTTGGAATTACTACTTAGGGTTTGCATGACTGCCTTCACCACCACATCAGAATATTTCRCTGATGGTTTTAGATACCATGCTTTGATTTTCTGATTTGAAATCACTTTCTGCTGTGGAATAGCTTCCTTTTTAAACAGCAGGCATCTGCTGTCTTGCAAACAAAATTAAGAGTACAGCCTTACTGAACACATTTATTTCAATAGGATTAGGGATTTTTAAACTTTTTGATCTGTTGAAAAATTCTGAAATACATTCTCTTTGGGTCAGCCCTGCAGAATAATTATTTTCAGATCTTCCAAAATTATTTGCACAGAACACACTCCTTGACCTAAAAGAGTAATTGGATTAACTGCTAGCAGTAATTGACTGCTATCCTCTAAAAAACCTAGCCAAGATAAGGCTACGCTTAGATCCTTCTGCATATTAAAGACAGTGACATCCAACATCAAAAATTAGTTGATAAACTCAACTAAATACATCTCCTCTTTCCTCTGTTCATAAGTGCACTAGCAYTTCTGCACATAACCTGACTGCCTAGCTTTTCCAGGCATCCACCTACCGCCAGCCTTTGGTTAACTGTAATCTGGGCACTATTCAGTGACACAGCTGCCTGCAACCATGATCCTACTGTGCCCACATGCAAAAGCATGGTTTGGGAGAAACCACTGTTTCCTCTCCAAATGCCCAGCAGTTTTCCAGCCTCCCACATGTGAAMTGCAATAAAGAGAAGATGCACACTCCTGCTCATCGACTGCTATATGAAATCCACAACTTACTCTCCATCATGCAAATCCACTGCTTTTCCCCTTCCCAGATATCAGGATCTGCAGTTCTGCTATACAAGATGCATGCCAACTCTTACTTAACTCTGCAGTTCAGTTCACCACTTTGCCACACTTGCCTCTGAATGAATAACTATTGCTTCCCTGCCTACTTCAAGTGGCTTTCTGTTTTTCCCATCTGCTAAAATAAATTCAAGCTGGCTGCTTTTCAAATAGGTGGGCTGCTCTACGTGCCACAGCAGACAAGATAGTAATTTACAGTGTACTACTCWTTTTTCTGGAGTGCACACTGATTGAGAGCCACAGGCACGTGGACCCATGTATGCAGGAGACATGAGCACACTGAAGTGTTATCAGCAGAGCTTCATGGAGAAAATACAGGCAGGTGCTGGGGAGGACACTGAAAGGGCAGAATATTCTCGATCACCTTCAGAAGCTAGATAATGCATCCTGATTGCATGGTCACCAAAAAATACTGCAACTTCTGTTTAAGCTCTGGGTGCCACCAAAACAGCAGCATGTGGACTAGTCATTCCTTTCTGCTGCAAAGATGCAGAGAAGGCAGTTGTACAGCCAACAGAAGAAGGGAAGTAGCCCTGGATGGGAAGCAAGGGCTTGCTCAYATCTTCTAGCCACAGCTAAGACAGCAGCAAAGTCACCATCACCTGTCCACTTCTCTGATCCCATTGCACAAAATCACCTACCCTTTAAGCTCACATAACCCCCCCAGCTTGTTTTGGCATGAAAAACAAGCCATTCAGGTTCTTTAATTTAGCTCCTTCTAAGCGAAGTAGCTTAGGTAGTGGTGTCTGGGAAGGTAGTGGTGTTTTCTGGGGAACAAAGTGGTGGCTTCTGGGGCATTGGTGATCGGCTGGAACCCAGCTGCTTCTTCGACTGCTATGGCCAGAGAAAGGGCCTGTAATTCAGCCCAGTGTAGGTACAGGCTCCAGTCAACAGCAGCTCAGCAGCTGCAAGATGAAGCCTCTCTGAATCAGTATGTCTACATACAGGGTTATTCTAGCAAAGAATAGGAATGTAATTGGGTACAAAGGTCCTAGGAATAGTGCAGAAAAAACAGTCTATCATAGTTTTCCCAAAATACTCCAACTTGCCCCTACCTATCCCAAAGCCTACTGTGATCTGCTCGCTTCAGAGAACATCTCAGTCAGATAAGGCACAAAAGCAGACTTATAATCTTATGAAAATCAAGCRAGTAGAGAACCAAATAGCAAGATAACTACTAGAAATGGCCAGGGGTTAGTTGGTAGTTGACAGCTTTTAAGGCACTTGGAGAGTTATAGGTCACTAATTACGAAACACTAGGATGCTTTAATATGAATATAATTTATTAATATAGCCCTATTTAAAATGAGGATACTATTTTCAAGTGATAAGAGAAGTCAGAAGTGGGAGTGCCTTTTTTCTTGCTATTTTTAGTGCATCTACTGACAATACTAGGGCTGCAAAGAAGACTAGTTTTCCTAGAGACGGTGGTGATGGGGAAACAAGAGAAATCAGAATAGAAGCCTAAAGGCTGACAGAAGCATCAAGTGAAGGACAGCATCCCTCCTGGAAATCGGAAAGAAGGATCAGCTGAACCTCTTGGGAAACAGAAGAGCAGCAGTAAAACCCTCCAAGGCTCAGTTTCAGAGACTCATCTCTCGAGTATTGCACTTGGGAGGACAAGAACAGAAGCAGTACTCATGAACGGACAGGTGACGTCTCCCAATTACTTGGCTCATTTACTGTGAATTAACAAAAAGGAAGGAGGCTAGAAGTGGTATGTTTTAAAATTCAAACCCATTACAGGAAGAGCTGTTCTGAAAAACGGCCTCAGAGGAAATCTTTCAAAGCAACACACAGAAAACTAATCAGCAGGAGCAAGGAGCCTCGGCCTGCCATGAAGAGGAGCACTGTGCACCACCACAGCACCGGGAAGCAGCCAATGCCTGCACGCTCTCGTTCGGCAGCGCCGTCGACAGGGCCGAGCGGCTCTGCACAGGGCAGCAGAAAAAGCTGCTGGATGAACAGCAACAATCTATGCAAAATCTATTTGCAGATTAAACAAGGTATTTATTCCTTTCTGAAAAGATTCTGCACTTTTTTCTTCATTTTTCAGTATGTTAAAAATTAAGCTGATGTAAATTGGGGCTATAGACACACCAACATACAAATACAATGTTCCATTTCTAAAATAGTCAAATGAAAGACTGCAGTATTTTCTGGTGTTCTCTTCCTGAACTAAAGTTTTACTCAAGTTCACCTCCACCTGTAAGTCGCTTTGGCAACTCAGGCAAAACTTCTGTCTACGCTGTCCTTTCTATTCACCAGCGCATTACCTAGTCCAGAAGCCTCTGCTGGACCAGCTCCCCCAGCCAGCAACTTTAACACCCAGTTTGCCAAAAAATGGGATGGAAAACGCACCTCAAGTTATTTGATGTTAGCCAGCTCTGTGGTTGTTGTGAAGCCTGTGAAGGGTTAAGTCATTATATCCCCTTGAACAGCGTATCGATTCTGAATGGCACGCAACAATATGCGCATCACTGCTTTTTCTTTAATCTTTCTGAAATAAGAGGACCACATTTCAGAAGTCTTCCCTTGACACAGGTTCTGAGGTTGTACTTGAAAATATTTTTTCCCCCTCTGCACTTATCTAAATCCCTTGGGACATTACATAACTCCATGTGCAATTACACCATCGCTGCTACACAGTGTTGCACTTGCTGCACATGCACAGAGGGGTTTCGCTTTTCAGTGCGAATCAATATAATCAACACTCAGCCAAATCAGAAGATTTAACAACCTAATTTCCTATTATTGTCTACCTTAAYAATCATGCTTGCGGAGTTCAGCTACATGTTATTTTGTGACCAAAATTGCAGTAACTCCATGAAGCACAATTAAAATGATACACATAAGCCCAATTCATTTAAAGAGCTACTRGAACATACAAAAGAAACAGCCAGCATGAGAGAAACGATTGGTGCTGGGTCACAGAGAATGGGAACAATTTTGCCARCCTGTGGTGAACAGCGAACGTGCAGTGACTCAGTTAATGGCACAACCTGACAGATGAGGGAGCACGAGCGAGGAGACGGGGCGGTGGTACCGAGGCAGGCTGCGTACACATGGTGTTACAAGACTGACTTCTTCCACTCACTGTTTTAAGCTGCCTTTGCTCCGATGGGAGCCCTCACGCTGCACAGTTGCACGCGTAAAGCAGTGAGGACTCAATCGTCAGCAAAGCTAGAGTATGTCTGAAATGATGTTCACCTTCCCCCAGGTACGTCGAGATGACCAGGCACGCAGCCTGGAACATGCAGACACTGGGGCCCTCAGTTAAAAGTTTGAATTTCAATGCCGCATGTTTGCACAGACCAAAAACCCAAGAGGGACTGTGCTTAAGCCAGACTGTAAATAAAACTGAAAAAGGAGCCTGCTGTACTGCTAAAAATGGTCCAGCCGAGAYCAACGTATCTCACAGTTATTCATGCCCGAGTGACATGTTGTGACCAAAGGGAAGGGCATAGTGACAAGACTACGGAAAAGAAATACATTTTAAATCTTTTACAAACTAGCACGCATTTCCACTCAACACAGCATGAAATTCAGGTGTCACTACATGATCTCCCTGCCCAGGCTGTCTTGGCTGGCACTGCTCCCACCTACTGCCAGCCAGGAGATGGTTCTGCAGCAGACACTTCTGCATCCTGCTCAAATGTACGCTCGTAAACACTCAAGCTAAAACATGCTATTAAGAATCAATTTTTTCAGAATTCAAAAGGCAAACTGCTCTAGTAAGGCTATTGCATARAGCAGAAGTAACTGTGGAGTTTATTGCCTAACCAAAAAAATCACCACATTTCACATTCTAGYGTATGAAGTTWGTACTGCRGTCGTCTTGCTTAGAAGAGTCTATCAAACCTAGTAAAGATAAACATCTGCCTTAGAAGAAAGATATTGCTGCAGTACTGAGCTATAAATCAGCTTCTAGTGTTCAGGATGTAGCAGTCTTTACTTTAGCAGAAGAGAAAGCCACGCTTCTCAAAATAAGTGAGGATATTGTGTATCACAAGATTGGAGTTGTGCAGCTGCCTCTGGGGATACCGTGATCACTTTTTGCACTGCTTTGAAACCATCCATTTTAAAGACAAAGCACTATTTAGTGTCATTACCATATTTATGCCTACTGGGCCTCTACATAGCTCAAAATAAATTAAAACATTTATTCTTGTAGTTGACTGAAACACTTTAAAAAGCAGAGAGGACTTTTAGTTGCTGTAAATGTCTGAAGCATCTGAATTCATACCAGTTCCAGTTAAATGGGAAAATTTCAAGCAAAGTTTCACAGCAATTTGCAGTAGCTGAAGATTTGGCCCATACAACTGTGAAAACAAGTATGCAGGTCCTGCAAATACTCATTACTGAGCATTGCACTACTTTGGACAGTTATATTTTGTGAACATTGTGCTCAGCAGTGTTCACCTGGTTCCTAATCACTAGAGGCAGGAATCTTTCCCGATGCTTCTTGCCCTTTATGYCTCTAAGCACTTACAGTATTTTTAATATCAGCCCCCATTCCCCACTTTTATCTAAAGCGACTGCTGAAAAGCAGGAAAAAGTTTAAGGGTTCTCATAAAATTCATTTGAGAAGTGTAGTCTTGACTGTTGGGGGGGGTCTATCTTTCCTTTTAAATCTAATCTGTAGCTTTCATGTTACCAAAGTATTCTGTTCATGAGCTGAAAACTTAAAGACATCTTTGTAAAACTTGATTAGCATTTCAGTCTGCTTTTAACTCTGCCTTTCACACAGCTCCGCAATCAACGTGGGCTGACGCGTTCGCTGCCGCTTGCACCAAACCAGCAGCTATGCCATGACGTTAAGGTGAACTTAAGCAGGCTGATGGGATAATGGCCCCAGACTGTAGAAATGCTGCTCCTTCCCAAAGCCCCCGTCGAGAACAAGTCCTGCCTCCTGCTGCTGCGGTGTTTTAGGATTAAATCTCTGCAAAGGAAGGAGGCAGTGACTTTGAGCTGCCTCTCCTTGCCCTGTGCTGTCACACAGGCATGGGATTGAGGCTGCCCTGGGTGTCTGAGGATCTCCAGGCTGCTAAACACAGTGATCAGAGATGACTCACTGTCACTCTCACATACATTAAATGGTTCTGTCAATTTTCTGCCTTGAATTACTGCTGTAATTGTTGTGTCTCGCAGCTGAGGATGTGACACCAGGGCTGACTCAAGCGCCCAGGAGCTCCCGCAGCTGTGCTGAGATGGGCTGCTCAGGAAGCAGAGGCTCAGACCTTGCCCTTACCCATCAGAAGTCATTCTCTGCCACCAGGTAACACAAYGAAAGCAAGCTTCCCGCGGCCAAATCTGACAGATCCGCACTGAAGTTTGTCTCCAGGAACACTTTGCATATCATATATTAATAGAGTGTGACTAACGGCTTTAGCTTCCCATCATGTCTATACAAAGTGTCCCGCTGTGGGCAGTTGCCTGGAAGGGCATTTGAAATAGCTGTGGGTGAACAAAATAGAAGCTGTTTGCAGAGCTGACATGCTGCATGTTCACCGAACCTCATTTATTTATTCCTAGAAAAGTGAAAAATAATTGGAATCCAGCTAAAATTTTAGGCAGAAGGAAACTAAAACMCCAACATTCATTCACTTCACAGTAGATACCCTTCACCAAACCACCTACTGCAAAGGAAATAGCCAAAGGACAGGAGCTGAAGAAATTAAAAGGTCCACAGAACCTTTCCAAGGGTCAGGTTGTAAGCAGACACAAGTAGCATACACACGGTGCTTAACCAAGTGCTTCCAGCAGCCAAAGGGTTCTCCCAAACTTGCTTTCTCATCACCCAGGCACACTCAGTAGCATCTTGCTACAGCCTGCCAGTATTTTGATAATCTAACTTTTACTCAAGCGTTAACCAAAAATACTCAGAGGTATGGACTTGACTGGGAAAGACTGTCTACATGCAGCACCAAAGCACCACGATACTGAACAGAAGCTGGAACAGACAGAGGTGGTGAAGGATTTTTGACCCAACTTCTCAGCAACCACAGCAGCTGCCTGCCCTTACTGCTTCTCCTGTTAGGCAAACACAGCATCCACATACAAAAGTGCATCCATTTCCCTCATTTAAGTGATYTATTTAATTGCATTGTTGTTTTCCTTCGTTTAAATGGTCTACTTCAACAGAATATATCTAACTGCCTTTTAGCACCTTACATTACCCTCTAACACACTGTGGCATAAACACAGCTTTAARTGTTTGCTTGACATTATCTTGCACTTGGCAAATGTATTTTGATACTCCCAAGAAAGGTACGATGTGGGATTAAGTTGCCTACTSATTCTCACAGTTGAGATGGACACCATTTATTATTTTACCATTGTAATTCCCTCTGATTCAGGCCTGCCAAGCCTAAGGGGTTTATCAATAATTACCTGATCAGATATGAGATATGCAGAGAACAGTCTTATTTCTAAGTTTCTGCAGAAGTCCTTTTCCACTATGATTTCTCAATTCCTGTTATTCAAACCTGCACAATGCCTACTTATTTATTATTCTGTTAGCTCTGCCAATTTGTATGCATCTTCTCAGTTCACTCCTTTCCTCGCTGTTAATTAACTACTTCGTATTGCAAGTTCCCCTTTTTTAAGATAAGGTGCTGTTGTCACAATAGTCCTGTAAGTGAATCATTATAACTATAATACATTCATAAATAACACATTATAAGACTTAAAATAAATATTTCTTACAGTTGTTGCAACCCAGTCAGTCTACGTGTAAGAGAAGTTGTACATCCATGAAATTAAATTGAATACAAAGATTAATTTCAAAGGCTTAGTTCTCTGAGAAAGTTATTGCTCCTAATTCTTTTTGGTCAATGCTATTTTCTTTTTGATCCTAAAATTGAAATTAGAATACAAAAATAAATAAAAATGACAGCCTCTGGGTAGAGAACTAAAGTAATCAACAGYAATCAAATTCCAGTGAAGCCTGAGCAATCACAGAAGTGGGAAGAAGAGAGGAAAGGACAGGATTGAGAGGGAAAAGCAAGCACATACAAGTATTTGCTAATGAACCTACGGSAGGATAGCATCATTCTCAAACAAATCTTCAGAAAAAAAATTCCAGGGTCAACTTCTCCAAGAATTTCTTTGCGAAGGTTCCCACGTTATTTCCCAAGGACCAGGTATTATTTYAGAGATCCAGAAAGCAGTCCACAAGCCTGCCCAGGAGCTCCTGGAGGATAGAGCTTGGCAGCTCCTCCAGTGCCAGAGGCCACCCCAGCTCTGCATCCTTGGTTCAGGCCCTGGAGATGCAGCATGGGCAGCGGTATTGCCAGGGGGAGGAAYGCAGCCCTCAACTGCATCTTCCCCTCCACAAAGGCCTAAGGTCAGGCAGACAAAGAAACCACAGGAAAGGTTTCATCCCTCTTTGCACAGGACAGGGGCAGAAAAGTCTACATGGATCTTTGACCATCATCTCATGACCCAAGAGATGGAATGAGAAGTTGGTACAATGACACACACAATTTATCAKCTATGCTGGAAGCAGCACACTGACACTGGACACGAGTGTCCTAAAGGATCAAAAGCAACAACACACATCTTCAGAATGAGAATTAAAAAGCARGTCCTGACCCATCAGTGATCTCCATGCATTTTTAGAACAGAGGGCAAAATATCAAGTGCAGTTCATCACTAATTGCATCCCCTCATCTTTCTCTTTTTCCTGGAAGGAGAGAGCAAACGCAATTACACTTTGATCTGATGTCACCAAACTTTTTGCAATACATACATTTGTGCAGRGGCTCTCAAGGAACCATCTGATAAAAGGAGCTCAGCACAGACCCCCTGGTACATCCAAACAGACTGGACTGACATTTAGRAAAGCTACAGCAAGTGCCTGTTGCTGTGCATCTTCTCTCTGCCTTTCCATTGGTTTCCTCATTTGCAGTTAACTGCTCACCTCCAGGTAGTCACCTGCCCACCAGCCGGAACATCCCCGTCAATGACAGCATCCATAACAAGCAACAGAAACAATCTTACTGTAAGCTTTGGCTGGGTTTTCATGGCCCCATCACAGTAAGGGGATTTTAATTGGATTATAAAGCCTTTGTGCAAGTTAAGTCCACCTTTTGCAGCTCTCTCATCTATCTGATTGCAACGAAAATGGCCAGACATCTCTGGCACATAGTAGTTGCTGACTTAGCCCATGATGCCACTTAGACCATGGCAAGTTTTTGCCCAAGGACACTGATAAAGTCCAGGTATCCAACATTGTGCACTTCAGCACAACATCTAGAGAACATTTAAGGCATTCTTAACCACGTCTTTTGTGCCAATCTGTCTGATCTCCCTTCACTTCCTTCGCCCCCTTCCTCCATCCCAGGCAGCCCATGAGCTTCATTGCCCACCCATGACCACTGAAGGTATGCTCTGCTCCTTACCCATTCCTAGAGCACTGCACAGATTTACTTTTTCCTGCCCATTTGTTTGGCAGGAAAAAAAAAAAGAGGGGGGGAACCACCACTAAACTGCTGGGGAGAGAAAGGGGGGAGGCTAAAGAAAAAATTCATTTTTGTCACTTTCTAAAAAGATAAAACATCAAAATGACACTTTTTCCCAGTTGAAATAAATAGATAAGTTCCCGTTTTTGGCTGACTCAACTTTGTTTAGTGAAACACTGTAAAATGTCTCCCTGATTTCTCCTGAACAGCCTTTTAGATGCTGGCAAATTCCATCTGCTTAGTCAGCACAACATACAGACTATTAAAACCTGGGCTTTAATAACTAATCTCTGCTACCCACTCATGTCTACCCTGCGGAGCAGTAACAGGACACAAGTACAGTTCCCAATACTGCAGCAGTGGACAACATTTAAATTTACTTCACTCCTAAAGCAATAAGATTTTAATTTTATTTTTGGCTCATTCTTTACCACAAGGCTAACAAGTGCTCATTAGATAAGGCTTCTGCAGGCTATCCAAGGCTAAATCACCTAAATACATACCTCCAGCTCAGTGTTTGGCTGTTGCTGCTGCTGGCATATGGAGAGAGTTTAGACAAAAATGAGCAAATACTGGGTAAAACCTACTCCAATAAAAGCTGAATATTTATGGCTTGCAGACAGAAACCTGACTGGCAAATGAATGCTTTAGGTAGAGATAAAAAGCATGACAGAAGAAAAACTTTTATTTATGCAGTCAACATTTAATGAATACATCAACGTTTGCAGATGATTAGGGCTAACCTAAGCASTTCCTTGTTCCTCTTGTAATTTTGAGGGATATGGGGGTTTACTTTTTTTTTTTTTTCATAGTTGCAAGTAAATAAAATTTCAGGCCTTTGCAAAGGCCTACTTCTATTTATAGCATCCAGATGACAGGCTGGGGACGATATTTTCCTCATTGAGGCATCTGCCTCCTTGACAGAGGGAGGGATAATCACATTGGGTGAAACAGGCTCGGCGTCTGTGACAAGCTTAAGATGCCAGAAATGAGAGCATTGCGTCTTGTCCCTGTGGATGTCTTCTTTTTTTTTTTTTTTTTTTTTTTTTCTTTTTGAGAAATTTAGCCACATCTCATGTGAAACGCAGCCAGCTTGCAGCACTGCTCTGCCGCCAGCTATGGAAAGGGGGAGGAGGAGAGAGGTAGAGGACTGTTTTGCTTCTGAGCCTGCCTGCCACAGTTTCTATTTAATTGCTTGCTTATTTATTTAATTATGGCAGCAACAAGAACTTCTGGTCAAATTGCCAGCCAGCTTTTCCTGAAACAATCTGATGCTCTGAAATTACTTTTGCTGGATGTCTCTCCCTCCCTCGTGGAGCAGCAGAGGCACASAGCAGCCCCGTCTCTTTCTGCAGCCCCAGGAGCGGCAGCAGCCGCCGCCACCTCGTCCCTGGGCAGGAGCCCCAGGATGCAGAGAGCATGCAAGGGGACCAAGCATGGAGAAACATCTGCAGGTGCATCAAATCCACCGATCCTAACACACATCCATGCACAGCTCGCTGTCTACCCGATCACTCCCTCCTCGCCCGCAGCTCTGTGCTGATTAAATCCTGCTTTTTAAATTATAGATCAAGTGTTCTGCAGTCACAGATCAAATGCTGTACTTATTAGTCAGATCAAGATGCTACCTTCTCTTTGGAGATGGACCATTAGGTGGTGGAAAATGCCACAAAATGAAAGCATATTTCTGAAAGCATATTTTTCCTCACACTCTCAACTTACCTTTTCTTGCCAGATACTGATGTAAATGCTCACAGTTCATGGAAGATTTCTGATGAATATGACACCTTCAGCAGAATATACAGGAACAAAGGGACTTACTGAATTAAMGAACCATATTAATCCATAAGTTATCACTCTCTGCAGACTACTGTTAGTATAAATATTTTAACCAACATTCATTAGGGGATTTTTTTTCCATGGAAGGATGTCTTCCTTAAATTTCTAAGCYGCTGCTTGGTAATGACTTGCACTATATCCTGAAGAACTCTCCCAACCTGTCCTAACAGGAGTGCATGAAGAATACTTTGAAGTTTGGTACTAACAAGACTAAGAAAATCCATTTGCTTTCTTTTTAATATTATTTCCTAATAAATTCTAAAACAGACCCAAACACTAAAATTCCCTTCCAAGCAAAAAAAAAAAAAAAGAGTAACAAATGCAAAAAGATACATAACCTGATATTGCCAGAGTTTCTTCAAAGAGACACATACTCTTTGACAAATATGAGCCCTGGTCCTGTACCATTACTCAAAAACCACCAACAAAAAGGCAAAAATCCTCCTTTAAAATGTTTATAATATGCAACCTGGGCTAGCAGTCAAATGTCGAATGGTACAACCAGTAGTAAAAGGCTATCACTGAACTAGCTGTAGCCTATTTACTTTGCTGTAARGTTTTTGATATATTTACATACACATACGTAATGTAAACTTTTTACTATAAAGGAATGAAATTCCCTRTTGGAAGCATCCCCTAAGGCAGAAATTTAGTCAAGCCAAGGTAACAGTGGCYTGCTTTCACATAAAGTGCCAAGGCCACCCCGATCCCCTCCCCCCTGGCAGCACCTTTCCCCTCTCCTTGCCCGGTGCTGCAGGAAGCCTGGACAGAGGCTGCAAACGTGGAAGAGAACAGAGGTGGCAGTGGAGAGTTTTGGAGAAGAGTAAGGTGATGCTGAAAACCACCTTCCTTTCACAAGAGCCACCCCAATAATGCAAAACTCTAGACTCCTCACCAGTCCTCCTCGACCATTTTCACATTTTTTTCCCCTAAGGTAGYCCTTCCCTCCTCCTGCTTTGCTCTAGGAGCATCAGCTTATCCTGCACTGTGGATCAGGCATGGCGCAGTGGACTTGAGGTTCACCTCGTTCTGACCCTTGCTGAGCAGCTTCCCTGGGTAGCAGGAAGCAAGCRGCTCACTGGGACATGGGTGACGGGTGAACGCTGCCAAGGCACTGCTGACTGCCACAGAGATTTCTATGAACAATATATTTTAATCTCATCAGGTTTCCAATGCAGTATACTAGAGGTTAATTTGAGCTCTGCACAGTACCAGTGGTTCATACTCAATTTAATTATGTCTCTGTCAACTCATTAAGGCTAAAGGAAAAGTGCCAAAATCTACCCTTGGAAACACACATGCAATTCCTACTCTAGCTCCTGCAGTCCAAGGGGATTTAAGTCCAAAGCTCTAGAGATGTGAAGATTAAGATGTGACATGTGTGTGAAAAATGTGCCAATCATTTTTCACACTCTCCTCATCATTCAACAGGATGACAACTTCATTCAACAGGAGAGTAAAGGCCTCTGGGGCTTCTAGTTTTTCCCTGTGAGGAACCTTCATCAGCTCTGCTTTGTTTTCTACCTTGTCCATTTGGCTTAGGCCAGCAAATATGCTGATGGTAAAGTGTGAATTATGCACGGCCTTCATGCGATGGGGAAACCTCTGCTGCAGAGCATCAAGGCACCAAGGCAGCCAAGTATTAACACACAGACTTTGCCTAGAATGGTATATAGATACAACTATATCAATACAAAAATGTATCTACAGAGCTGGGCCATGCATACTAAAGAAAAACATCAGTACTAAGAAAATGGTCAGGTCTTTCATTCTCCATAGCAGACAATACAGAGGTGGTGAGCAATCTCAGTTCTAACGTGCAATTATGGGGTAGACACCTGAACAGCTTATGAATAAAGGTTTTTTTTGTGCTCTCTTTTTAAAGAGGTTATCCGAACCTCAAGACTTCTGGTCAGCAACAGGCAACAAGTGTTCACATACATCTACCTAGCAAATACACGTGAAGCAGTCCATGCTTGACAAGGCATACAAAGATTTCAAATTCTCCCTTGCCATGTCACCAAACACCAGCGTCAGGGAGAGCACCGTCGAGTGATCAGAGTAAGAACAGTATATTTTACTATATACAAGCCACTGGATTTTATATTTCGCTTTGTGCTTTTAACAGTGACAAAACTCAAACTCTAGGTATCAGCCCTTTTAGAAATYGATAAAAAAGAGGTTCTTAAAAGAGGGAAGCTCCACATAACTCTTGAAACTTTTTGGGGGTAGGATAGCTTTTCATTATTCAATATATTCAATAAAAATTCAATAAAAAATTCAAAATCATTTAGTATAGWTCAGCATATAGTAGCAGATTGTATTTAGGATTATCTTAAATGACAAGCAGAAAACGCTCTTGAAGAAAAGCTGAAAAAATAAAGAAAGCCACATCAGCAAGAGATGCAAAATGATCAATGCCAAAAACAGACAGAATGCATTTCCCCTTTATACAGCCTATGGAAATGGCTCTCTACAGCAGTCCTAGTTTGCTTGTATCGCAGTATATGGCATCCAAGAGGTTCCACTGAGATGCTATAGCCCTGTGGAAGCTCTTCCTYGAGCTATATAGGGACTTCCAAACTAGAATGCAGCTCTCAATTTTTTTCTTGTTATCAAAGTTAAAAATTTGGCCTTATGAAGACATAATTTTACCAGCAAATTATAAAAATAATAGAAACAAAACCAGACAAAAGYCTGGTCTATATCCACCCTCAGACTAGTCTGAATGAAAACCGATTTGATGAAGTTACTCAAACCTATCCTGCCAAATCATTCCTACTGTGACAAGTTACCTATTTCACATTAAGTGCCATTTTAAAAGAGAATCACACCTCTGAAACAGCTGCAATCAACAGATCRGCATCAGCAGATGATGTTCATGGTGGAGTATTTCTTAGGCTATCTTCTTGGCCTGGTTCTCAACTGCTTTCAGGTCACCTTGGAGCATCTTCTGAGGGAACCACTTCTAACTGAGAATGCAGGACCCACCTCCATCCCCCCACCCACGCACACAGGCACACTGCCCAGGGAATACAGGAGGYGTCCTCTGGTACCAGCCTTCCCATGATATCAATTCAGTCTATGTTTTGCCTCTCCTCTTTCCCTTTCAAAATGGCTACTCCCCCCAGCAGCTGTATCAGTTAAAAAAAGAAAGAAAAAAACCATGACTGAGCTGATGGAAGCAAGTCAACCATCCAAATCATGGTAGATTTGGGGCTGTAAAGACTTTTTTCCTGGAGAGGTAAGCAGTACAAACATGTATAGAAGCATGTTGAAGTACAAAGGCTTGCAGCAATTTGAAGWGCAGAGCTATGCCTGTAGGGAGGCTAGTAAAAGGTAAAAAAACAAAAACAAMAAACATTACAGGGGAAATAGCAAAAGGTTGAATTTAAAAAAGTTGTGTCCTCTTATAAGAGCTTGGCAAGCTCTGCAAGCGCACATTGGGTAGAAACGATCCTAAAAGGTAATTTACCACCTCTTTACCTTACCATAGTCTCTCCCTCCCCCCGTTGCACCAAGTTCCTCSTGTCTCATGCTGCAGGGAGTTGAAGGCTATGCTGAAGCCATGGGACTCCCCAGTGGGTCCCAGGGCGCAGRCCTGGCTGCCCCTCCATAACACCAGGCCTAGACATGCACCATCACCTCTCCCACGGCAAGGTGAGAAGCCCTTGGACTGAAGGGAGCTATGACTAAGCCTAAATTATCAGAAGGCTGAGTGTCCAGCATGAGCCATAGTGCAGAGTTGAAAGAGATACCTTCATTTCAGCTACCTGAGGCTTCCTTCAACAGTCAGGAAGGTCCTCTCACCACTCTCAGATCTGTCCCTTACCATCTGCCAATACTTTAAACAAAATTAAAATGGAGATCAAAATATTAATAAGTCACAACTGGCTTACCCATTGTACAGCCAGGAGCAGACTTGGTGGCCTTTTTTCCCCAGGTATATTTGCAAGTTGTGGTTTGCATAGTTTGACCATATAAGCCAACAACAAGCGTTAAGAAATATCAGCATGTCTCAGCATGCAATACAATTCATGATACACCTGAGCTTTTAAGATCTGTGCTGGACACTCACTCCCTGGATGTCATGAAAACCCAGCAAAGCAGTGACAGAAACAAATAAATTAAGAGAAAGTAATGACAGCTCTGGGAATTGATGCAGATCCTGGTGTGAATTTTGGTTGTTAGCAAGAAAAAGTCACTGTTCTGGAGGAGATTGGTAATGCATGAGGCATGAGATTTGGTCCTGTTTTTCATGTCTCTCCCTCACAAGCCACAGGAGGAATAAACGGGTGTTTCCTTCAGTGTTGGTGGCTATTCCTTCCTTCATTCTGCTTCAGACTGAAGTCCCAACTACCTTCCTCYACCCTTAGCCTGACACAGAAGTTCACCTTCAACCACTCGTTTGCTCTCAGCTGCTTCTATGATGGATGCTGAGGTTCCTCTCCCATCCCAGAGGAGCACTCCCCAACCATCCCATTCCCAAGCCCACTGCACCTCTAGAAATGCAGCCTTGAGGCAGGCAGCCTTACACTTGCACACTACTCATTAAACAGGCTTTCAGTTCTCTCACATCCTAATAAAATTCAAATGTGTCACCTCTTAATCACTGCCCCCAGCACCCTTGTCATCTACATATTTTCYTGCTTGTTTTTCCTCCTCAGACTCCTTTTGTTCATTCTCTGCATCTGACCTAGGACACATCAGAAAAYATATAATAGAGAGTACCTGACAAAAGACGAATGAAAACATTCAAAGCAAAWTTTTTCTACAGAAAAGCTGCAGGTTTCCAGTCCAAAAGTCCACCTCTTTTCTAATTACTTTTAACTAAAGTCTTTCCAAGAAAATGGACACTAGCCACAAAGCATTTCCTCGCTTACAAATTTAAATTTTCTTTGGAGCAGAGTTAAAAAACATGGAAAGARCAATGAGGGGAACACTCTTTTTGACTAGCTGTAGGTTAAAGCCAGTTTCCTGTAAAGTCAGTAGAGAGCAATTTCAGAAAGAACAGTTTTCCAAAACTGTCKCACAGTATCTGACACACATGCCAAAAAGAGCAATCTTCAACAGCTGGTCTACACTTCTTACCTCTGAATTTTCTCCTCATAGCTTTTTTTATAAGCTCACTCCTCAGGCCAACTACAGTAGCAGTGTACTAGCTGCCATCACATAGAAGTACATTTTTATTTATYTGAGCATAACATAGTCCCAAAGGGTTTTGCATAAGTGAATTTGTGAATCAGTAAAAAGTTTGAGAGGCTTTTCTACTAACTTTTATCCCAGTTTTGGGTCTCTAATATCGTGATCTCTTGTTAAATTACAGATTCCACATGCCCTCCAAAATTGCATCTAATTCAAGAGTTTCACAAATGTAGTTAATGCTTGAAAAGTTTTTTTAAATTCTATGAATTTGATGCCTTTAGCACCTCAKTCTCTTCAGTAGTGAACTATTCTTTAAATTCCTGATAAAGTCAGATTACCGACTTGATTTTCCCATTAACTGCAGGTTATTAAACAAATCTAAGACCTCTGGTTGAGAACTGTTGACAAGAATTTTGTTCACTGTCATTCCTGATCTCCATTCAGCTTCACAGAGCAGGTTACTGGGCATCTTCTGCTGTTCCTTTTATCTGATCTGAGTTCAGTTGCTTTTTGTCACTTTTCACCTTCTCTTATTTTCCTATTGCAATTTATTATATTCTAGTTCCACTTCCATTTCTAACATTGCATAGTGCAATAGCAAATGAAAACTCTATGCCATTACATATAATCAAGAACCACCTATCATAGGTTAGCCAAGAAATGAAAGAATCAGGAAAGGACAGCTCTCCACATTGACTCTTCACACTAAACTAAACTTAAACTAAAYACTTAAACTAAAACAAAAAAATTAAGAGCTTCTACTGTTGAACAGTTCTACCCTGGCCAGGCAAAGACAAACCCTGTACTCTGATACTTCATCAACTAAAAATAAGACACCTTCTGCCACAACAGCCTATCACAGCCTCACACCATACTGCACCAAGATAAAGATTAACTACGTTAAAAATTCTGCTTTGGTGAGTTGTCACAAGCGTGCAATCAAAATATACTTTTCCCCCCGAGGGCAGACTCACTTTAGCCTGGTCACCCCGCAGCGGTACCACGTGCGCAGCTCCTGACAAGCGCAGGACGGGTGGGATGCTTGACATTACCATGGGCAGGGCCACGTTCCTTCAGGAGCTTTAGCTCACCGCCATTAAAATTGAGGCTGTTAATCTAAAATGGTCACCAGCCGCTACGTTCAGAACTGACATGCTAATGGTTGAGATTGTTATTTTAACATCTATTTGCTGATACATGGTTGTTTTATTATTGTGAAAAGACCACACACAGTCCGATGCAAATTTAAGTTCTGTTTCACATCTTTGCACAATATGGCAGGCTTTGTTTGGTTTGGTTTCAAGCAAAACAGACGAACAAACTTCCTCCCAAACCATTAATTCAGAAACATAATAAGGCTAACTACTGCACTGACTCATTAAAGCTATCTGATGGAGGCTGCACTCATTAAAGCAGCTACCATCGACATTTCTGGGACTGCAGCCCTGCCTTCAGACGCCATCAGTGACGACCTGCTGTGCCAGATGCCGCTTCYGTCTCAGGAAAAACTTCACAGAAATAAGAAAACGGAAAACTTTGATTTGTTTCAGCCTTAAAATATGTTTGATCAAAAGAATATTAAAACCTTTTTAGTCTCTTTTCTCAGGTTATTTCACCAGGTAACAAGGGAAATTCTACATACACAGCACTGAATACAGTCACACAGGACTTCACATTTTAAATTTATAGATAAAACTGATAACTGACATGTTTGGTGGCAAAAAAAACAATTTAAAAGTATAGGAAAGAAAGTACAGAAAAGAAATTGTGGGTGTGCCACACTTGAGATGCAACTCAAATGACTTGCATGCAGCTCAGGCTGTCACCACGAAAGCACACCTGTGGCTGAAGGGCTACTGCCCCAAGGTAAAGAAAAAATTCTTTCAGTGCTTATCACTTAAATAAAATAAAAATTGACACTAAGATGGTACAAAAAAAGAAATCACAGCACCATCTACCCTATAAGTACCTTCAAGTTGAGCCCTTTGCAAGTATTCCAGTCATCAAGTTTGGAGTTATTAAACCCAGTCCTTGAACTAAATGATCACATTTCAGCAGCTGGAAGTGAAGCACAAGGCTTTGAGTAAGACTGAACACCAAATTCTTCATCAGCAAAACTGTCTAGCTCAACACAAAGCAGCTGGGATGTCTTAATATACTCTATTATTGTAAGAGCTTAGTTTTCACTTAACAAAATCAGAAGAGAAGAGGAACAGACTTCTGACCCTCTGGTGCACAGTAAAATTAACTAAGACAAATGTCTATAGGCATACATCTGCTGTTTCTTAAAATCTGTTTGCTGAAGCTCAGGTTTGTGTTCAGAATTTGAGGGTGGTATAACTGTCCTGACAACACTGCAGCCTCACAGCAGGCTAGTGTCCTCATTAAGTACCTCCCTATGAATTAGCTTGGAGATCACACTAAATCARCAGTTTGCAAGACTTGGACATTTTTAAACTTCAAACCATGGCATCTTCGACAGCTGAGCCTGGTGCGTACACAGAGAGGAATCCAGCACAGGAGCCACAACATTTCTGCCCCCCAGACATAAGCCTCTCGCTTRAGCTAAAGGTAACTCACATTATCAAAAAGCAACATCTCCTACGTTCTCTCCGTAGGTTGGCCAATCTTACTTTCTTTTCCAAAGCCAGTCTGTTAGGCTCATGCTTGCTTTCCTCCACTAYCCTAAAATAGATGCTTCCTCTTCCTGCCATGTATTCATAGAAAGTGATTGGATTTAAATGRGACTGTTTAGAGATAACTAAAAAGAATTTGGCCCAGTATCTTGATATCTGACAACACTTCTAAAACTTTTTCAGTTCTTATTTAGGAGGTCTCCTGGTAACCTGCTAAGTAATAAGTATCTCTTTCTTATTTTGCTGCTATAATGGGAATAGGGAACATGCTCCTTGGTAACTACAGTGCTAGAAAGAAAGAAGTGATGCAGTAGGGTTTTAGCAAGTACATACACACTCCTGAAAAGCCTCCTGCGCACATCCCTTGTCCAARAGCACATTTGCCCCGTGCCTGGCCACGTCCAACTCACTCACCATTCTTACATTATCACCACATTGAGGAATTCTGTAAAATTACACAGCACTTTCACAAAGGATCCCCAAAACATTTAGTCTACTGATACCAGATATTTTGTGAAACTTCTCAGTCTCCGCTATACTTGTTGCCATGCATCTCCTGACCGTGTCTTACTAGCCATTTATCACTATGCTACCAAATACCAAAGAGGAACCTCCTGTCACACTGAAGGGTTTTTTTTTTAGTGCTCTAGGGTCTCCAGAGGCACATCAGAAGGAACCAAGATGGCAGAAAGAGTGCAAAACAATGAAAGGAAAGTCTCAACCAGAAAAATCCTCAGCTGTTCAGAGTGGTACAAACTCTCAGGAGCAAAGGCCACACATCTCTCAACATTCTCAAAGTTACTCCAAATGGGACATCAAGTATTTGCTCAAGTGTTTGCAGCAGAYGCAAATTCAAAGCATCAGATACAACCCCTGAAACAATGCAGGTAGCATTTTTTATAAGATCCACCTTCACTTTARTAAATGCTCTAATAGTAAGTCCATTACTTTTTTTTTCCTTTAATTTTAAAAAGTTGCTCTTACTTGTGCTAAAATTATACTATTCACTTCTAAAGATTTCCCAGTTCAYGTCAATTAAAGTTGTGACCATACCTTGGTTTCATATTCCTCCAACTTTTCATCCAAGAAAACCAGTGTAATTTAGGCTAATTGTTCCTGTTTTATTTTTGTATATAGCAATCTGCTAGACGTTAAGGCATGAAAAGAAATACATTGAGAACACCAAAAATGCATCAACGTACATTATCTTAGTAAACCTTCRGTTCTGCTTCAGTGAAACATATGAAGAAACCCCCAACACCTGTAGCAGTTTAGTCACTAGAGATCAGCAAGCAGAATAATCTGGAGCACTAAAACATGCCTGATTCTTATGAAGCTGATCAACAAGCTACCTCTAGTAATGCCCAAAGCACCCAAAAGAAGTGCACATTTACCACGCGCTCAGGTGACCGATACATCCCATTTGCTGTGCCCTTAGTTTTCCAGAAGCAGCACCAGAGCAATCAACATTACAGACAATGTGCACTTTCCATCTCTGCTATTTTCCTCTGCCTTGTTTTATCTTCAAGTGGAATAAACCCATAACAGCAGCTGTAAACCACTGCAGCTCCATTCTTGACCTTTCCTCCCTCCCTCTCCTCCACACCATTAAACACAGGACATCACCCTCAAAGGACAAAAATGTGACCAGTTCTCTTGTCAAACAGAACAACTCAATGGACATTGCCTCTTCACCATCCTTGCACCAARTCCTACACTCTTTACTCCTGATACCATAATCACTTGACAGAGCATTCAGAAAATATTGGCATAATTAAGTATAAGGCTAAAACTCAAAGATGAAAAACTGAAAGCAAGTAGGACATTTTTATAAAAATAGGTTAGAGACTAGCAAATCTGCCTCTGAACAACTGCACAGCAAAGCATTCAATTCATTCAACTCCTGATAGTAAGGGGAGTTTTTCCCACCCACACCATCCCTGAGGGTGAAGACGACACTTGGAAAAATAGAACACAATGTTCAAAACACCAACAGTGCAAATGCAACATAGCCATGCCTTCTAGAACAGCAGCAGGACACTGCGGCTGCACAGCACAAGCCAGCATCTATTTGGATATCACCACCACCAAGGGGATGCATCTTCATGCCATTCAAAGGGCACTTAAAACATAGCAATGTTATGCTTCTAGCTAGAGAAATGTGCTCCAATATGCTTTTTTTCAGTAAGGCTGAAGAAATTAGCATTGCTCTGAATCCCAYGTTCTAGATGAAGTGCCATTGGACTCAGGAGATGTTGATTATAAGGAATTACATTCCTTAAAGCAAGGTAAGAAAACACAGTTTGGGCCAAGGAGTCTCTTTAGAAAGCACTAAAAGAAAAAAAAATAAAAATTGTGGCACATAGACAAATGAAACAAAGGCCTGCAATTATCAGCTTTTTAACGGGCTGACACCGAGGTATTGTTTCAAAGCAATGGAGCTGCCAAAGGACTCGCCAGAGAAATACCTTGGGGCTCTAGCACCAAGGACAACTGAAACCACTGCCCACAGCCTGGCACCAGAACGCTCTTCTTGCAGCAGTCAGTCCTTAAGGAAATMACTGGGGTGTGAGGAAGCAATGCCAGCAGAGTCCTGTGGGCACAAACTGAAAGAAAACAAGGCCATGGAGAACAGAGTGAATAGCCTAGTAGATTGGCCCAGGTCACCCTGTTTCCTTGGCTCTAGCTTCTCCACACAGGAAGAGAGGAACAAAAGGCACCAAGCCTCCTATTCCGGCCAGACTTCTCTCTTTCCTCCCTTTAATCATTCCCAGACAGGTGCAGTCAATGGGGAAAAACAACARACCTGACACCTATGCTATTGTCCCAGATTTTTCTCCTCTGTACACTTGGTCCTTTCCTATGTGGCCTCCAGCTTGGAGCTCCACTAGGACCGCAACAGTCTCTGCTCAAACACTGACTACCAAATGGGCAGTTCACACCATTAGCCAAGATCAGCTTACAGGCCAAATCATACACCCACAYTGCTTAAACACAAACACTCAAGCACATGTTTAGGCAGCACCCTGAAAAAATTTGGAGTGGGAAACTCAAACGTCAATACTTTCATGTCAGTCAGTGCAAATCTGGCACTCATGTCCTGCAAATCTCAGCACCAGTATCTGTTACAGGGTGCACGKGCCTCCGTAGCACATGGAGAGGTACACTGGTAGGGCACGGTGGAGAACTGCCTTGGCCGCATTAGCTCCCTGCATAAGTGCTATGCTAGACTAGTATCCCTGAAGTTGGGATTTCCCCTGTCCTTTCTTTCTTCTCTAAGCAATGTATCTGTAGTTCACTGGACACGGACTTTGTAATAAGCTGTATTGTTCCTGGCAATTCTTAATGAGTTCATGTAAGGCAATTGCACTTCCTTCCGTCTTAACGAGAATCTTAAGAAATATCTGTGCAGGAATAAAAGCCTCAAATGGAGGAGCTACATGCCCATGATTAGAATTAAGGGAGCCATCTGTTTCTTTACAGTCATGCACATCTCAGACAAAAAGTACACATGCAGCATATGTCATTACTTCCACTCTCCTGATAGAAAATATTTGTCATGATTCCCTCCCACAAAACCACGGGAAGCTTCACAACCAGCTCGCAATCCTGCAGGAACCCCTCCCACAAAAGCTCTACAAGCAATGTATTTAGACAGCCCGTTTTTCCCTAGCTCTTCCTCAGTCAACTGTTGTTCACGCCTCTGTGAATCCTTTGCAAGCATATTTTCCATGAGATCTACAGCCAGGGATCACCTTGTAGAATTCTACCAGCTACAAGAACTGCACTGTTGAGCTCCATGCAGTTGTGTCTTTCCATTTAAAAAAGAATTTAGGAAATGAAGCTGTTCATTGGATGATATATTTTTATGTCAATGCATTGTAGCTTGCAATTTTTTTCCCTAATTTCCAAATTGCTCTGACAAAAGCAAACCAATAGAAATGCACCAAATATATTTAAACATACTCCTCAGCACCAACTTTCAGGCAGTTACAGACACAATTAGCGCAAAGATTCCTACACTCCTTCACCTCCAGGGGTAAGAAGTTCCATTCTCTCCTCCCTCTGCTCTTYGTCAAACACGTAGCCAACAGGAGACAAGAGTTAGAGATCATAGTTCAAGACAACACATCTACACAAGCAGCACACTATGATCTTGATTGTACCATATTTACCAAAGTGACAACGACTAAAATGCACATTTATGAAGAGCTCAGAAGTGCTGTCTGTGGTCATAGATACCCCAACACACTCATCTGGAGCCAAGAGTGCCTCTTCAGAGCCAGCTCCTGGAAATAAGGAGTGACAGACACCATGGTTGTCTTTTGTGTCAGCCCTTTCCTGCTGCAGACACAGACATTACCAAGCCTTCTTTCATCTCTAGGTTCCTTGTACACCACAGTTTTTCGGGTGCATTCCACCTCAACTTCAATTGAAAACTTGGAGCAAGCCTTTAAATGTCTCCTGCTGTTCTCAACTGTTCTTCAGCTTTACAGCATGTTCAATTAGCATCTAACCAAAAGAAACACAGGATCTCTAGGACAACTGAAATAATTAGTACWTCTTTAATCTAACCAATCACTATATTCTCAACACCTTGTTATGAAGTTGCAAAGTTGTACACACTACCTATGGCAGCAGGTCCCACTGGAAGCAAAAGCAGTGTAGCACCTGTAATAGCCCCAAACATCCCAGCAGGGCTGCCCTGGACCACAGGCAGGGATGCACAGGAGAAGCTGTCAGGAGGCTACCACCACACTAGAGTGTAGCATTAGCTCTCCAGCATCTCTGGGAAGCTTCTGCTTTTTCCCTGCTACCTCATCCCTGCCAAACCTGCTTACCCCTAGACTACAAAAAAGCAGACCAAAGAGAAAAGTTCTCAACACCCCCCCCCCCAAAAAAAAAAAAAAAAGGTATAACATTCTTCCATTGAAAACATCTGCATCTCTTTCACTGCTYTGCCACTGTTCAAACAGTGAAGAGTTCAGGAGCGTACCTACCAGGCCACTGAGACATTGTGAAAGTATTTCTTCAGAAAATCAGAGTAGCTTAAGCTTGTCTGACCTGGGATGTTACCCTCATTCTCAGTTACAGAAAACCTTTAAATAGGAACATCAAAAAAAAAAGTTAAAAAAAGATAAGTTGTCTGCTCCTTTAGCTTTCTTTGCAGACAAGAGTGCTTTTGATGTATGCTATTTAGCAGAGGCTCAGAAAATTTCTGAAACTGGGATACTGGCAGCTCTGCAGCTGGGAGAAGGGAATACATTTCCTTCAGCCATTGTGGTTTCCTGTACAGATAATCTTTCCTGTGCATGGACAYGCATTTCATATTCACAACACTCTGTGACCCCGAGATGTTCTGCAAATTCTCCACGTCAGTTCAGTAACACACAGTCTTCCTACGGTCTCTGTACTCAGTTTGTGACATCTCCTTGCATTATTACACAGGACTGTCCACACAGGCTGCTTGGACACACCAACAGATTGTAGTGGCACACAGCTTTGGTTTTCATCATCTATGGAGTACATGAAATAAAAAAATCACTTTATCCTTAATTCAAATAGTTTAGTATATTTCAGTGTTTTTAAACTACATTGATTCTGTACTSCAAAAATAAAAAAAGTTATCCATTTTTAATCTAACCTTCTAAATGGAAACTTGTAACACCACAAACTTCTTGGAGGCTACCATCAAAAATGGGATTTGTTTCAGAGGCATCCTTCCACATAAAACACCAGCAGGTGCACACATCTGTTCTCAAAAAGTTCCTTTCCCTTTCTTTTTTTGTTGGAGGAGGGGGGTTGCTTCTTCTCCCTGCATCACACACACTTCCAGGGTAATAAACTAAACACATAAGGGTTTATGTTTCTTCTGTACATGAATCAGAACAAAATGGCTCYTTTTAATTTCGTTCCAATCCACCAGTATTATAGATAAAAATCCTTTACAGAGACCACCCCCCAGCTCTGGCAGGATTTCTGTGAAGCCTGTTGAGTCACAGGAGAAAGTCTTGCCAGAAGACTTACAGACCTGAGCACCAGCATTTGGGGGGCTGGAGGTGTCCTTATCTACTGCTATTCCACATCATCCATYAAAAGCATGGTCAAGGATAAATTAAGCCATTTAGAAGAGGAAAAAAAATGCACATCCCCCTCATAAGAAACAACTAAAACAGAAGAGAAAAGGGGGGGGGGATTATATGTAAGCTAAGTGGCCWCCTTCAAGTACTGCTTTTATGAATACTCAGACTCCGCTTTGCCTGCTGCTGCTCTGATGACAAACTGAGCCATGAATTTCCCCGTCCTTAGTGAGCAGCTCYGCAACTGCAAACTTCCAGCTGCACAGGCTATGGGAACAGCAGCTCCCTGCATCTGAAATCTACCAAAAGCAGGAAAACCCACAGCTGCTGCAGTGATTTATTGCCAGACAATCATTCATCTGCCCAAACTGGCAGATCAGTGCAGACATACCAGCTACATGAGGCTACCTTAGAGCCATATTTTTTCCTCTGTGCATACTTGGTGCATTAGGTAGCACTGAAAGGAAGCAGGGACTAGTTTGTGTRGTTACAAAGAGCAGGGCATTTTGCCTAGAATACAGTCACACTATTTTGTATTTGCTGATTTGCAAACGTGAACAGAACATGGTATTTGGGGCAGAATTTTGGAGTACAGCATACAAATATATGCATGCATGTGTGTATACAACAGATGTACTAATGGTCATGGAGAACTGGCTAACAGGACCTGACAAGTAGCAGTCGACAACTGAGCAGAAAGAACATCTTAATGCAATTTTCAGTGTATTCTTCAGTTCCCCAAAAAACCCAGCAAAGCAAATACACTCAAGCAGCCACATTAAGGCAGAACACTGAGGAACTCACTAACTGGAAACAATTAGTTCACTCARATATTCATTTTCTCCTGTTTATGGATGGAATGTTAATGGAGCAAGATTCGAGTTGCTTATTTTTTAAACAAACAACTACCATGAGTTTTCATGAAATAAGGCAAAGCTTKTTAAGAATCTGATACACATTGAACTTTGGTTCAGTGTGGACATCACATAGTACAGGTCCAMTCTCCAACATCTGACTAAATTCTACACAACAAACACTCAATTTTTCAATATTTTGGCAGGAAATTGAATATTTTTATTAGAGTGTAACAAAAAAAGTTAGGACATACTTCATGACTCGCACTGTCTTCTGTTCCACAAATGCTATTTAGTTATGTACAGACATACCTTATTTAAAAATAACTAAGTTAAGCCCTTGCTGAAGGGTTGAGCAAGGTGTAATCCAAATTTATTGACATTTTAGCTGTCCTTATATGCAATTTCTACATCATACTGCCTTCTAATAATTACAGTCTAATATAGAGTAGGTAGACAACTGCATCCACCCTGAATACCCTTCACCTACACAGAAACTCTCATCAAAACATTTATGAAAACTAAAATTAATTGTTTATAGACATTACAAAAAAAGCAAATGCARAGGGCAAGAGTGGGTGGGTGGAAAAGCTCAACATTTAGACAAAAAGCGAACAAAGAATCAGTGAAGTATGTAATAGAAAATGTTTTCCAGTTTTTGAGCATACTTACTTGCACACACTTTTTTCTTATCTTCWGCTTCACTTCCACTACTTTTTTGTAACATGGATCTCACTTTGTGCCAGCATAAGAGCCCATCAGTGCAAACTCTGCAGCACAGAAAGCACTCAAACACGCATGCACCAACACAACAGCAATTGCACTGTTAATTCTCTAGTCAAATAGCTCTGCTTCTGGCAGAGAATTGAAAATTAGGGACTGCAAACTATTTTTTGTACTAACATKTTCCTCTGTGTACTACCTATTCCCCACACTGCTCCCATCAGCACCCCWGCTCACTAAAACCCACTCCCTTACCTCTAAATCTTACCCCTGAGCTTTCAGTCACTGGTGCCTTATCCGTCTCTAAACTACATCACCTAAAACCACAATGCTGAAATTACCTTCCAAGTCAATTCTCTCTCTGGCTTTAGAGCATGTTGCCAATTAAATAATGGAACAATCGGGAGTGCTAAATCTAGACATAAAGGTTATTTGTTTGAATAAAGATATKTTAAATGATACTATTAGGAATTACGCATGATACGAAACTAATTTGCAAGCTACCTTGGATTTCTGCACAAAGGACAGTGTATAAACCTAAGAGCTAGAGCAAGTATAAAATCTCAGCAGCCTTTGATCCTTGCARACTTCAGGCGGGTGCTCTTTCCCAGCCTTCCTGCTAGCTGGCCCTGTTTCAGAAGAAAAACAGCTCACTAAATTCCAGGCCAATACCCACGTCACTAAACATCCATGGGACAAAACCCAGCATCAGCACCAGAATTAACGCCATCCCTCCAACAAGCGTCATTCCACCACACKTTAGCTGGATGGTCCAGAGGGACAAGGAAGAACCTCTCACCCCAGGAGGTAGACCCTGGCACAGCTCAAGGAGCAGGGCCAGCCACACCACATCTGACCTGGGTGGCAGGGATCCAGGTTCAGGTTTCTCTTGGCAATTGATCCTGCTCCATTTTTACATACTCCCTGACAAAGCAGTTTTACTAGCCAAAAGATACCCACAGCTTGCATTAATGAATGCTATGTATTAATTTATTTCTATTTGTTAAGTCTCTTATAGCAACCATAGGGGTTATTTTAAAACTTGAAAGAAAGAAAAGTAATTATTCACTCATGGAGGGAAGCATCAGAAAAATGAGAACAGCTAAGAAAATCAGCAAGATGTCAAAGCTCTTTCTGGATTCTTCTACTGCTGCTCAACTAGCAAAGACAAGCAGCAACAAAACACAAGCACAGATATATGGACATAACTGTCACCTACAACTTATGCAAGTTTTGAAATGCTCTTTTAATGCTCTTTGCAGGGGGAAGAAATCATCCAACAGACAGTTTTTCACCACAAACCTGAAGCACCCACAATATAAAAGTCTCACAGCTCAAAGCTGCCAAATCAGCCATTCTGGCTGCAGTCGCCATGGTGGGGGAGGGGGATAACACACACATCCGACCATTTTGTGTGTCACACCTGTTCAGCAGATTGGTCTACATGATGTTACCTGCAAGCTATAACAAACAGGAGAACTGCAACTTGACGGAAAAGGTATACGATTAAAACTTTAAACTCCAGAGGGAGATAGCAGATGCTTGATAAGGAGAAGTATTTCTCCTCTGCTGTACAGTGCAGCTCTCGGCTCAGGGGAAACATTTGAGTATAGGCATCTGTTTAGTTGGAAGAYGTTGAGCCATCAACCAACTTTACAGAATAAGCAACATTCTGAATGAGAAGTTTGCCAGAGTAACCAATGCGATACAACATTGTTTTGTGTAACTAGAAGTTCTTATAAATGCATCTCCACYAATTCTGTGTCTAATCAGGTTTCCCACTCTTTACTGGGTTTATTCTAAAATGTTTTTTTTCAGGATGACCTTAACAGCAAAGATGCACAACAAGTTTTGGTAATGGGGAGCGGAGAGCAAAAAACAAAACCCAGCTTTCATGCAAAACTGACTTGCTTTTGAAAAATTTGAGATATGAACACAGCATGATATAGTTGCATGAATTTGTTATTACACAGTCATTCTAATGATGTTTGCTTATTTGCCTCATTGACTTACACAATACAAAAAGCAGCCTGCATTTGATACAGGTCATTCTGGATGCCAGCTGACTGTAACAAATACTTCAGACCTGAATACTTTAGACATTTATTACATGCCAAAAATTTATTGTTATACAGAATAAAATCTTGAAAACTGTACGGATACCATGGTTGAAATATATCTAAAATGTGACTGCAAATAACAACAAARAAAAAGTTAATTTTGTATCAGAACACTCTGGGATATTGCATGAGGATTTCTTTCCCAGTGCGATTTATCATTTTAGATCACGATTTTGCTTGGTGTTTGCACAACTCATATGCCCATGCCTAGCTAATCACAWTTTATTCCACCACTCCTACTGGAAGGGTGTTTCAGGGTGCTATGCCTCAGAAACCCAAGCAGTATGAAAAGAATATCAGAGTATTAGTAATAGAAGAGCTATAATTAGTTTCTCATGAATTTTCTCCTTYACTTATAATTAGATTGATCCTCCAGTCAGGCAGACAGCAGTCTACCTAAATCAATAAGTCTGTGCACAAAGCTCAACAGAATTAGGCCAAATACAACTATAAAAGGGTAGAGAAAATTACATTAAATAGGTACTATCATAATTAAGGACTGAATGATACAATAGCAAAATTCTCTTCTGACCTATGCTGCTGATGAAAGCACAGGGTGTACCTGTACCGCAACTTCTGAATTTGTGATACAAATGGTATTGTCAGTGACTTTCACAGATATTCCCTGTGCAAATAAAACTCAGAAAAGCCTAAACGGCAGTGACAGATCTGTAAAAGGGAAAGACATTTTCACTACGGTTTGAAGAGCAGGGCTATGTTGCAACATATATAAGTAAAATGTTAAGCTTTATAGCATGTACTTAAGTTAAAAATAAATAAATCCCTGACCTGATGATTGCCAAGCATGATATCCAGAGGACACGTTATTCAGCATCACCAGAATACAACAAACCACAGGTTATTGGACCACACTGCCTGCTACAGTCTCATGTACGTGATACTCCRCAATTCAACTGTATTTTACTGTAGGCAATATACATAGACGGACGGACCCAAGCAAGCTCCTTGCATCAGAACTAGTTGGATGCTTCCTTCTCAAAAAGCCCACGGACAGACCTGCTTACTCCTGTGTAGATCAAGAAACAGAAAACTACTCGTATTTCACTACGCAAGAGAAGTCCTTCTGATAGAGCATGAGTATTCACAAAGAGGAAATTGAAATTACAGTAACTCCAGTTGCCGAGACAGAATGTGAATGGCAGCCAGAGACTTTAAATCCCAGTATAACATCATTTTCCAAAGTACCCAACAGGACTGATAGACAATCCTGCAGTGACACTGTGTGTTCTTAAATGTAGCTTTTTCCCCCCTGCTCCCTCTTTAAACACTGCGTACATGAAGTAGAAGACCACTGTTAGCTGTTCAACTGCAGCAGGTAGGACACTGGGACTCCTCACGCTCTATTGCAAATGCCTTTCTTGTAATAACTGAAATCATCATAAAATATGTAATTAAGTTAAAACCTAACATGGGACATAGTCCTAAAGCAGTCTGAGCCTTGAGATCTGACAGAAAGAGCAAGAGGAGAGTCCATTCTCAATAAAAATGGAAAGTGATTACATTAGCTTAGAATGAACTTTCCATTTACACTGAAACAATCATTCACAGYTTCCACTTTCAAATCATCTAATAGTTGCTGACATAGTGCACAGATAACGATTAAAAACAGAAGATTTATTTCATTTTTCAAGTATAACACTCCTGCTCTTCTGTTTTTTCCTCTTCCCAAAGAGGGCCATAAAACGAAATAGATGTATTTCTATTACTAGTGACTAAAAATAAATGTTAAACATCTACTGGTTTCTTTTAAGTGCTGTTAGGTACCACTTAGAGCAGAAAAGAAATTCTGGTCCAACCTCCACCCTGAACTTGCACTTTAGTCTATTATTTCATGCCTTAATTCAAACTGAGGGTGCTCAMTCTTACTACATTCCATAAATCTTGATGATTATAAAATATTAGTTCTAAACTGCTGCTGCTAATATTAAGTTAATCCAAATCAATAGTCAAGCTTAAAATATCCAACACAAAAAGACAGTGTATGCCTTTAAACTGTCTAGGCACAGCTCTCAGTATTCACTATTTTTTTTTTTTAAATGTATATTAAAACTAAATACAAAAGGAAGCCTTAGTGGTAAGAAATACAGATATTACTACAAATTAGATAGTGAAATCCTGTCTAATTTTCACATGCTTCACTGAGAAAGTGCCAGAGGTAATTAAGTCCCATTGCACAATCCCACCTGCTACCGAAAGAGAACCACTTTGAGGGGCATCTATTCTTAGAGGGATGCTAAAGGTCAGCTAGCTAAGGCCTTTAGTCATGCAACGTCATCCACACATTAAGTTTTAAGATGGTTTTGAACAAGGCATTTCCTATGCAGTAAACAGCATTTTTTTTTTTTTTTTTGTCAAAGACATTAGATATTTGCAAGTTCACCTTCACGAAGTAGAGCCAAAAGTGCTCTCAGGAAAAAGAAATGGCACAATCACAACTTGGGCAGGAATTGGAGAACAGCTGCCTCAGAAGGCTGGAGCCTCTGGAATGCTGTCAAAATCCYGTTCCCATGACAGCAGCAAGAATCAAGAATGAGCTTTTAGGACTATATATAATGTGTGTGTGTGCATATATATATATACACATATATACACACATACACACACACAGTTCTTGAAAAGCCATTGAAATCTAGTATAACGTGGAGGATGCTGAAGATTCAGAAAAAAAAGTTCTCTGTATACACAGAGATAAAGCTCTGGTAATAACATACACATGTATGCACAACCCCTCTTTGAGGAGTGGAGAGCCTAAATTCTCACAGCCGCTCAGGACCAGGAACAATGCTGCCTGACACTGCCCATGTAAGTGATACGCAGCACRAACGGAACAGCTGCTTTTCTCCAGCTCTGTGCAGTACCAGAGATTGCAAGTAAGCACACGAGATCATCTGGGACTTGCTGAGCCCGGTCGTGAAAACAGTGGTCAACACAAGGCTCTACCTGTGGCAAAATACGGCACATGCAGGCAGACCTACTTAGAGGAGGATGCCATCTGCTCACTAAAAACGAGCAGGACATTTGGCCAAATGATTTCAAAGCCTAAATTGAACAGTTGGTGAGCCAAGCACTGTGTGAACCAGGAGATGCTGCTGTAGCCACGCCACAGGCCTGGCACAGCAGAGCTCAAAGTCAGGGGCCAATCCTTGAAGGATAGGTGTGGAGTGTGGAGCAATGGCTGGGACTATCCACACAGTTTTAACCATGTTCTGGTAGCCTATTAGAGAAGGAAAATTACCTCCTGGTCCATACAGATCAAGTCCTCTGTCTGTTCAGGCCAGCCTCCTGCAGCTGGGATGTATGGCGTTATCCTGTGCTGACGTATGATGCAGGAACTAGGCCTGGAAATATATATGCACTATTTAACCCTTAAGCACTTACAAACAAAAATTGTTACCTGCCATCAAGTTCTCACTCATGCTGAGTAAAATTGTTACTCTTRAACTCCTCAGATTAGGATTTCTTTGAACAGACGGAATAGATCACAGAATCATAAGACAAGAATCATCTTTCTCTACAGCAGACCTCCCTTTTGACCACATAGGTGTTTAACCATCTCTGCCAGTCCTGCAAACCAACAGCATCCTTAGGAGTCAGCATTTGACAAATAGCGGCACTTCAGAGGTGGCCAACCAGGACTCACTCTCCACAAGAAAACTAGCCTGGCTTCTATCCTAGATGTAATTTGCTACACGACATAAAAGTGAAATCCAGTTTAACTCAAGCATTTCAATGACTATTAACAGCTAGGACTTTGACCCAGGAATGTTGACTGCATGWTTTACTTTAAAAAATAAATCCACAAAGCAAACTTGTAGTGAATCAGAACATTGAGTTTTGATAACTTTGTAGAAGAACGAACAGCAGGAAAAAAGACCAAAGAACAAAAGAATGAACTTTGCAGACTGACACCACTCATCCAGGAGCCTTTCCAGCTGGAACCTAACCAACACTGCTGGCACCAGTCAGAGGAGAACCCAACTCRTTCTCCTTCCTTTCACAGACCATACATCCAACAGAAGCAAAAATGTAGTCCTTGAAGATGCTAGATGTGACTTTGCAGAGGGACAGGCTGTGACTGTCCTTTGCACAGCTGCAACGCAAGTGGGCCGCCACTCCACAGGCATGGGGAAGGCAAGCTACAATTAGACAATCTACACACAGCAAGACGACACATAATGCAAACTAGACAGATCTATAGCACTTAGTAGCTTCTGCCGTGCTGTCAAGGAGCATAGCTGCTCAACAGTAACATGCCCATTTTACTTAACTGCTTTCACAAGTTGTTCAAAGTATATAATGCAGAAAGCAGGCCAATGAACTGCAATGCATCTTAAATGCTTTTAGTGACACTGGAAAGAAAAGCAATGCTTTCCCATGCTCTTCTCAGAGCAAGAGCGGGAAGGAAAGGGGAAAAGAGCTAAAGGAGTCTAGGCAGAAGTCGCAGTTCTTTGTGAAGCATTTCTTGCTTCACCATTTGTGTTATTTGGCATTGTCTATGGCACAATGACCACGAGTGGTCATTTGTTAAGTGAAGGAGTGGTAGAAACAGGTTGCAAGCATTATTTTCTTTCCTACATTCCCACAAGTTAAAGCAACTAATGTGCCACAGCTTTTGGCCCCATTATTCAGAACAGGCCTTGCTGCTCCTTTATCGCACCATGTTCGGTTTCAGACCTATCAGGCACTGAGCAGCAATTTCCTCCACAGATCAGATAGTTCAAGTCACAGACAAAAATGTTCACCACCATTGGAATGATTTACAAAAAGAATTAATCCTCTCCATTTGCAATACAGACACCAGCCTTCCCGTCTCCAGTTTTATGACAGGTAGCAAATGAAGTAGGAATGAAGTAATAAAATGAAAACAAATTATTCGCCCCAGGAAGATCTACCTCAGACCAATTAAAACAACATCTTAGAKCCACTACAGTAGCATATTCTACCTATGGGAAAATGTCTCTATGAACAAGCCTTGTGATCCCTACTCTCTCCACTTATATTGCTAGAGATTTTTGGCTCCMGTATAATATAAAAAATATTAAAATATAAATTTTAAATGCTTTTTAAAGTTATGATATAGCAAATCTGTTTCCACAAACCRCTCCTCATGCAGAAAGTTTACATGAAATCAAGATGATAACCAGCAAGAGCAAGAAGTACTCAAGGTAATGAGTCTCCTCTCCCTGATCAGACTGGGGCCACATCCATCCTTCCTCTGTCATCGAGGCCCAAGGGCTCACCACTGCATGTTTATCTGCCGCATCCACCACTGCACTATAAAGAACGAAATAACTTAAAGAGGATGCAAATCCGCTACACTCCTCAGTACAAGTCTTCCACATCACACTACTTTGTCATGTCCTCAGCAGCACTCTYCTCTAGAGTTAAATCACAAGCATAAACACGCTCACCTGCTAGAGTGATTTACAGAGCTGTAATACAAACAGCAGCCTCAGTCTCTCCTGCTGCAGCAGGCAGCATGGGAAGAACCAGAGACCCTAGCCCTGCACCCAAAGGGCCCTGCTAGTCCCACAAATGTCCTGGATGCATTTCAGAGCTGCACCTGCTCCCTAGACACACAGGTACAAGACACYTGCTGCTACAGGTTTTCCTCTAAATGGTTGGTCCTGATCCCAGGAGAGATGCTCTCCTGGTCTGTAGATCCTTCCACACATCTTTCAAAACACAGTTTAGAATATTCTCTCATCTGGAGTTTTGGTGCAAAAATAGCACCCACTTCCTCCACATCTGTTGATTCTCAAATGATTACTACTACACTGGTATATAGTTACAGCATATCACTGCTCATTACAATTATATCSCATTTATTGTTCAGATGGCCAGTGCACACACTTTTCATATTCCAAATGAATTCTGTCAATAGCACGCATGGTTTTGCCCCAAAGCTCTAGCAGAAAGGCTAAAGAATGGCTCTTTTATATGTTACCATTTCTGACCACTTCAAAAGTTTACAAAAAAAAAAGTGTCAAAAACAATAAACAGGAGTTGAACGTTGAGGAGATTGCAAACCACGGAAAATCCAGTGTGACAGAGTTAATCGAAGCATGATCACACAGGCTATCAGACAAATCTGGATCACTTGAATGGACTGGCACAGCTTAAAGGGGGTTTTCTTTCATTTATAATTAACCACTTGGCTGTCACATCAGTGTATCCAGGCACTCTGGTTGTGAATGTTTACACTGAAATCTCTGTAGAAGACACAGACAGTGAACTCGAAAAGGTGAGAAGGGAAGTTAAATCTGTGCACCAGTGAGGTGCTAAGCTTAGCATCGCTGAAGCAGCCAGAGCTCACAAGTGGGAGCAGAGGGAACACCCTTCACTCGCGAGACCCCACAAAGGCAGCAGCCCCCGACACTCCCCAGGGTGTCCTCCCAGCCCACAGAAACAACGCTTTGGAGGGGCACYGAGGCTTGGGCCTGTGCAGTTTGACTTCTGATGTGGCGTACAAAAGTAAACCTGCAAGGAAAAGGTTATCAAAAGTCACTAATTCACCCAAAAAGCATTAGATGACACAGATACTGGTYTACATAACTTGAGATGGGCTTCACAGGCAGTCCTCAGAGAAAAGCTTCACATATTATTAGCAACCCTCAAAACAAACATCACAAAAACACAACAGGGTACAGAACTCTTGCTTAAACAACGAACAAGTGAATTAAAGCCAAATACACACCATCCTTCTGTAAACGTAGCCATTTCTGCCAGTACTATACTGCTTTTACAGAATACCAGAATAATTTAGATTGCAAGGGACCCCCACAGGCCRTCTAGCCCAAACTCCACTCAAGCCGGAACAGCCAGATCAGCTCACGCAGGGTTTATACCTTCAGGTCCTCAGCCACTTCCTCTTTAAGAATGTTATTCCACAGGAGATCACTGCAAGCTCAGGGCACATGTGATTCTTTAGAATACTGAAAATGCAGCTGCAAAGACTGAACCTTCCTATAAACCCAGTGAAGAGTTCACTGCTCCAAAAAACAAGCTTTTTTTTTTTAAGCAGTTTAGCAACTGCATTCGTCTCTTAGACACCCCCTGAAGAGCACATCTGTACAAGTCTAGTTCCTCCGATATTAATGCTACATAAATACYTTCAGTGACTTTTCTATTCATATACCTCTTATTTCCTACAGACTTCACTTTTTTCCTCCTCCTATTTAAAATATTCTTTAAAGACTACTTCAGTATTACAGTTTGCAACTGATGTGAGACTCAAACATTTGCAAAGTCTTCACTCCCACACTGTGAGACAAGCAGCAACACAGCTTTGGTAAACCAGAAATCCACCTCACTGACATAAGAGCCAGGAGGAGATACGCTTCATGACTGCATTTTGGAGCGACTTAACCACATCGCTCAGTGCCTTATCAAGTGCATCACAGTATAACATCAGGATGCCACGTGAGACCCCACAGCTGCCACCCAGGCTCTGCTCTTCAGCAGCTAATGGCACAAGGATGCATTGTGTGGCACAGGATCGGTTATCCAGGCTCACTGATGAGTGAGTAGAACTGCTGCTTATTTGGACCAGYTGTGTCTCACATTGTCATGTACCTGTCAGGTCTCTTTCCTTTAAGCTTTTAAGACAAGCTGTCTACTRAATCTGGCAGCCAAGGGGAATAAGGTTTATGCTATTATATTGAATATCTCTGCCTACATGTGCTTATAAGCGTTCAGGTGTCCATGTACAAGGCTTCCYCACCYTTCTCATCTGTCMTCCTCACAATAAAKATATTTCAAAGTCCAACCAAAGACRTGAAGTATATATAAGCTTCAAGAGAACAGTGGTCCAAGGAAACAGGAGAYAGGCTGCAACATGAACACAAACCTCACTGAACACCAAGAACCCACGTAGCAGACTACTGTCATGGATGAAAAGCTTCAGCAGGGTGAAGTCTGAGCAGACTATGCAACTCAGCCACAAGTCACARAGGCTCTAAGACATCAGGCTTCGTTGGTCCCACTTGTTGATGTAACAACTTGCCTTCTGTGCCTGYTGCCACGGCCCTTTACCTAACCATGCAACATCACTCCAAGAGCAAAAAACAACACACCAGGATTCAGCTCACTCCAGGCCCTTCACTTCGTCTCCTGGCAGTTCCAGGGGATTACTGATTTTGCAGTGCTTGCAGGCACCAACACAGTGGGTTGRATATTTTAGCTGTAATAGATTTAAAGAAAAACTTTCTTCACCAACAACCTGTTTTATTTTTGCCAGCAGGCATGAATCAAAACAGAACCACTATACTCTAGTCTGACTTCAAAGGATATGAACATTTAATTTTGTGCAGTTTTTGCTTCATTGTCCATTGTACTGCAAATACATCCCCCAGGCCCTAAAAATCTTTTTTCATCGCTAATTAAACTTTCTTAAGGATGACAACACAGAGAGGAAGAGATGTGTTTCCAGCATAGGCTGCCCCTGGCACGCCTTATTTTCCAGAGCATGTCCAGCCTGCAGACAGGTAGTGGGTTTCTCCACAGGCRGAAGGCTGAGCTGAGCCCAGCAGAGCTAGGGGACACATTGCTTGCRGACACCTAGCCCAGGCATCCCAGAGGGAGCACAGGCTCCAAAGGTCATGGTGTGCAAACAGATGGAAGGCAGTGCTTGTCTCWCTTCTGTGGAATAGCTGAGGACTAGAGATCAGATCTGGGATTTAATGCAATGATGCAAGCCAGGCAATTAGTAAATGACTCAGCATCTGCAGACCAGCAGGCCCTTTATTAACCAGCTAAGCGCATTATCTTAGCAGAAATCATAGATTTTTTCCCTTAAGCTAATTGTCTGTGTATAACTTCTGCAACTACTCATACTGGAGATGCTGGCTGCAACCCTGCAAGGCACCTTTGTGCCCTTACTCCACATGCATCTGTGGAAAGCTGCATGCTCCAGTGTSCCCAGTGAGGGAGGATCTTCAGGTCCAGAAGTCTCAGTGGAAGACAAAGGAGAAAGGAGATATTACTTTACCAGACCAACACTTCTTATGCCTGCTAATAACTTTTTATTCATTAATCTTCATTCTTGGGAAGAAGTTTCACTTATGAATGGCMAGAACAACAGCCTGGCTGAACTCTAAACAACACTGCCTCTCCCATCCTTTTGTTTCAGTTCATCTTTATTTTGTTCCCATTTTATAGCCAGAAGAACATCAACCAGTCCAGGCAGAAAGGTATACAAAATACCAGTCCTTAGCAGGGCAAGAGGACTCCAGGAAGACAGAGATAACTTCTGCACAAGTAAGACTTGAGGAAAAACTAAAGCCTCCCATCCTCCTGTCCTACCAATTATTTAAAAGTTAATATATAAGATGACACGTTTGCATTAAATTCTCAGGAATTATATTCCMATTAAAGAGATGGGAAATACCAGGGCAATGGTGACTAAACATCTGCAAAGCTTTGGAAACCCAACAGCAACCCTATTTCTGACTTCACGCATTGACCAGGCTTAATCTATTACAGGCACTCTAAACAAAAAAAACAATGCTGGCAATGAAAACACTAGTCATTTTAGCAAAGAGGAYTCCTACTTTACAGATACGAAATGCCAGCCATAAGGCTGCACAGAGTTAGGAGGACACACTTTTTAAGGGCTGCTTTCTACCACGGGAAATTAATGTGTGGTCCACACAGGACACAAGATACAACTGCACTTTCCAGCAAGAGAAACCCTCTCCTGTGTCATGTACCGTGCARCACATCTACAGTATCACTCAGGGACAACAGAAGCATGAACATCTATTAACATTTAATCCATTAAACAGTCACAGAGTATACTATGCTGGTGTGCCTTTCATCTCAAAGGGCCTGAAGGTATCGGCCATCCTTTGATGTTAATGTGAGATAGAAAAAAACCCTGAAATCACTCTTCTCTCAAACCAAYGGGCACTCTGCTGTCAAACATTGCCCAAACACTACGTTACAGAAACCTGGCCACCTCTGCAAATAACTACGGAGTGAGCACACAGCTAAACTGTGGAAGCACCACTTGGAGAGAGGAGGAGGGAAGGGCGTGAGTGGGGAAAACTCTATGCTTCAGAAGAGTGCTTCGGGGTTTGCATTTGAGCTGGAGCTACATAAAAAAGGATACAACTACCCCATGACAATGTCTGAGACCATAAAGCAAGCATTCCATTCTGTTTCAGGCTAAAAAGCTAACATTTCTATAACCATCACTGATGTGAAAAAATGTAAAATCAGTTTTCAGTAGAGGGAGGATAAAATGCCATTTAATTTGATTGTATTAAAAAAGGTTTTTCTAAATTGACCTGAAACGCAGGGGGAAAGGGTAGTGAACATTACATCTGTCTCATAAGAAACTTAAGTCCTTCATCCAGGGCCCTTTGCACCCAAGCTCCAAAGAGACATTTGTCTCTTCAAGCAGCTCCAGCCRCTATCACTTTCAGACTCCAAAGCAGACAGCTGCAGCATAGACAGTCTTAAGAAACATACCCTTGTGTTTTTCAAGCCCCATCTAGCTTCCCTAACGCAGCTTTGAGTTGATCTTGGGCCAGACGCTAATCCCTCACCYCGTCACGCTGCTTCCCAGCCCATAGCTTGAGATCCCTGTTGCCCCTGCACAATACACTCTGGTGGGTTTTGGTGGATACTGCGCAATGAAGACTGGCTTCTGGACAAATCCAACAGGATGSTGAATTTGACCTTCTCCCCTCCAAGCACCTGCCTGGTCAGGCTACTGAACTGCCACTGGGTATATGCATGGCTTGATGTTTACAGACATCTGTCATTCACCAGCAAAAAGACTCCAATGAGCTTAAAGCAAACTGTTTTCACAATATGCAATGTGTATTTCAAGAACGACCAACTTATTTGACCATTTTTGGTCTTCCATTTCCTCTATGGATGATTTTGATTTCACTTTTGAAACACTTCACATTCTGGCCTCATCAAAATATTTAATACTACAACAAAACACAGAACTACAAGTTATGGCAAGATGCAAGCGGTTAGCAGAAGCACAGATCAGTTCATTGTCAATATTCGTTTTTACCAGCACTGCCCATTTCAGGATCTCAYGTTTTAGAGACTAGAAATTCTCTATCCTGCACTTGGCTTTTCTCTTACAAAAGAGATCTTTAAGGTGAACGCATCCCTTTTGCACCTGGACAGATGCARCTCTCATTTGGCTAAGGGCAGATCACAAAACAGGACAGTATTTTGCAGAGTGAAAGTAGGGAGGACTTGGAACAAGATTAAAATGCTTGCATTTGAACTACAGAGAGACTCAATGCCTTGGGACAACRTGCAGTTGAATCTCACTACAGCACCTAGCTTCACAACAGCATGCTTTTAAAGARGCATGTTAATACTTTTATTAAACACAGGCCAGTGTTTGCTACCTTACTACACCTTGACATTTCCAGAAGGTCACAGACAAGCACATCTCTAATCTAATGTATTCGGTAGGAAAACTACTCTACATAGTGGCTGTAACATTTAAACTCACTCATGGTTTCCCTGATGAGGTTAACACGGGTTTCAAAAGCAAATTCACAGAACTGAGAGCAATGGTATTTCACAGCTATGGCAAAAGCTATATTATTCCAAACAGTTGTGCCATATGGGTGCCAATTTCTGGTAAACAGAAAATAAGCTTCATACAGTTTAGCATCATCAAATCATACACATWTAACTAAGAGTTTACAAACAGCCCCACTGGAAACAGAGGCAATAAACTYCTGTGTAGCATTGAAAACATGCCCAGGGGCACAAACTTTCTGAGCAGGGTTCAATATCTCGCCTAGAAATCCAAACTGAAGACAGTGCAAAAAGAAATTGAAGACAGTATGACATTTGCACTGATAAAATACGTTTCCTTCCTCTTGCACCCTTGAAGGTGCTACCACTGCATTTCAGCCCGAGCATCAGTGGTGATTTCTATTTACTGAAGATGAAAACCAAAAGCAAGCCCATCTTAAGGCTTCTTCTCTTTCTGCTTATGCAAAGACCAAAMTTAACCCGCAGACTAATACAGGAAAGCTCAGCCTATCAGCTGTCAATGCAGGTCAGTCTATCTTGTATTTTGCTTTCTTGCTCTAGTCTATCAATTTGTATTGGTCAAATGCTTTTGTTTCATGTCTTGTTCTAACTAGCAGGTTTTAATATTCAGCCCAGAAATTTTCACTAGAATAGGAGCCAATAAAGTTTTAAAGTGTCAGAAATTGAAGACAATAAAATTCTCAAAAAAATCTGTTAAATGATCTTTTAACCTTAAGATTCATATAGGCATATGGAAAACTACAAAATAAACTTCAACATAACAGCCAGGCAGTTTAAGAAATGAATAGAGACTTGCACAGAATGACAGCAGCACCCAATTGCAGATACAAATACAGAGCTCATATCCCTTTTTATGCCACTCATTACATATCCTATTCAAGTCTGTTTGGCCCACCATATCAAAACTGAACCATACACATCATTCACACCAGTATTTATAGAGTAAAATAAAATCTCTTGAAGGCTTTTTTTTTTTTTTTTTTTTTTTTCCCTACTGCTCAAGCCTCAGTGTTTTCCCTTCTTGGATTAAAGACACTCAAAGCAATTCCAAATGTTTCTTCTGCCTTTAAAAACAACCCCCTTTTTCTACCAGATAAACTTCACTAAATTAAGATCATGTTAACTTTCTCTCAGGCAGCACTTCCCATACAGACCAATTCCAAAGATAAAACTAACCATCATGGCTGAGAGTGAACAAGCAAATGCAACCACAGGAGAAGACCTGAAGCATGACTTGCTCAGAAAGCCCTTCTGCTCTTTGAATTGCTCACACTCCAAGCAGAAAGACGTATGCTGTTTTTCAATCATTTAAAACTGACTTATTTTCTCRGACCTTCCAGCAGTGCAAAACACAGTGCAAAAGAATTACTGCATTTGAAAGCAGATGCATTTGAACTTGCAAAAATACAACCCAGCATTCACAGGCAAGGAGATATCAGCTACTGCTTATGGCATCGAAAGTGTTTCATGTACTTTTTGGTAATGTCCCGGCAGTTCAGTCACTGGAAGAAAACGGGAGGAAAAAAAGAGTAAGTAGTTACTTCTCCACAGACCRTGAGGTTATTTTCAGACCACAGAGGCACCTCAGCTTGGAAATCACCAAGCAGACAACAGTTCCAGCATTTGTGTATCGTGCATCTGGACTGGGCATATGTGCCCTTAGCTACAGTGCAATTGTAAAGACAGTCACTGCACTAGGGTAGCTAAYGTCTACACATCACCAGGACATAACAACTGGCCTAGCAAGAGTTTCATCTGTGTTCAGCAAGTGAAAATATCTTTACTTATTAAATGTGGGAGCAAACAGGGCTCCACAAAGAGCAGTAGTCTTCACTCAGCATAAAAATTCCATTCATACACTGTATTACCATGCTTTGAATACATAAAACATTTCTTCAGATTTTCAAAGAKCAAGATAATGCTGCAAAAGATTAAAAAAAAGTCCAGTGTGCATTTCATCTCTTCTGGAATATAACATTTCATGATATACTTTATCTAAAGTGGGGCTCTCCCAAGCAATACTATGCATCAAAATAACTCCTGAGCCTAAATGAATTCCTTATTTAGTTATATGAGATTGCTCGTAGGCTCTGTTCTCAACTTTCTAACCTCAGGAAATTCCCACACCAGCTTAACAATAAATTGAGTTCTTTGTCACACTTAATGAAAGAACAGTAATAGAGTTAATTCCTGTCTGCTTGGCCCACAACCAATACAARCCACAGAAATTTGGGGACATCAGCATTTAAGCTGGATTTCACACAGTTGCTATCACTGTAAATTTAAGTTGAAGCAGCTCAAAGATTTAWTAAAAAGGGAACACCTTGATCGGCTGCAGAGCCTTTCACAGCTTCCCAGGATCTCCAGAGAGCAAAAGGAAGCAGAGAGCCCCTGCCCTACTCCAGCACTTCAGAAAAATGAAGGACAAAACTCTCGGGCAACCTCACAAGGCCTTATTTAACTTGCTCACAGAGCAGTAGTACCAACCACTAAACTCAGAGTGCCCGGGAGCTATGTAAAGCTCAAGACTATTAGAATACTTCTCCATAAGCCATAGTGTCTAAAACAGGGTCCRCACCTGCTCTGCTTGTACACAGGGCTTGGGAGATGAGGATGCCTAACTCACAGACTTAAATGTAAAAACACACCAAACCCTACGAGACAACCCAAGGTAACAACACTATGCAGGTAGATTTTTTTTAAAAAGTGAAAAAAACAGGAAAGGTTTGGAAAACATGCCTTAAATAAACAAGGAGGAAAAATATGTGAAAAGCTCTAATCCGTTTGCCTGTTTGAAATATTACTCACTAGATGAAGCATCTCAAAGCACAGACTCTAGAATTTATCCTCCTCAAATGACTCTCAGATAAAATTATTCAGGTGATTTGCAGGATATATTGATTAGAGAGGATTTAGTTAGGGCAACATAAAAACATCCAGCTTTATCTTTCAGTGAAAATGAAAGAGGAAAGAAAGCCTGCAAGCTATTATCACTGTATATAAATTAAGCTTTATTAATGAAGGAATTAATTAACTACATGGAAAATGCTAGATAAGAGTTAAATTAACGCATGTTTTCCTTGTTTAAAAAAGGACATTTAAGAAAAAGGCAATGCAAATAAAACATCTCCACTGTTTCTTTCAATGTGGGTAAGAGGCTGAATTTTCATTTGAACAGCCCTGCAGTCTGCAGCGGGATCCTGTCTTCCCCTCCGATGCAGCGCCGTTACCTGTTCACAACCCTTGCCTCCAAGAGCCCCCGGTAGCTCCCAAGCAACTCGTGCTTCCCAGGCCTGCCCCACGCTCGCTGGAGGCCTGTTTCCCCAGGGTTATCTTTCAAGCACTCAAAATACCCTGATTGAGCCAAATGCAAAGTGAAAAGCCAGGGAGCCTCCCGAGTCAGGAACATGGATACAGGCACCCRCAACTTGCCCAGCCCGCGGGGAGCGATCCTGCAGCTTCCTACAGGCTTTAAGACCTCTGAGGGTGGGGGAATCTGACTGGAGCTCGCTAGATATTCTATTTTATCCGTAGGCTAACACATCTTTTATCTTGCAGGTTTGTGAGAACAGATCCATGCTTTTACGTACTGCAAAAATCAAAATCCACCAGAAAGGGTGATGGATAAGAGCAGCATGGTTCCCTATTAAGAAGTCAAAATTAACATAAATGTGTATGTGACTATGTACCCTCTTATGGAATTGTCCTTAACACTCGCATGGAAAGAATAAGACTAACTCATTAGRTATTATTTAATACCCTATTCCCTACATTCACAAATGCCTATACTCCCTCAAGCAGTGCCTTTGATAGACACTCATCAGAATACACAGTAATTCAGTCTGTGCCCAGTAGCATTTAAAAGTACAATCTTATGTGAAAGGACTGATATTTGAGTTCTTCCAGAAGTGCTTAGGTGCTGCTGTCCTCTGCAAACTCCCTCAATTTGGGTGCCTTTGCCTCAGAAAAGCATTTTTAACTCAACAGGAGGAACATCAGGAAGCCATGCTCCAGAGGGCCAGCTAGAACAGCCATGCAGCAGAGTGCCTGACACGGTTCCTCACCTGGTAACACCACCACTGGGACAGGTTTGCTGCACCTTAATGTGCTGGGCAAGACATCCCTTTCTTATAGCTGAATACAATTCATTAYGGAGAAAAGGCAGGCAAGAAATCTGCCTACCACACTGCTTTGCCTAGCAAGCTGCTACTATTAAGCCATAACTCACCAGTTCAGGTTAAATCTGCAGAGTCATTTCAGATGGGGGGAAAAGAACAGGGCATCTGTTAGGCTGATAAAGAGCATCAGCAGGCCCCTTCTCATCCATTACTGGCTGAAACACTCATCTGCAATGCAACATCTACCTTTGATTCCTGCCGACACAGGAGTGGATTTCAACTCATGGCATTTATTGCCCAGGAGGGCACCAGGACTGCAGTGGAATAAGGCACCACAAGAGGAAAGTGGGAAGAATGATTCTTGGTCCTTTACAGGCCAACTGTTAGATACTTTCCAGGGAAGGAAGAAAAAGGGATTTAAATTTCCCTCTGGCTGAAAAGCAAAGTGAGCTCAAATCCACAATCCACAGTTCATCAGCTCACCCAGGAAATACCAAGAACAAGGGCTACTTCCCAAGTGTGCTGCTTGTTTTATGAATTATGCCTCTCTAGCAATTAACTCATTTCAAGGAGATAAAGATGCTTCAAAGGGTTTTTGTTATTTTTGGTTTGAGTTAAAAATATGTATTCTTGTCAGTGAGACAAGCTGACAAGTTCTTTTTAGGTTCAGAGCACATCTATTTTGTTTTTATGTGCTATTTCAGATGAAGCACAGAGCCAGAAAATAAATGCAATTATGTATTCAGTCCCATGCTAAAGTTTCATTTAATGTCAAAATGGAAAGCATTAACAGACCATGATGGGGTAGAGCAGTAAAGTAGCAGATGAAAARATCCACAAAAATCTGCTTAGTGTGCTCATTTCTATGCTTTGCTGTTTTCTCACAGCCCTTCCTAAAACTCTTATCATTTGCAAGAAAGTTCTCAGGAGAAAAAAAAACAATTCCTTGATTGTCATGTTGCATTTCTGCGAAGACAAAAGATGCCAGTTTGTTTTTATCATATCAGAGGTACAAAAAAGAAATTAGGATCCAGCAGCACAGCTACCTCAAAACTGTTCTGGGCAACTCCTGTGACCACCCTGCTTCAGCAGCATGCACAGGAGGGAAGGGGGGAAASCAAACCCTTGAGATGCCTTGCATGAGGGGACATATAAAAACATGAGATCTTTGTTCTGAGCRGGAGAGACTTCCAAGCCTGTTCTCTCCCCCTCCCGCTTTGAATTTAGCRGTATCTCGAGGAACAAAGCATAACTCTCAGCTTCTGTTTCATCACCAWGTGGAATTGTTTCCCAGCAAGACTTCATCTTTGTTGCTAGTAAAAGTTTGATTTCAAATTCAGCTAGGATTTTTAATCTAAATTCTGATACTGATTTTAATATTCCAATGAGATTCCTATATTCTGTGCTGTGACTCACTGTGAAAAGGCCTAACCTCTAGCTTCCTTACACATAAAAGTTCTCCTGATGTCAGCAGCAATATTTGTGAAAGGCAAACAAGACGTATGAACCTGCAGAATGCTCCCTTTAGCAAAACAACATAATTTCTCTGTTGTTTTGTGTTCAAAGCAGGTGTTCTATCGTTTTACAAAAACAATGTTCCAGCCTTAAAAAAAAATCATGCATCCATTGATTTCCACATTGAGCACTGAAATAGAAATATGTCTCAACCTACGAAATTGCTGTTTGTTAAATTCTGTTAATCTAAATCAGTCAACTGCTTGTAAAATTAAAAAAACTCATTGCAGACTTCCTGCATATTCAGCAATTAAACTTCTACGTTGCACCTGGTAGTCCCACACCTTGCATTCATAAAACAGATCRTTTTATGGAAGCACAGCATGTGGTGTGTAATTACTTCCGAGAAGTCAAGTAAAGCAGTTGGTCTCTTTTACAGTCCAATAATTTCCAATATGAAAATCACTTTAAAGAAACAATTTAAATGAAATTAAAGAACCAATTTGAGCTTTCATGGCTTGATTTTTTTTTAATTGCTACGTTGTTCAGAAACAACTCATTTCTTCCATTATGAAATCTCAGAAAGTATTACCTGATTCCCTCACACAGTATCTCATTTAATTCTATACCCTTGACATTGTGTTTAGGCCATAATCCTACATCTAGTCAAGGAAACAGGCAACGTGATTTTTAATAATTCAGAATTAACACCATCTTTCCTCCACATAGTCACCTGGACTAAGGCATGGGCAGAGGCAAAGCTCATACCCATACTTGGGAATAGGGTATTCTGCCAGATACATTGGCTATAGCTTTTTTTTTTTTTTTTTGTGTGTGTGTGTGTGTGTGTGTGTGTGTAGGGGAGAGAACAGGGAGAACAATATTTCAGAAACAAGATACAGAAAGTAGACTCAGAGTACAAGTGTATTTCCCTAGCGCTGCCAAGAATTGATGCATGCATAATGGTGCATGCGACCATCGGCAGCAAAATTAAGAGGATATGGAAGGCTCCTTTGGATGTCTCTATTAGCAACGCAATTCGAGTGAGTAGGATTTCTTTTAGTCATTGGAAGAGCCAACAGAGCATGACGATGTAACTGCTGGTTGCAACACTGACATACCTCTGACAGTTTCTCTACACAGCTTTCTCATTCAGGGTAAAAGACACACTAGGCCTAAGATAGCTGAAGTATGCAAGTTCCCGCCTCGTGCAAGACGCGGCCTCGTCTAAATGCAAACTCTCTTATATCGTAATTATTTCCAACCTTCCCCTCTTCACACACGTGCCAGCACGTGCTGCTGCATATACACACACACACTTCAGGATGCCTTGGTTTTCCTTCTCTTCTCTGAAGCCTGAGACTTACTCAAAGAGCACACACCACTTGTCAGACTTCAAAACTGAAAGCTAAATAAATCATGCATAAATCATGCATACCTAGATGCTCCTCAATGTATTCTGGCAATTCAATGCATCCTGAACATTCAAGGGATGCCTCATCTACTCTATGCAGCCAAGTTATCTCACCAGCCCTGCTTCCTGCCTTGTTTTCTCCTCTCTCTGCTCTCCCCTTTGTCCACTTTGTTCTTACCTCACTATTAGGGACAACAAGTGCTTACTGCACCCATGCACAGCAGGGCAAAACCCTAATGATGCTCTGAGGTTTTTCATTCATTCAGTGAAACAACAACTCCCTTCTTTACCTTTGATAAATTAGAAAAACAAAACAAATCGAGAGGAATATTTAACGGAGCTGAAAACTGAACAGTTAGTTTTTGAGGCCGCAACCCTTTACCCATGTGGCTTTAACCTTTAAGCCTATGAAGGGTTCTACTGAACAAAACTTCACTTGACCAAAACCTGAGTTTACTAGAATGCATACCACTTCAGACAGCTCCCCAGGCAAGGGCTTCAGTGGAGCTTCCYGGGGAGCTCAGTTACCCAGTCTAACTCCAGTCGTTCCAACACTCAGGCTAATTCTACAAAAGCTCTCATGGACTCAGACACACGAAACAAACCCAGAGACAGGGAATCCTAGAGACTAAACAGCAATTTCAGTAAGCAGGTGGCAAACACTTAGTGGCATGGCTGAGGGTGCTGCTGTGCACCAGCAGAGTTGCAGGACCTGCACAGAAGTGCAGTTTTCACACTGGCTTCACTCAGCACAGGACTAGAGTGTGTACGCTAAAACACATCAGCTTGTATTTGCTATGGGCTAAGAGTTCATATATTGACAGTCAGTGTAGATCAACCAACATGAGATAACTCAAAAGTATATCTAAATTTATTCTCAAGATAAACTATGGGCAGCACTGACAGAGTGAGTTASCTCTGGTTATTATTGGTATTACTTGCCTGAAATAACAGTTCTTTTCTTATATATTATAAGGACTTCAATCCACATTATGAATTACAAGCTTGATTCTGTTCCCGGCAGCACCAACGTGCTTCTATACTTAACATATTGTCTACTCAACACCATTAACTTATTAGCGAATATCAAGTTTTGTTGACATTACAAAACATTTCAAGTTATTCTACAAAATGATCTAGTATCTCAGAAGAAAGTTATGTACTAACAGAACAGTCACGCCTCTCCTTACAAACCTAACATAGGAAAAACAGAGGCCACTCCTTTCACTATTTTAATTTATATGTTTATTGTACACCTGCCCAGGCCAAGCACATCACCCAATTAATAAGCAGAGGTAGGGCATATCAGGAAACATCTCAGGAGTGACCTCACTTTCAGCAAASAAAACCTCAGATAAGAAGCCACACCCCAACAAATGCTGTTCTGGCTTGTTCCCGCTAACAAAAACACACCAAAAATCCTTGTCATTCCCTAAAAAAAGGTTCTCAATGGATTTTAATACCACTCCATTGAAGATTTGTTCAGTCCCTTCTCCCAGCAGCCCATGCTAAGATGCCTTTTTTTTTTTTTTTTTTAAGCAGCATTGTTATTGCCTAGTAGTAGCCATTTAGGTGATCTCAGCTTTATCTGACAGTATGTAAGAGTAAATAAGACAGTTGGCCAAGATTAAGGGCAAGATACTCAGGATGTGTGCCCTGGACCACAACATACTGGCCTCATTTGCTAAAACCTGCATCTCAGGGCCTTCCACAGTAATTTTGCTGTTAGATACCCACACCTGTACCTCAGGACTCAGACTTCCAACTATCCTCCAACTATTGCAGACTTCATTTTGGAAGTATCCAGTATTAGGCCTGAGCACACCCATAATTTAAGGTTTAAAGAAAAAAGCCACACAACTGGGCAACTTCARACAACTGAGTATTACAGATCACAGTAAGAAAAACCACAAAGGATCCAAGGATTTGATGAGCACAAGAAATCAATCATGCATCAAGTCAATTGCTGTGGTTTAAGTCCTTCTCTTCTGAGTTATTGCCATCATTGCTACCACTTTGCATAGATAATAGAACAAGACACCCTCTTAAAGTCTTAATCAGGAATTAAAAAGTAATRCACTGTTACATCTTTCTGCTCATCAGAAAAGCGAATACATTAATGTTTAATGTCAGTTTTATTATAGGGATGCTACAGATCAGAGAGGCATTTTAGACTGCGCTGTGATAACACTAGCAATTTGTTACYGTAATAGCTGCAAATCAAGAGTCAAACCCTTCAAGCTAAAACAGGTTGTAAACACGGTTATTACAAGAACAACGAGGGTGAACTGTATTTGAGTGCAGCACAATATTCTCTTCAGTATGGCAAGGCAAGTCCTGCTACAGCTACAATATTCTTTCAAAGCATTTCAAAACTTTGCCAATTTCTCATTAGAAGCAAGATGATTCTTCATACTTTCATACTTTTCATATTGAAGATGAGTGGGTAGTTTGCTGCTCAGTAAAATGATTTCTTTGACAGGTACTGACATCATTCGCAAAAAACACCATAAATATGCACAACTGTTTAAAAACAGTGGAGAAACAATGAAAGCCTTGCTTCAAAGAGCAAAAGAAAACCGTGCTAAAAGGGCAATMGTTCAGACAAAACGTACGTATAAAAGGAAAGACTCAGAAGAGAACTAGAAGATCAGCATTGAACTGCTTCCTCTGAGCAGTAGGTTCTGCACACAAATGTGAGCTCCCAAGGATGGGAAGAGGAGCTCAAATTGCACACTGACTCCAGCAAGTGTGCTGTGAGCACAAGCTCACAGAAAACAACAAAAACAGCCCCACCACCACTCTAGGAAAGAAGAAAAAAATAGCTGTTTTTCACRGCAGAAGAACAAACGAACAAAGTAAAATACCAGGCAGGGTCTGTTACTAGCCACATGAGACAGGACACTGCTCTGGGTCGGCCTCTGCATCACTGATGTGGTTGTCCTCAAAGTAAGAAGTGCTGCACAAGATGACTCAGAGCAATTTATCTTCCGTGTGAGACTCCAACCTATCTAATATTGGGTCAGACTGCTGAACCCCAGCTTAGAGGAAGCCGCACTATAATGAACTGTAATGAGAACTGTAATGTCTTTGTGCACCTTCTTCCCAGATCAGGAGCTTTCTCCTCCACAACTCCTGCTTGCTTTCTGCTTCCACACTAATTTGGTCTTGGTTGCTTCTACTACACCGTGTCTTGGGACACATGCCAATTCTGCCCTGTGATACAGCAGCATGCTTTTCTTCAGGGCAGGGCAGRAGACCCTGGAAGTGTAGAAACATTACATATGACTCAACAGTCATATAAACATAGGGCTGGCCAACTTTGAGYGCACTCGGGACCAAACACTGAAGCTTTCGCTACCACTGAAACAGGTGCTAAAGCAATGTTTTCCTTCTAATTTCCCATGGACTTTTTTTAAACAAAGCCAGAACAAACAGACCACAGCCAGACACTCTACCAGCCCTATTTTCCCCAGCAGCTTGCTGGACACACCACAAGGAAACSAGAAAATTCAGAAAGTTGTCAGCAGTTCATTCAAGTTTCTTCAAGCTGGACCCATTTCCAAGCAAGGTTTTGGGTTTGCTGAACCAGACCTGGAGCTGATTGCATGGGGAAGTTTTTCAACAGCCATTTTCAAGCATGAGGGCAAAGGCAAGAAACGAGCTCACAAGCAGTTGCCCAAGGGAGAAGAAAAGGAAGCTTTTGCCTTCTAGCCACAGTAATACAAAACGAAAATGAATCCAGAAATTAGACTGTTGTCTTTTTGAATACCCTGGGAAAGAAAAGGCCTGATGCTAATTTCAGGCCATTAGAACTTTGGAAAACTTCATTTTCTATGACATTAGAGCCACAAGCTCTAACATCCTTTTCTCCCATCTCTTAAACCTACATTCTCTTAAACACAATCATCTTTTCCAGAAGTTGTAAGTCAGAAGGAATACAAATACAGTTAACTGACATTAGACAAGACTCACAAGACAATATTATTTGCTAATTAAAGACAACATCATGTGGGCTCTATCATTAATCAGCTTTACAGGTGTTGCTTCCTCTAACTCTGTTTAGGTAATGAAAAATTAAAGTTTGCTAAAAAACATCCTCTCTCCAAAAAAGCCTATATATAGATCAAAGATGGGATCTGCTACCTCTCTGTTAAAAATAACTGCAATATTAAAAATTAAAATTCTCCTATAAAGAGCTGTCCTTAACAATTCTAATGCTAAGTTAAAAATTACACCCAATCAGCACAGAACAGCCTTTGGAAACTCACTTAAAAATAAATGAGACAAAGATTAGTTATTATTAAATTGTGTAACTTGCACGAAACTGAAATCATTTTTCCCTCAGAAAAATTGCTTGCCATTGCTGACATATGGCTAACCCATCACAGCTGAAGCAAGAAATTGGCATAGATTTTTTTTTTTAAATCAAATCAGTTTTAAGTCAACTCAAAGACAAATCTCTATCATAGATGCATAGGATGCAAGTTTTTTTCTTTTAAGACTGTTAAAGCAATGCAACCCTTCAAGAAGTTCTATATATAYGCACTGATAAAGGGATTAGCCTCCTGCAAAAAAAAAAGTTCTCTCACCTATTACAAAGTATTAAAAATTGTGTTAATCAGCAAGCTGGACAGTAATATCATCCAGATAGATGGACTTAACTGGTAGTCTCATACCAACATGGCTAAGTGGGTTTTAGGGTTTTTTTCTTTGTTCTTTTTTAAACATGGACACCTGCTTACCTGACTCACTACGCATCTGTTGYGAGGCACACGCACTTCTCCCAAGTCTTTGGGAAAGGTGGAGTGCAGAGTAGGGGAGTATATGCACATTTTAAAAATACAAGTGCAGCAATTAAAGGCATACATAGATACACTCTCCTTAAGTGTACTACTGGGTTCCTTCCCAGGTGAAATAGATAGATGTATGAAGCAGTTTTCACCTGGAAATCCCTCCTAGACACCTTCACTCCATCTGCTGCCAGAGCAAGCAGGACTAACAGGACAGGTATCTGGTTCTAGCTCTTCACTACACACTAATGCCTCACTACAGGTAATTTCCTTTACAATAATAAAGTTTAACTGATTTGACAGTGGAATTTAAATTGTATTCTGCTTCAAATAAAAAAAAACTCCAGAACAATGTACTCCAGGTGCAGAGGAAGAGCAGCTAATCAAKGAAGATAAAAATGGCAAAATTTTCAGTGGAGAATGATAGCACTTAGCAAAAGTAATTGTGCTCATTCACCATAAAATGAGAGCTTGAGAAGAATTAAGGCACAAAATATTTGGATCTGCAGTATTAAAAGTGTGCTGTAACTGAGGATCTCAGCTAAAAATAGTGATGATTTTAGTTTCCTTCATTGTAAGTAAAYTTGTTTTACAGGCAAAATTATGCAACTCTTGTTAAAACCAACTCATTTTTCAGAATCTCTCTGCTGTAGTGGTATTAATTCTTTTTGCATAATCATAGTGCAAACAGACAGAAAATAAAACCCAATGATAAAAAGCAGGCCTGGCATTTAACTAGTGTAAATGGCGTAAGTCCACAAAATACCTTCATTTTGTTGATGCTAAATGGCTTAATATCAACTACAGATGTAGACTGGAGAGAGAAGAAAAATTAAAAACATCACCTTCGATTTACCTGTTATCCTAGAGTGACCAAAAAGCTTGTTTGGAAAAACAAGAGTTATGATCTGTTGTTTGTGTTGCCTTAACAGTTTTATCACCTTTTCTAACTCAAAGGGTTGAGAAGAGAGAGGGTTTTGTTGCTGTTTTATACACCCAGGCTACAACCAGGGTATTGGTCTATTTTGTATTATCGCTGCTCACATAAAACATGGGATTTATTTTTGCCTGTGAAAAATAGAACTTAGCTCTTGAAATATCTGCTCCATCTTCATTTCTGCAATAACAGGAAGCCTCATATGATCTTGAGATGCTTTGAGGTTTATTTTATTATGCTAAGGATATCTAAATTGCATCTCCTCAGTTACACACTAGATAAAAATTGCCCAGTACAATTTTCTATGCCTGCCTTCATGGGACTTATAGGTTAAGATTTCTTTATCAGGCTAGTATACTTGGTAAAAATTATCTGCCTTGTGAGATCACGTTATTATTTCATTATCGAATTATGGTTTGTGAGTGAAGGCTACCATGCAACTTCTCCAACAGCCTAATAAAAAAAGGTAGAGGAAAGTATTACAAAGAGAATAAACAACTCAYTTAGAATAAATCTAAGGATAATATTTATTTCTATTTATATCTATGGCACCAGCTACAGCCATTCACCCTCATTCAATTATACACACTGAGCTCTGTACTATCTGTATTCTCGGAATAGTTTTAAAGATGACAATGCTCCCAGGAGCCTCCTCAATCACGCACTCCCAACTACCAGTGTCAGCACAAAAGTGCTCTGATTTTGCAGGCTTTAGGGCAGGGTCTGAGATTTGTTTGCCTAGTAGGCTACACATTTAAGTTGATTTAGAAAAGAACGCTCATTTCCACTAGAAACCAAATTAAGCATGCAAAATCACTTGCTCCCTCTACCTGCAAGCATCTGAATCCCAGCAATGTAAGATCGACTGCTCCCCACAACAAATTTTTGTGAAAACCTCTTGTTGCAACACCTCAAAGCACTGCCGGGTTCCACTGCCAGGCTGGAGTCACCACAATGAAGTCCTCTAGAACTGCCAAGGCATCTAAGACCCCAAAGTAGTTCAGCCTGCTGTAAAGATTACATCAGCTCCAGGTATGTGAGTGTTGGGGTAGGTGTGTTTCGTTTCATTTCAAAGCCAACAGTATTAAAAAAGAGTAAACCAGTATCACCTATCAAACAGTCATCATAGCAGTAGCGATTCTAGAAATACTTAAGTATTGCTCACACTAGACCTTGTGCAACATGTTGCACAAACTCCCACRTTCCCATACTTCCCTGACATGGCTCAACTCTGCTCAGCTGCAAGGGTTTGACAGGAGTGCGGTGAAAGGGGGAGAGCAGGGCTTCCAGGCAAAGGCATTTTTCAAGGAGTTAATGGATTTTGCAAGTATAATTATTTTTAATCTCAGTGTCAAGGCCTCTCTCCTGTTCCATGAAATCATGGTGCTACAACATTACAAAAGGAACACATGAACCCTCTACTCTCATTACAGTATCATTAGATAATTCACAAGTGTCAGTCTCAAGTCTTACTTTCTTTTACTGGCGTAAAACCCATTTAATAGAGGATTTTTGCCTGAAGTGGACCCTTTTTCCTCAAGTTCTGTCACCTGTCAGCAACAGGACCAGAGCAGGACAGGAAGGGCTTGCAGATCCCATAGAAATGCCTCTCAAAGCAGTTACCATGCCCAGGACTCAGCATACACTGTACACAAAACAGCACTGGCCAAGTGTTGGAGCTCCTCAGTCAGACCTCAGCCAGCTCAGGACCTCTAAATCAGGACCTGCCTCAACAACCCAAGGAGACAAGCAACTGCCAGCATAAGGACTCTGGAGGAAGGAGCTTGCTTATACAGAGGATTCTGCCAATCTGAAGTGCACCACCYTAATCTAATCTGTAAGAGGTGCTCTCAGGCTGGAGTTGAAGTCTTGCTGCAGTCTATGCTGGGAGCAGGACAGCAAGGAGACCCCCACCAGTTGCTGTCCACAGGAAAGCAAATCCAGTGGCATGCCAGAGCTTTGGGCTACATGAGGAAAGGGGGGAAAAGGAATCAGAGAGGATTACTCTGAAATCGTGTCTCCATCCAGGACCTATTGCTTCTTCATCATCTGCTCACCTAGCAGCAGGAAATGCTGTTTGCTCAAGTCAGCTGTAGAGCACATACCAGGGTGGAAAAGAATTACTTTTCTGGCCATAAAAACAAGAAATCCACACACAATCACAAACAAACCCACCCACAAAAAGCCACCCCAGAAACCAAAATGCTAAGCACAATCACTCAACCTCTGCCCACAAGCACAAAATAAAACAAGTGAGACCAAAAAGGAAAGACACATACATCTTCAGTGCTACAGCCTGTCGTCTGCACGCCAAGTTRCTGGACTGGATTTATCAGATGCTTCTAGTTCTCATTTTTTGGGCAACCCCCACAGCTGAGCTGTCTTTAGGAGGCCAGAGCCCACCCAGTCTGGTCACAGCTTTCAAGTCCTGCTGCATTTGGATCTCAAAAAGGAGCTGTTGCCCTTCAGTACTTCAGGGCTGTCAGGCTCCCGGTCTTTTKGGGCACCAATCCAGACCTGCCTGTATGCAGACAAACATTCCATGGTTGGCTAACATCTACGAGAGGGTATTGCTGTCTGGCCAGAAGTATTTATTAAAAGAAAACTGCTATAACTGCAAATACACATTTAGACTCCATTCCAATTCTTCCCTTTTGTTTGCCAGGCACGTCATTGTGTTAATGCTGTACTACCCACAGGGAGCTATCCAGTGATTCAATAGCACAACCACAAAGAATATTTCACTCCAGGAYAAAGATTTCCAAGAAGTTCAAAAAATTCCTATTGATCACCTTACTGCAAAAATCTTTGTTCACAGACAAAAGGAAAGTTTAACATAAGAACAAATATACTGGCTAAATGAAAAACTCAAGCCCACAATTTAGTGTTTGACATGGTCAATACAGATACTTGGGAAACAATCTAAGAACAAGGCAAAGTATATACTGACACTTCTGTGCTTTTCTCCAAGCAATCTGAGTCTCATCCCTTCTTAGAAACATTTCCAAAGACAGTTTCTTCCTCTTCCATTCTCATAATTGAGTATGTGCAGCCTTACCAGTTATTCTATAATTGGATTTCTTGCATTAAAAAGCAAAGCAGATCTGYCTAAAAACAGCCTGCTTTTGTTTTTAGCTTACTGTCTTAGTGCCTAGCTCYGGCCAAGTGATATGAACACTTAGTTGGGGACAAGGTCTAAAATGAAGCAAAGTTAGCTCTATCAGACTATCATTCTGTGAGGTTCCCTGGTCTTCCTTCCTTCCCACAATTTGCAGGCTGTCTTACAAGATTCTTGAAGAAAATACCTTAGAATTCTTGACCAAATGTTTCTGAGGGTCAAAAGCTAGCAGGCAGCCCCARGTGCTGCAAGAGCCTGTCATTCAGCTCAAGTTGCTAGAAGGTCTTGAAAGAGCTGTTCAAATGAGCATAGATTTATTTGTGCAATCTGCAAAAAAGAAGCCATCAATAAATAGCAGCAATTTCCAAAATCACTAGCATCAGATGCTATGTTTATAAGGTTTCCCACACAACTGAACATTTGTGACTCAAAGGAAAAACAACTGAAAAGGCTTATGGGGAAGGAAACCCTTAAAATACATCTTTATAATCCAAGACTTCTGTGATCCTGTCTTGGATTAAAGGTTAGACTCTAATCTAGACATCTGGGGCTGCACTTACTTTATTGGCAGACAAACTAGAAACAACTGATCCTCATCCCAGAATCAAGAGGAGACAATTTTCTTTATTTTGCATAACAACAGTCTGGAAATGAGCTTAAAATGACATYATCACCCAAGCTTTTGCTTCAGAAGAATGCTAATGATTCCAGGGCTGCACTCCAATTGCTCACTGCTTCTTAACATCATTAAGAACTCAAGACTCCATACACACACGGAAGTCCTACAGGAAAGGCAGGCTGCAGAAATAAATGCATCAAATCAGATACGAAGCATCTTCTTACTGCCAAATGAAAGCCGTGCAGAGATGAGCCATCATAACAGAAGACTGCCACATGGTGACGGCACTGGATTGTGACTCATAACCCCATACTCAATCCCAAGCACCGACAAGACTCCTTGGGGTGACATTGGGCAAGTCATCCAATCTAGTTCTTGCAGCTGCAGAAAAAGAAAAGGATATGCCTGAAGCCTCCCCGAGATACCAAGTGTAGGTTTGTGCGTATGTGAACTGTGATACCGTGAAAGGGACCACAAAGCACCTGAACAGACGTCTCTAAATGATGAGAAAGGGAAAACTACACCATTAACCTTTAAATAACAAGTCTAAAAGTTAAAACCGATTTACCCTGCTTGATTTAAAGCCCCTGAATACAGCCTTCCGATTCAAGGCTATGCTGGCACTGGTCTGTAACCATCATTTAAAACAATTCCACTCATCCCATACGGATGATTTCAGGTATCTCATCTTCACACAGCTGAGCCAGACTATTTTTAAACATAGCTTTCTGCAGACAGGATATTGGTATAAAACTGATTAAGCATAATTTCATATACAGAAAGACAAAGGATGATCTGACAAAGAAACAGGTTTGTACAATGAATACTCATATGTCATAGCAGAATGGAGAATATACAGTAGATCTCCATTCAAGGAATACAATTTTTCAGAGTAGATTTCAAATTTGACCTTCACAATATKCCAAAAACCAGTGTACATACACAAGTGCCATCTTAGAGAAAGAATATTTCTCTATCAAGTTCAACCAAGCTTCTATAAATAATGCACGGGCAAAACACTAATTGGCCTGATGCAGAAAAATTTTGCATTTCACAACTCTCTGCTGCTCTTGTATATTATCTAGGGGGTTACCCTGACTAATCCAAGAATGCAGAACTCTATCCAAAGTCAGTGCAAGTCTCCCAGAAAAAAAATTACCAGCTTATTTTAACTAGGATTCCTGAGGCAAAGAAAGACACAACCACTTTCACTGTAGCTATCCATCCCTCTATTACTTCACTTCTATTAAGTTTTTTGCCAATTTCAACCATGTTTGAAGATGAGAACATCTCAATAATATTAAGGTCATAAAAATTCTATGAAAACCAAAGACCAGGCAGAGAAAGAGATCCAAGTAACACCCCGAGGATGGAAAGGCAGTTATAAGCCATTCCTTATCCCTTTCAAGAGGAGGCATCCAGCACTCAACATACGCTTATTGCCTTGCTAGTCTGCACAGAAAGAGGGGTAAGGATAAAAAAAGCATGTGAGTGAGCAACCGGAGTATGGGCATCTAAGAACAGAGGCTCCAAACCTGCAGAAAACCCTCTTCACTACTGCTCTCCTTTACAAAACACAACTTCTCCGTATTTGAAAAGATATCAAAACTAGGTTCTGACCATGTTTCTCATTCCTTATATAAAAGTTTGGGGGGGGGGGGTTTAATGCAAATAAGATGTACTTAATTTTCACCTCATGTCTTTAATTTCACTTTTTTTGTAATTCTGATCAACTCGTTTTCAAAAGCTGGAAGAATTTGTAGTGTTAGAGTAGGGTCTTATCCATCACAAGACAAAGTCTGGAAATTTATTCAGAGCCTAGACATACAATCAAACCACTATGGATCAGTGAGTTACCACCTGYCACCTGGATCAGCACCTGGCTAGGCATGCACTGCATGCTCACTGCAGATGYGAAACAACACATGCTAGCTGCAATTGCCATGCTAAAACATTTGGTTAAATCTTCACAAAGGCTTCAGATGGCATGTGACCTTGTGGCCACCACAGGCTGAGGGCACACATTCAGCCAGTTACCATGACTCAGCTGACACCTACCCCATGCCCTGCRGCATCTCTACCTGAGGTCACACCAGGAAAACCAGGGACAACTACTTTGTGCACTATTACTCCTCCTCATTATTTAGGTAAAGAACCTATCAACACTTGTTAAGTATGTTAAGCAGATAAACATGCAGAAATCTTGAGATTTGTACCCAAGCAATTTACCCTGTTAAGCTCATTTCCATGTCTCAAATGAAAGTTTTAGTTGGTTATCAGTTGATCATTAGCCTAGCAGCTATTTCCTTTCCAAAACCCACCTGAAAACAGAATTTTCAGTGACATACTTTATGAAACGTAATATCCCAAACAGGACACTCCTCTACTTTACTGCCTACGTGGGTGGCATACATGCAAGGGTATGGGCAGCAACAGCGCAGACAGGCTGCATTAAACTGCCTGCCATGAGATCCAGATGTCCACATAGAAAGCAGCCTGCTAACTTTAGCATCTGACTCCTTGGCTAGTTCCACTGATAATAGCTGAGATGACAGTTCTGAAGTTGCCTCTGGGTCTATCACATGGTTATCCAGCTGATGAGCTATCCAGGCTGTCCTAACCTTTGTGATATAACTTTTATTCAATTTGCCTATCTTCCAGGGGAACTGATGCATTCCCCCTCACTTACCACACAAGTTATAGCACAAGCCCTTCAATAAAAATCTCCCAATSGATCCTTTATGGATAGGTAAAATTAAATGTTTCTTGCTTAATCTGGTTTCTTCTTCAATCTCACTAGGTATTTTTAGGTAACACTTTTCCAAAAGGTTCTCTGACTGAACCAAGAATATCTTCTTCATATYGAGACAAAGATTTTTAAAGAAACAAAAAGGTAAATGGCATAAACTGGTAAGAAATTCACCCCAAACTGACAGCACAGGTCTCTGGAACAGCTGGCATTTATGAAAGATCAATGGCAAGGCTTTAGGAGTCTGAACAAAGTTACTTTGCTGATTCCTTTTAGCAGCTTGAGCAGATTGGTTTCACAACTCCCATTGAGGTATATCAAAGAATTGGTTCTTTTTAAGCCTGTTTTCCATAGGGAGAAAAAAATTACACAGAAGAGTCCTGGAGGGAGTCCAGGGTAAAGTTTATATTTACAAATACAATGCCTGCCTCAGGGTTTTCTTAGCTATGAGTCCCTAGGTGGTGCAAACTGTGGACAGCATTCATACATCTTCAGACTCTTAAGAAAACTATAAACACTGAACCACACACAACCATTCTGATAATTTAATCCAACATTTGTATAACAGAGGCCATATACATACAGCATATACAAGCACAGGGCTTCTCAACAGTTTTTTCTAATGGACCAGATAGGGGGTATGCTAAGARACAAAACAAAAGCAATAATATGGCATGAGAACTGCTCCTGCTTGTTTCCTGCACCCATGCAGAAGGCCTCTGCTTTGGGGCTAAGGCATCTTCAGGGCTCCTCTCCTGAACAGCCCTGCCCTGACAACCTCATCTGTGCCTTTATGTCATATTTGGCTCATAAGCCTAGCACATATCATCTTCTGCACCATTCCCAGGAGAATCGTCCTCAGAGCCTGCATCCTCTATAGTCTCCTACAGAAAGAAAGTCATCTTCTTCTTTGTTTAAAAAAAAAAAAAAAATCCACTGCCATCCCTAATCAGGGTTTTCTAAACCCATAATAATAAAGGTGTTTGTCTCATTTCTTGCATTAATTGCTCTAGAYGCTGAGATCAATTCCACTCTTCCCCATACCCTGCCTGCTCAAACTCCTACYTTCTAATTTATTCTCCCTTGTGAAAGATTGAGAATCCACTTGCTTTCCCACAACTTGTCTGGAGCAAGAGAAGTGATGAGACACGGCCTGCCAGTGTCAGGAGACAGACGGATGGACACCTCCCACCTGCAACACACACAGGCCTGAATATGCACCCCAGGATCTGACACTGATTTATGACTCAGCAGACATATCTCTAAACAGACAGATGGTATCTAATACAGTCCATTATTAACAGAGATTTAATGACCAGAATAAGTAATTACATGCCAGAAGCTTGTTTCAGACAGGCTAAATAGTGGAAATCCAAGCAAATCATTCTGCTACGTGAAGGGGCAGTGCTATTTACAACAATTTATTAAGAATTTACCCTAGGCAAAGAATTACTATACTTCACAGAAGCAGAATGAAGGGGAAGCAGAAGACAGGAGGAGAAAGAGACCACACGTCCTTGGGGAAGGACAGCACACATGCACTGGGCAAGAAAAGCCAAGAGCCAAAATTAGCTGRAGGTATGTCCTTACCTGTAAGGAGAGGGCACCTCTGTGCACAACAGAAGGTAAGAGCATGGTGCGTTACATCCTTTTATTATTTCTTTCAAGTTCTATTCTTACTGACCTTAGCCAAAGAAGCTTAAGAATAAGCTTACAGTATTTTTACCTGATAACAGACCATATCCTGCCAGTCTGCTATCCAGGCAGTTCTGCTGATTTTGTGGAAGCTTTTTTTTAGGAGAAGCAAAATGGAACGTTTCCAGTTGAAGAGGCAGGTACTAGCATCTTTCACAAAGCAGACCCCCTTCTCCAGATGCAAGGAGGCTGGATGGTTTTGAGACATCTCAAATAAGCCTCCAGACTTTTGGTGTTCAAAGTTTGCTTTTAGGCTGTTTGCAGTCAGCTCCTCCTCCAAATTGCTGAGTAAATCAATATCCTGAGCATACATGTAGCACTTCACACTCCTGAAAGGCTACAYAAACTTGAATTAATTCCAGCTATTCCCCAGGACCTAGGTAAACACTGCTATACTCAAATAATAATTGTAGAACTAYGACCCAGGATGCTAAGTCACTTCATCAGGGCAAGCTGCCAAATCAACTTTTTTGCTGAAAGATCCCAGCTCTGGATTCAGTGTTTAACTCAGTGGACCAGCAATTTGCAGTTTTCTGCACATAACGTCCCTTTCCAGAAGGTGAAATAAAGCATCCTATCTACTCCACATAACATGAGAAGCAAACAAGAAGCATCCTGCATCCTCAATAATACAATATTTTACACTTCCTCCTGGCATGTCTGTGGCCCTACTTGTTCTTAGCTTGAAAACTACTGGACTGGACTATTGACCTTATTACCTCTGCCCAGCCTCTCCAGCAAAACAGAATGAGGTACGGCTCATTAAGAAAAGTTTACATGATTACCTAGGGATGTTTTAATGCATTATGGCAATTCTTCTGCCTATGCAAGGAGAAATACTGAYATTTTGTGCATATTTTCAATATAGCTAAAATTTAAGTATTTTAAAAAACAAGCTAAAATACTCCTAACAATAAGAGTAAAAAAAAAATCAACTAAAAAGTATGAAAAAGATTCCTGCTAGAACCACAAGTGCTTCTAAATCAAAGTGATTTCACTTGCAATTTTATGAAATGCTACATATAGATGACTTTTGTTCACTGCATTAACAGTATCTAGCTTTTCTACTTGAATGCAAGTTAGGTACGTTCTTTTCAAAGGAAGTTTGAGATAATCAAGCATTTGATGCCATCTCTGAAAGAATCTTATCCCCAGCTGTGCTATATTCCACATATAGTGCTCAGACACACACTCCTTACTGAAGATACTGGGGATGTACAGAGTGTATCTTTCTAATGCAACTGGAAACAGTATGACAAACCAAGAGTGAAAGACAAGAAAACCTGTATCAACTGTTGTCAAGAAAAATGCAGTTTTCTCTCCTGCTGTTTTTTTTTTTTTTTTTTTTTTTTTTTTTTTTTTTTTTTTTTTTATTTTTTTTTTTTTTTTTTTTTTTTTTTTTTTTTTGCTGAAGCACAGAACACTGTCTGTAAGGTTACTTACGAAGTATGCAAAGACTGTCACATCAGATGGCTCAAGCTGTTGGATGATTTACTGTGATTGTGCTAATTATCTCTTACTAATTATCACAGGCTCATATTTAAAGTCCTAAGCAAAATTCAGAAATTGCAAGAGAATCAAAAAACCCCACAAACTTACTCCCATTTCAGTGTCTCCACCTATCCATCACTTGACACAGCTGACGTGAGTCATCCCAGGAAGGCTCAGGATAACAGGACATTCTCCAGTGCAGATTTGGAGGTTGGTAAATCATCAAGGATAAGACCATGACCCAGAGGATGCTTTACCATCACCCTCACCAACTTGTGATAAGCACTGCTTCGAAAGATGACAACTGCAGCAACACCACCTGGTAGAGGACTGGCCCATCCCACCACCGGCATATGATGTGACATCGGTTCACCCTCAAAGCCAACGTACTAGGCTATCTCCAGAAATGAGACTGTTACCTTCACAGACCCTAGAAAGGCAACATATCAGCACAGCGAGACTGTTTGCTCSCCTCAGGGACCGGGAGCCAGGAGCCACCCCAGCCACAGGGCAGGGGCCTCTCCAGCCAGGGCCTGTCCCACAGCACCCAGCAAGGGGATCAGGTGGGCAGAGACAACAGCAGGTTCAGCCAGGGGTCCAGATCACCTGGCAAGTTGATGGTGATGAGGCAGGTCCGAGCTTGAGCTAGGAAGTCAGTCTGCAGGGCAGACCCAGGATCAGGCCCAGAGATGGCTGGGCAGGGCCATGGAGACAGGATAGGTGGGTCAGCACCACATCAGCAGGGCCCACAGCCAGGCAAGGGCAGGGCTGGGCAGGGCCCACAGGTCCACAACCCTGGACTGAAATTGGGGYCTGGGGTCAGTGAGGGAAGCTGGTCAGGGCCATTAAGACCTATCAGTACCTTCAGGGCCCTGAGGCACCACAAAGTTCTTCTAGCAAATGATGTTGTTAGTCAACAGAAAGCAGCTAATACAAAACGCAACAGCATCAAAGATGCAGAACTGAAACAGAGCACTGCGTAACAAAAGGAAATGTCTTTCCTCTTCACATGTGCGAAAGTTGGGTCAAATAAGAGACAGAATCCACTCAGAGTGCAGAAGCTCTCCAATGGTCCAATGGAGATGAGGATGGAGTCCAGGACAGGCATCCTTTTAACCCTGGCACTTGGCACRCAAGGGTGGAGGAGAGCATGCTGCAGTCCTTCCAAAGACAGCATCTTCTAAAATCGTGCTGTGGTGTCACAGCTCTGCAGTGCTGCACTGTATCAGTCAGTAAATGCTTCTGGGGTTATTTCTCCTTGCCAGGGTTACCGAGGGAGCCTGTGCCATCATCTGAGGACAGACCGGGAATGCAAACCTGCTATATTCTTCTCTTTACTTGCAAAATCAGATGATCAGCTGCAGCTTTAGTCCTGCCAAACTTTACCAAATATAGCACAAAATTGCACAGAACCATAGTAACTGCACTCCCACTATTGTTCCGATGTAAAAGAGGAGTTTGATTACATTAGGTAAATATTTGTCCTTATGTAATAGCTTCCTCCAACCTTCTAAAAACTTGCTGTCTCCTAGAATTTAACTGAAGAGGGTACTTCTATAAGCCACTGCTCTACCCAARATCAAGTACACTCTTTATACTAAACCATGAATAATGTTATTACATGCAATAATAGTTATCCAGACAGTTACACAGTTGCAACTGCAGCTTTCCTATTAAAACTAGAAGCTTTAAGTAAGTTCAAAGGCAATAAGAACAGCAACACCATCACTGATGAGCTAAATAGCAGTTATTTATTCAGATTGTTAAATTCGTATGGCCTTAAAGACTTCTAGGAAGAAAGCACCAAAGAATTGACTTCACATCTAAACACTGGCTTGTTCTTCTTGTTGATATAATTATGAAGTTTCAGTCATTGCAAAGCTGTTCACACTGCTTTATCAGCTATATGCATTGCAAAATATATGCAGGTTTTCCATTATAAAACTAGCTGGTGAAGTCACYGTTCTATTTCCAGCTCAGCTCTGGCACTGCATGGATGCTCACTGCTTAGTAAATACTTCTAAAGCATACTGAATAAAAAGCTAGAGGCTTTTGATACCCTTTCTTCTATGTCATTTTAAATAAGGTAATGAAATAAATGAATACCAAAAGGGAATAGAGGCTTGTGTGATGACTCAACATGCCAGGAGTCACGAGGAAAACACTGAATTCCTGACTACRTGCTCTATTGTAATAGACAGAAGCACGTACACAGAAAAGCTTTCACCTTTCTGTAGGTGTTATTACCAGGCTAGGCAGTATTAATCAACATTCTCATCACTTATGGTAATTACCTTCTTCCCAGCACTTCTATACAAAAGTAAGAAACTGTTAAGATGTTACCTTCACGCTTACAAAAGAACAAAAGCAAGCAAGCTCAACTGCCCTGTCTTTCCTTGACAGAGCTGGCCTTAACATCGTAGCTTCTCCAATCAACCTCTGCACTGCAGAAAGTTTCAGTCCCTGCAAATGTATCAGYATATTTCCCTGTGAATATTTGCTCAAATAATTTAATTTGCTTTAACTGCACTCATGTTTACTTTCTGGGAATCTTTTAGATGATACAGTGACTGGCATAAAATATTTGCTTAAACAAAAGATTCAAACTCATTGACAGTTTTCTTCTGAAACACTAAGTATTCTATTACAACCATGTTTAAGAGTCCAGTTCAAGCAATTGGAAAACATGTCAGCTACCAATGGCATCATAACCAGAGTGGTTCAAACAACTCTCATTTTATATATATATGTATATATATATATATTATATATAAAACACTTTTACAGAACCAAATGCATGATTTTCTCAAGCCTTTTTCAAAAAGGAAAGGTTTTAGTACAAAAACCTGCCCATTCAGAAGCTAAATTGTCCATCCAGGTCTCAATCAAGACTCTCAATCTAATGATAATTTCAATGCATACATGACATTATCACTTGTCAAGAGCTCAATGTAAAAGTACAGCAATGCATTCTCTCATGAGAATATGATGTTYCCACTTTACCTCTTAATCTAGGGCAGATAACTTCCAAGCAAATTGTGTGCTGTAGACTTGCTCAGCAGCTCTGTCAGGCCCAAGCACCGCTCTAGCAAAGTTCCCTCTAGCCTCAGCCAAAACGTTGTCCAAGAATGAAAATACTGGCAATTACAGAGGAGATACATGCACAGACTTTAGGGACAGATTGAAAGAGAGAAACATTTTAAGAGGCATCTGGAAGGTAAGCACAGACTATTGCAGTGCCAAAACCATTTTTCAAAATAGAGCATACTTGCTCCACCCCTTTTTGATGCCATTGAGAAGGCAGAAAACCAGATGCAACAGGAACAGATGCGCTTTGTCTAAAAGTAGAATTCATTCTTTTGGCCACCTATATAACACAGTGGGCYAATATATTCAAATCCAAGTGTGGGATCTTTCCAGCAGCAACATTCAGTTCACTGGCAAGCTTCACTGGAAGCTCTGTAGTTGCTCTTGGTATGATCAGATGAAAAGCTGCTGTCAGAGCTGCTGTTTGCAGTTCCTTTTTCCTCCTAAAACATTTATTTTTAGGATTATCTGAATGAGTTACAAATGATTCTAACTCTTTCAGCATGCAAGAATATGCGACTAAAAGGAGATTATAAATATATTTTCTTACAGCTGAGCAGTTCAAGCCCAACATTTAAGTGCTAGTATAAAAATACRCACAACCAAATTGTATGACAGAGCTAGCTTTGTCAAAACACAAATGTCTCAAAATACGCTGTCTAGCATCGTTAGTAGGTGATATTTTTTCAAACAAACTTTTTCAGTGAGAAATACCTCTAAATCTAAACTATTCCTAAACTAGCACTGAATTCTTTCAATTGAGTGGGAAAATTTGACTTTTGATTTGAAATGGCAGCAATTCTGAAATTTGTCTAAATTGTTTTTAAAATAGCCCCAAATGGAAATGTAATTTCAGCTATGCAAAATACTTCATTTAACACAATAATTTAATGATTTCTTAGTTGAAACAATCAATCCAATTCTCTTATCTCTTTTCAGTCCACAAACCAAAGTATCAACTATTCACTTGACCATAATCTGAAGGGCATTACCAGTAGAGAAATCCAAGACGCAGAGGTGACAAAGTCTGATGGTATTTACAGAGGTAGGACAGTAGGAAGGGGATGAGGAAAGGAACCAGCCAGACTCCTGGAGTCTCTTGGCAAATATCAGATCCAAAGCTGAAGGATTGGGAGATGGCTACTACCCCCTCCCGGTCAAGGGGAGAGACCAAGGTCTTCCAAAGAAGGGCTACTAACAGGTAATCTGTCTGAGGAGGATTAAACCATCTCCCACAACAGTGTTCTCCACCAGGACTTTTGGGCATCAAGGTTGACACAGATGAAGTTGCAGAATCCCTGGAAGCAAAGGCTGCTCTGCTGAAGCGTGCTCAGGAGTAGGGAGCCTGCTCTACAGGCTCATGCTCATTTCTGCCTGTTGTCTCTCTGCCTTTCTCTAACTGCAGTCCCTCTATTCAGAGCAATTACGTCTCAGGTCTCAAGAGGCAGTTTTGAGAATTTCAGAGAAATAGGAGTAACTGACAAAATCTGGACGTTTACTACCAAGTAAAGCAAAAAGCATTAAGCAGCATTGTATTAAATTATGATCAGTTCTACCCCTCCAGGGAACACATCATGAATAAGCAGAGACCTGCAAGTATAAATTTTTAAACTTGGGCCATAAAGTACTTCATTTGTATGAACTGTGCAAGTTTTAATCATCTCTCACTTTATTAAAGTGAGACACTTGGATCTATTCAGTTACATCATGGCCATCGACAATAAAAGTTTTTTTTTTTTTTATTAGATGAGATACGCTCGTTCTGTGTCAGCCTTAAAAAGCTATATATCACCCTGAAAGCAAAAAAAATAACTAATTGTGTCCACATTACRAGCTTCTGCCCAGAGGTGGAGTCCAACTACAGGGAGATCTCCTGGACTGTTCTGTTTATGTTCTTCTACAGTCAGAGCTGTGGAAGCTTTCGTTTCTCTTGCTTGCTGCTAGTTTACCAGCATGGCTTACAAGACAAGTCTCAAAGGCAATTTTTCTCTTCCATTAAAAGATTTGACTTTTTTTTTTTTTTTTTTTTTTTTGGTAAGCCTGTCTTTTGCACAATACATTACCTTAACTTGTCAGAAAGTTCCTAGCCAGCTCACACCTTTAACTTACTCTGCCCTTAAAGCAGCAAACAAGACCAGCACTTCCCATTAGGCGACAACCTGAATGATGAATATCGCATCTGAGCTGGCCAGTTGCGAGACTCCTCCTCGCTCATCTGGTTTGTCTATTCAAGAACTACAACAGCAGGCCACGCTCGAGCCATGAACTCTTACTGATGCTCGAAATCTAGTTAAAATGAATTATTAAACAGCTGAAATAAAATTAAGTAARAGCTATACAGCAATATTTCTTGCTGACCCCACAAGCTGCACTCTGTCTTACATTATACAAGCCCATAAAATATTTAAAGTGACCATGTCTACACAGTTACACATAATTCAGTTGAGAGGATATACTGCTAAATGAAGTAAATCATACTAGCTTTTATGTCTATACAGGACTAAAATTAAATATAATTAAAATATTGCCTTTTTTTTCCTCTAAGAGAAACAGATAACCTGACTGCATTTAAACCACTGCAGTTATTCAATATAGTGGTTTCATAGCTACCCTATACAGACTGCAAAATATGAGGGGCAAAATCCCAAGCAAGCACTTATATATCTAGAAGTGTATATGACATGAAATTCAAGACACCTAAGCTGTGCTACAGTCCAGATGTGCTGCAGGCACTTAACTTCAAACTAAAGCGGTTTGAAGCCTCTGCACTGAAGTCCTCGGAGGAGCTCAATCCACACACCACATTCAGAAACACAGATAGTATCGATTTCATTGCAAACCACATCAGCCAGCCACACTCATTTGAAAACACAGGGAGTTGACAGCAACATTTCAGAGGTTTCCATTTTTTACATGATAGTGAAGCATAGGAGATTAGATTTTTCCTCCTCCAACATCCCCTACTTTCTAGGGCAGGGTTTTTCCTCCATCCAGCTAAGGATAAGACCGAAATGCAGCTGACAGGAAGGCGGCTTACACAAACATACACCTTCACAGTTAGAGCAGGCAAGGCGCATTCATAGTTATCATGGATCAACTGATGATCAGAACTGTTTTCAATTGAAAGTAACTCAGACGGTGTGATCTTCATTTTATCTTCAGAACTCTAGGCTTGATCTTGCGAAGATCTGAAGACTGTGTTGTATAAAACAAGCTAACTGCAAATCAAACCATTTGATAAGGAGTGTTATGAAAACTCAGAAAGCAATACCTGTTATGTCAACTCCCACTAAGAGTGTATGTTCATACACAAGACAGTTGTTCAATTAGATCATTTGAGACTCAGATTTGAATGACTATTGRAACAGTAGAGCTAAGATTTTTCACATCCTTTTGAAATTATCTTCCCAGATCATCTTCCTTAGGTGTATACTGGTAATACATAGTTTTTACTTCAYAAAATACTCCATTTTTCTATCATTAGCAGAAAGACTCTGCTCTCAAGAGACTCATAAGGCCTCCAAAACACAATGTAAATTTTCTATTATAGAAAAAGCATAATTTTGCTAGTTTCTTATACCATATTGTAACATGGATGCTAAATTCTATAATCTGCCATAGCATTTTTCCTCTGGCCTGTCTCAAAACACACCACCTATGCAATACATACAGAATTATCAAAATAGCTAAGAAATAAAACACTGATCTCAAAACACATACTCATATTTACACACACCACCCCATCACTATCACATAGTCCCAGTGATCTTTTGTCTACACTTCTTAGCATAAGCTGTCATCTTCTATAGTAAGAGAAAACAAATTAGCTTCTATTTTTTCTTCAATTTTTTCAACAATACAAGATTTCTCCAGCAAATCCTGACAGTTCTGGAAACAATTTCTTTGGGACAACTTATTCTGCTACTCATGCTGCCAGTCTCCCCTCAAAGAGGCAGGGATTCCCAGCCCAGAGGACCTATGAGTTAGCAAATGCTGTCGTGCAAGCAGAAAGACAAGCTCCTGGGGCAAGCACAACACAAGCCATTTAGCCCATTGCAGGTGAGCATCAACACATCAGGTGCCCCCTGCAACACACTTGATAGTTGGTACAGAAAACAGTTCACAGGTGTTACCTGCTCTCTGCATGAAACAGCTTGGCAAGCAAGCACCTGCTAGCTGACATCTCCAGATGGCTTCTCAGCAGCCAAAAAGGCAGAAGACAAAGCTCCACACAGAGGAAAAGCATCCAGCCTTTCTGCATGTGGAGGAAGGCAGGCCTAAGGATGTGGAAGCTCCTTAACTCCAACAGGGCTGGGCAACTCAAAAATCAGTACAGCAGACCACAGAAAAGTCTTGGACCTTTTGGCTGTCCCCTTCAGCTTATAGCCTCTTATTTGTCACTTAGCTGTATCCAAGGGACATCCAGACACTCCAAACAGGCAGTGTGATGGTCACTTAGAGCTGCCCAAGTTGCAGCCAGACTTCAAGATCCACATTAGCAGATTACCCAGACTCCTCCATGCCCTCTCTTCTTGGGAAAAAAAAAAAAAAAAAAAAAAAAAAAAGGTCCAAAAGGCAGCCAGAAGTAGTCAACTGTCAACTGCACCCTTACTAGTTTCTCTTATCATTCCTTACATAGCTTACAATAAGGCAACACAATTCCTTGCCTTGTAGGACAGGGAAGAGTTGCATGTTCTGGATTTCTTTTCCAGCTTTCTTCTGCTTTTTGATTGCCTAGGTGTTTTAAAAGATCTCAGGGTTTTCTGTTATAGTACATTAAGGTAGGTACTTTCCTTTCTATTCAAGTTCTTCCACTTAGGAGCAATGTTGCAAGTTATGCTGAGTTTTCACAGACTAAGATCACAAAAAAGTGAATGTGTTATTCCTCACATAATACTCTTCCAAATATCCTTTTACCTGGCCCAGGGCAAGACATGTTAGACCGTGTGCTGTCTTTGCCGGCAACTAGTGAAAATGTGTGCTGTAATCTTGTATGCTGCCCTTGACTTCCCTTGGTACCTGCTGCACACTGCGTCTGCTGGAAACACAGGTGGCCACAGTGCTCCAACAGCAATCTTAGAGGGCACAACAGTAAAAAGCTTGACTGGAGACAGTTTTTGTATGCTGTGGCCCACGCTGCACTTGGCACAGAATAGCTAATGCTGGGGCTGTTCTGGTAGATGATGCTCATGCAGATTTGAAATGTATTCCCAGCAAAACTCCAGGAGGAAGAACCCAGTATAAAGAACGATCTAGAGCGTAAAACTGCCTTAACAAAAAGGCAACGTATTACAGGCTGACTCCTAGTAAGAAAGGAGAGATGATTTTACCTTTAAACACAACTCCAGCTGTTTAGCGAATAACAATAACAAAGTACCAACAGCTTCATAAAGGTAAGGGAGCAGCTGAAGGTGGAAGCATTGAAGAACAAGGAAATGTTCATCTGAATTCAGGAAGGAAACAAGAGTCAAACTACAAGCAGCAAAGGGGAAGGAGAAGGTGCACAAAGAGTGCACAAAGTACCTGTGCTTGATGAAACCAAAAACCACAGCAAGGATGAGAACAAGAACATGGCCAAGCAGCACTCCACTGCCTGGGCAGCCGTGCRAACCCAAGGAGGAAACACCAAATCAGAGCAGCAACATCTGCACCCTTGGTAACATCCCCAGGGGCTACATCCGAACATAGGTCAAGGCAGAAGGAGGTCTGTCAAAAATATATTCAAAACCAGCAAATACATGCTCCCAGTAACATAGCAGATTTCCACAGGCTGAGCAGCATTTTACTGCAATTTTGAAAGATCACTCACAACACAACCATTGCACCTTCCTCTGAAGCCTGTCCTCTTGCAAAAAGAGTTGCATGCTATGAGGCTAGGAAGCAAAAAGCAAAGCAAATAAGAGCTCAGATTAACAGATCTTTACACCTATGTGCATTTCTTCTCAAAGAAAGCTCCTTTATCACTGCAATAACTGTTCATATAACAGCAGATTTGTGAGACTGGGTCCTAAACGCTCGACAAGAAAAGGAAATGCACAACCCTGGGTGGAAAGGGGGCTTTTTACACAATTCCTTTCCATCTCTCAGAGCTGCACTTACATCTATACTACCGAGCAAGGCTGCTTCAGCTGTTTGCACATGAGTTGGCAGGAGGGTGGAAGAGAAGGCAAAACTTCTCAGTACAGTCGCCTGTGGAGTTTGTCCTTCACTTTATTAAAACTGGAAGGATATTTATAGAATAAAGTTTCACTTCAAACCCTGTCACATACTATATAACTCAGGCAGTGTCAAAAGTACAGCCGCAAATCTGAAATGAATTAAAATCATCTTTTGAACCATCTGATGCCTGGCAAAATAGAGGAGGATACGATGAGCAATGACACCCTTCGGAACTGAAACAAGAACAGTTTTAATCCATCTCTTTAGAGCTCATCTCCTATTTAGAGTACTCTGGGCAGAAGTTGACAGATCTGTTTATAAGACAGATGACTCAGCCAGTGATAGAATTTGTAGCTTACAAACAAAAATGATATCCTGCTTACCATTACTTTGCATCATCCAGCAAGCCACACCTGTGACTTGTATACTACCCAAGAATATATGCAGGTATTCTCCCACTCACACCCTGCCCAAGCAATTTTTACTTACATGTTGGATTTTGGTTTTCATCAACACAAAAGAAGATACAGGAAAAAGAAAAAGTATGAAGAAGTAGGAAGAGTATTAGTGAATTTGAGAGAATTCCTTAAGAAATTCCCCACATGCTTTTAATTCTGTACATACGTCCAGCAGATGCAGCGRTAAGGACTGATCAGGTAGCCTTTACTATGTTTTTGGTCATCCAGTAGCAACACACATAGTGCAATAGCTGGTAGAAGAACATTTCAAGTATTTCATTCACATAGCTATATAAATACAAATTTCAACACATACTCCATGCTCACTTAACCTTGACATGAGTAGAACGAGCAAAAGTAGTGTTACTCTTAGTGCTGCTTGAAGTTATACCACATGGTAATTATTCAAAGATTACACAGCCACTGGGAATCAGAGCAACAGGCAAGATCAGAAGATAATTTCTAAGAAATGACCAAGGGTTTTGAAACATCTTCATAATAGATTCTCCAGTTCCTATCAAACAATAGATTGCCATAAGAAAAAAAAAAAAAAAGATTTCTAAGAAGAAAAAGATAATTCCAGATTTTCTACTAGGCAAATTGTTTTTTTAAAAAAACTACTGAGAGAGGGAATTAAATTAGAATATTTACTTTCTGGCAACCCTAAAACACTTTAGGTTGAATCAATTCAGTTCAATCAATTTGATATTACACTGCTGCTTCTTATCACTACAACAATCATTTGCAACCCTGGACTTCAGGAGAGCAGACTTTGGGCTCTTCAGAGAACTATTTGGTGGAATCTCATGGATTAAGGCCCTAGAAGGAAAGGTGGTCCAGTAGAGCTGGTTGGTATTCAAACATCACTTCCTCCAAGCTCAAGAGTGGTGCATCTGTATGAATAAGAAGAGCAGCAAAGGGGGCAGGAGACCTGCATGGGTGAACAAGAAGCTCTTGGCCAAATTCAGACAGAAGAAGAAAATACACAGACTGTGGAAGAGGGGACAGGCTACTTGGGAGGATTACAGGAATGCAGCCAGAGTATGCAGAGATGCTGCRAGGAAGGCTAAGGCCCAGCTGGAATMGAGTCTGGCAAGGCCAACAGGAAGGGCTTCTTCAAATACACCAGCAGCAAGAGGAGGACTAGGGAAAATGTGGGCCCRCTACAGAAGGGGGTGGGGGCCCTGGTGACAAGGGATACAGAGAAGGCAGAATTACTGAATGCCTTCTTTGCTTCAGCCTTCTCTGCTAAGGGCAGCCCTCAGGAATCCTGCAGCCTGGACATGAGGGAGAAAGTCTGGAGAAGGGAAGACTTTCCTTTGGTTGAGGAGGAAAGTATTAGAGACCTTCTAGGGAGGCTAGACATCCACAAATCCATGGGCCCAGATGGGATGCACCCACGGGTACCGAGGGAGCTGGCAGATGTTGTTGCCAGGCCATTCTTCATCATGTTTGAAAGGTCCTGGAGAACTGGAGAGGTGCCTGAGGACTGGAAGAAGGCCAGTGTCACTCCAGTCTTCAAAAAGGGCAAGGAGGAGGACCCAGGCAACTATAGGCTGGTCAGCCTCACCTCCATCCCTGGAAAGGTGATGGAACAGCTCATTCTGGATGTCATCTCCAGACACACAAAGGAAAGGAAGGTGATCAGGAGTAGCCAGCATGGATCCACCACGGGGAAATTCTGCTTAACTAACCTGATAGCCTTCTCTGATGGAGTGACTGGCTGGGTAGATGAAGGGAGAGCAGTGAATGTTGTGCACGTTGACTTCAGCAAGGCTTTTGACACTGTCTCCCATAACATCCTCCTAGAAAAGTTCAGGAAGTGTGGGTTAGACGAGTGGACAGTGAGGTGGATTGAGAACTGGCTGAAAGGCAGAGCTCAGAGGGTTGTCATCAGTGGTGTGGAGTCCAGCCGGAGGCCTGTGGCTAGTGGTATCCCCCAGGGCTCAGTACTGGGTCCCATCCTGTTCCACTTCTTCAATGACCTGGATAAGGGGACAGGGTGCCTCCTCAGCAAGTTTGCTGATGATACCAAGCTGGGAGGAGTGGCTGATACACCTGAGGTCTGTGCTGCCATTCAGAGAGACCTGGACAGGCTRGAGAGCTGGGCAGAGAGGAACCTCCTGAGCTTCAACAAGGGCAAGTGCAGATCCTGCACCTAGGGAGAAATAACCCTAGACACCAGGACAAGCTGGGGGCTAACCTGCTGGAGAGCAGCTCTGCAGAGAAGGACCTGGGAGTGCTGGTGGAAGACAAGTTGACCATGAGCCAGCAATGTGCCCTTGTGGCCAAGAAGGCCAGTGGTCTCCTGGGGTGCATTAGGAAGAGTGTTGCCAGGAGGTCAAGGGAGGTGATGCTGCCCCTCTGCTCAGCCCTGGTGAGGCCTCGTCTCGAGTACTGTGTCCAGTCCTGGGCTCCCCAGGACGAGAGAGACATGGAGCTACTGGAAAGAGTCCAGCGTAGGGCTACGAGGATGATCAGAGGGCTGGAGCACCTGCCCTATGGGGAACGGCTGCGAGAGCTGGGCCTCTTCAGCCTGGGGAAGAGAAGACTGAGGGGGGATCTTATCAGTGTCTGAGTGTTTGAAGGGAGGGTGTCAAGGGGACAGGGATAAACTCTTTCCAGTTGTCCCGTGTGACAGGACAAAAGTGAACAGGCAGAAACTGAAGCACAGGAAGTTCCGCCTGACCGTGAGGGGGAATTTCTTCCCTGTGAGAGTGACGGAGCACTGGACCAGGTTGCCCAGGGAGGCTGTGGAGTCTCCTTCTGTGGAGATCTTCAAGGCCTGCCTGGATGCAGCCCTGTCTAACATGCTCTAGGTGACCCTGGTGAGCAGGGAGGTTGGAATGGATGATCTCCAGAGGTCCCTTCCAACCTCACTGATTCTATGATTTCTGAGTAGCTGTGGACGTTCGAGTCACTATCATCCCACCTGTGGCAGGCACTTCATCTTTCACAGTGCACATACCTTTCCCTCTGATCTAAGCATATAGAAGGAACTTGACTTCAGAACATTGCAGAAATCACGTAGGGGCCTTGCAACTTTAAGCCCTCCTCAGGGCCCAGTTTGCTTGTCAACAGCAATGAACATGCCCCAGTAGGAAAGTTATATTTCAGTAGATACTGTTCAGTATGACAGTAATAAAGTGATTTGCAAGGAAGTATTTACGCTCATGTCAAAAGGTGGAAAAAACATCTCCATTTCAGAAACACTGCCTTTTTTTAAAAAAATCAAAAATAGCTAAATGAAATTTCAAAACCTCAGGAACATCAGTTTCATGTGAAATGCAGTTTGATCTTACTTATAATTGTGTCTCATGTCTGTTCTAACACATTTTGAGCTTGTTTTAGAGTGATGAGATGTACATCCCTGTCCAAAGAGCAAGAAAAACCAATGCCATGTGACCCTTCTAAACCAAGCATGGCTTGATAGGGCATCAACCTAGACCTGAAGGCCAGATGTGGCCTTTCCAAACCTTGGTTCCTAATTGTGGATGAAAACAAACAGCTGAAATGTCAGAATTTTCCACATGATGCAAACCCTAAATTTCATTCAGCTCAACTCCTCCTCAGCTTATCCCTGTTCCTGGCTCAGCACAGAGCTGGCAGACAACTACATTCTCCTTAGTGGGGGAAAGGGGCCCTTTCTCAAACTGGCCTACTACTTTAGCTGTTTCCTCATACAGTTACTCCTCCGGTTTGTCCTATTCAATGGTGAGACAGTAAAAACAGGTCTCAGAGTTGTAACATTACTGGATCACCGTGGACTTGCATTTGACAAACCGCTGTCATCGGAACAGTGAGAAAGCAAAGTCCATGCAAGAGCCTGACCACATGTATGTGTTCATATTTGTTAGACTCATTGCATGAAGCTAAGTCACAGGAAAAAGGCTTCTGAAACATTCACCAACGACAATCTCAGTTACTTGCAAACCTTACTAGCACATTATTTTCTTGGAGGCTTCTAGAGTTTTGTGAATGTTTTTCATTTTCTATGCACCACCAGAAAAAGATTCTAGCCATGCATCTTCCAATCAGAGCAGGTGGGGAAAAAAACTCTATTTTCTTAGTATTATTTTGCTGTCTGTTATGCAGAGCTCAAAAAGGAACAATTAAAAATTTACTCTTCAGAACCAAGTCTTCATCTCTTTCCCACAGATCCAATATACAGGGAGGAGGAAGAGCAGAGAGAGGGAAAGACTTCCTGTCACATAAATAATGAAAGCCATGCTCAAAGACTGAACATTTCACACAGCTTTTGAAGTTATTTTTTACTTCTTTATATTTTGTGGCATGCTCTACCTGCTGCCTTTTTTCCCCCTGGTAGCTTGAAATGCTATTTTTAAAACACATTAAAAAAGACTGAGAAAGTTGCAACTCGGGAAGTTTGCATTGATCTTGTCCAAATAGAAGCAAGATTCTTTGAGTATGCAAACTGCAATCCTTTGAACAAAAGGCACTTGACTCACATGATGCCAAATCTTTTCTCAGCTGAGAGCTTACACAACACAAGCTCCATCCACATAACACAAGTGCAGTGTGGGGGAATTAAATCACTTCTTTTGGCCAGACTCGCCATACAAGAATTATTGCAATTTAGGCATGAAAAAGTGGTTTTGCTTTATGATTTTTCTGCAAAAGACAATGTCCACATCCACATGGGCTAGGGACAAAACCATGCCTGTATGTAACATGGACAGGCAGCTTTGCCAGCCAAGGAGGCAGAGCTCTGAGCATCAGTTCGCATTGAGCTTGTTTCCTCAGAGCTTGCTGCATTAGCCATAAAACAGTTACAAAACAGAAACAAATCTCCCGAAACCCATTCAGCTGTAATCTCCATAGACATTTCCAGCCTCAGACAGCCAAAAGGCAACAGACTCACCTTTCTCCTTATCTTACCTTTCCCCAGCTCTTTCTTCTTGCACTGCTACCCAAACTGCCAGTCAGGAGCCTGTTAACCCCTTAAGAACTGCTGCACTTTCCACATCATACCACAAAATTTGCATTTCTAACACTAAACAGATAAGCCAGGAAGCCACTTACTGTGATCCTTCAACATGTTTTTAGCTGCTGGAAAGCTAATCACTGTCTGTGTCTGAGGAAGGCGCTAAGAACACCAGGTCTAAAGGGACTCTGAGTCTTTGGTGGTTGTTTCAGATTTTGCATGGTTTGTGCAAGACATGGCTAGTGCAACTAATGAAACCCAATCTAAATAAGAGTAAAGTGTATGCTTTACAGAAAGGGGCTCGGTGAAAATAGCCCATGCTCCACACAGCTAGCAAAAGCCAGGAACAGTCACTTAGCAAAGCATCGCTGCTCCTGGCATTCAAGCCCACATCCCTGTAGCTTTATCTTGGCTTTATCTCCATGGAAGAATCCAGAGAATTGGATGCCTCAACCTCCAAATCCCTTGGTATTTTCTCTTCAGAATTAAACTCAAATTAATCATAATAGCCACAAGGGTGCTGAGACAACCTTCATCAGATAACACTCCACGGGCTGAACTGCACCCCGAGGTATGCAGTGTCTAAGAGCACAGAGCCTCACAAATCGGAAGAGAGATCTGAATGTGCAGTTCACACATGCAGATAAAGATATTTGTGAAGCAGATGGAACAGACAATTGTACATATAAATACTTCCCTTTTCCCCATTGCCATTTCTTTAGTCAAAAAGATTACAAACATAATTCATGAATGTGGACTCACTGCATTAGCAGTCTGTTTCTGCGGTCTCCCAGTGTAAAGAACATCAAAATTAAAGGTTTGAAAACCATGTCTTTTCCAAGTCAAATGAGTTCCTTTAAGTCACTAATAGCTTTGCAGAAAATTCCCCTGTGAAGATGGAGGGGGTGATATGTTAGAAACACTGTTCTGAGATAATTTGTGAGTACTGCATGTGGCCAGGCTGGAGAAACATTTTCCTTGTGATTAACTAGAATTATTGGAAGGCTTATTGTACATACAGGCTGTTAACAGCAGAGCTCTTACGAAACTAGTAGGAAAGCATACAATAGGCCAGGGTAAATTCTTGGTAACTCTTTATTTAAAGAGGATTCAGAAAAAACATGGGGTAGTAAGGATTTGGGTACCCCTGCATACATTGTCTCACACAGCTCTGTCATTGCTGACCTGCTTAGAGCAAGCACCACCAGGGAAGAATCAGCTCCTGCTACTCAAATGGGGGAAAAAAAAAAGAAAAAAGAAATCAAGGCTGCAACTTTGACCACTGTATCCCCATTTTAGGTCTATTTTATTTTCAAGAGATTTAAGAAAATCTCTTCTCCTGCTGTTGGTTTTTGAGTAGGACAATATTACTGTTTTCCCTCCCTGCAAACCCACTAGTTCAGGCAGTACACTCAGGCAAGATGAGTGACTACTGAAGCTCCAGGAGGTCCCCACTTCCCACATGGCAACCTGGCACATCCATCACTACTCGGCAAACTTTGGGGCAAGGCTCTGCGAATGCACAGCCCCATCTCAGGGCCTCAGGTCATGACGCAGGCTCCTCAGTATTACTGCAGTACAACAGATTTTACTTCCACAAGGAATATAGAAATGAGAAGTAAATGGTGTTCTCCATCCACATCACACCTTCAATACTAGCAGAGCTCAAACTCCACCATTCCAGCCCTGTAACTCCTACTTGCTAATCCAAGTTTAGTTATCGGAAAAGTGTCCATTACACCACTCAGTTACCATCAATTCAGTGGATGTTCTCTCACTTCTTAATACAAAAGACAGGCATCTTCCTCATACGCAAYAGCAAAACAGCCACCTCCAAGGAAAAAAGTGACTATTAGGTAACTCACTTAACAGGCTCCTTGAAAGGGCAGTTTCGTAAGTGCTTTCACAAACTGGAACTAAGGTCAAGTAACAGTGTGCTTCCACTGATCATGTGGTACACATACAGCTTTCCCAATTATCGATATGAAGCTGCTATTCAAGCTGAAGCCTCCCTCAAACACTAAAGCTTCATGGCTTTTCAGACAGTGCAATCCCAAGTAACACTTCTCTCTGGTCACAGCTGCAAGCACTGTATCTTTTTCCAGCCTCTACTTCACACTACAGCATCACTTTAAAATGCCTTCTGCAGTTTGGTATATACAAGCTTTTTTTTTTTTAAACATATACCAGACAAAATAGGACAAAAGACATTAAACATGCATAGTCCATCCTCTTACCCCAGAGGCCACAAGACCTAAAATACTAAGATTTAAGCTATTACTAGTTAGTGAAGCTTGATTACAACATTGAGGAAGTTGCACAAGCAGTAAGCAGTAATAAGGCAGAAACCAGCACAAGAGTTCCTGCCATCGACATTATTCATTCTTTCCTTTATATATCATTGTGAAAGCTTTGAACATGGTTTATCATTTTGATGGGTGAATGGCCACACTGGGAGGGATAATGYGCATTTGAACTGTAAGAACAGATTTAATTCTGGATTGCAGATCTACACCTTCTGCCTTCTTTCAACAGGATTACTGAATATGGTTCAGAAGTACGCTTCARTTTCAACTTCTCCCAGTCACATCTCTATCACTTGTAGCATATGCACCACTAGGATGTGATTGATGCTCTCCCGCCATTAGAGTTTGACCCTATTTGCACTTGAACCAACACCCTTAAGCTTTGGTAAGGGCACAGAATGTAGGAGAACATCAGGATTTGCCAGTTCATTCAGACACACATCACTGCAAACCGCTTTCAGCTTTTCAAATCAGTTCTTCACTCAAGCAAGTTTAGTCTCAAGGAACATCAGACACTTTCTGCAGCATTCAGCTTGGAGGCACGTCTCCCGTGAGCGTAACCAGCCCAGAGTGCCAGAGCAGCCCCCAGCACTCCCAAGCAGCAAGGGGAAAAAAGTGTCATTCACTGCAAGGACACACTAGATCACTGAGGTGATAATTCATTACAAGAATCTGCAAGCTAAATTAGTTGAGCTCTAGAGCACGGCCTTACCAAGGCTGCTTTAAGGACCTATGAAGCAGACAGCTATCCAACCCATGCATACACAAACAAAAAAGCAAAATGGCCAAATATGAAACATTCATAATCCACTAGCAGTAAACTGCTTCCTATGTCAGTTCCCATTCAATTAGAGACACTAATTTATCAGTGTTAGATTTTAATTGTCCTGTTCCTATGTGGGAGGTAAGAGCTTTCGAACTCCTGAAGGTAAAGGAAAATTTCTAGGTATAAGGGAGGAAAAGAGGGTTTGTCCAAGAGTCCTGCTAAAGCCGAGGTGGGGCTGAAAGGAGGAAGAGAAAACATCCACAAACCTGCACTGTGTTTCTCACCACAGCTTTGCTACAGAAGTCTGTTCAATCAGAGGTTCTACACTATTTTAAGTCCAAGGAGCTAAGCAGTTAATTCACAGGACTATGTTTAAGCATGCTGATCCAGTTTTGTGCATTCGCAAAAACAGCACTTGAAATTCTATCAATATCAAAAGCAATGAAACTTTCGAACATGCAATGTATTCAATCCTTTAATTTTCACTGAAACATCATGAATTCTAGTGATAAAACTAGCATAACTAATTTCATTTTTCTTGTTTTTAGCACCTGAAGTCATAACTTACTAATAATCATGGCAGTGGGTACCATTCAGTATTGCAACCGATACATTACCAAGAGGAGGATCCAAGAACAGAAGTCCTATTTGGCTGCCTTGGAAGGCCACGCTCCTCAGCCCAGTTCTGCCTTGGGAACACCTAGCGCAATGCCCCTTGCTCTGCCATCCTAGCCTCCACCTCACTTGGCAGTGCCCTGCACTCTGCATCTCTTTGGCAGAGCAGTACGAAGCCAGCACGCTCGTGCCCGCGCGAAGGGCAATGGGCTGGACAGCTCACGGGGCAGAGCCGAGAGCTGCCTCGCAGCAGGGGGGACAAGGCATGCCAGCGAGGGTACTGCACGAAGATACCTAAATCCACAACAGCACAGGCAGACCCCAGGGTCCAGGCCAGGCTGCACTGAAACCAGGTACCTGACCGCACAGGCAGAAATCACTGCTGGAAACACTTGCCTGCTAACCGATTTCTTGGGGAAGCAAAGCAAGAGAAAAGGAAACAAGAGTAGGAGCTAACAGACTGCTCTGAAGGCAGATGTTTATTCAAGACAGTTTCTGCATACATAGAACAAGCGCACTAGAGAAGACTTATCCGGTTAACGCACTAAAAAGTGGATGCTTTTATTATTCAAGATTTTACAATGTTAATCCTGCAAGAATGGCTGGACTGGAGCTATTTATCATCTGGCACTCTATACTTTGTTTCCATAAAAGAAAATGAAAAAGGCCAGGAAGGTTCAGCCAATTTCTTTTAATACTCTTTATTGGCTCATTAATGATTAATTCTTTTTAACACTCTGCCCTCAATCCTAAATTCACAATGGCTCAGTGTAGATGAAAGATTCAAATCCCCCATCCCTTCCCCCCATTCCTTCTGGTTCCTGAATCTATATTAAAAAAAAAAAAACCTGCCCAGCACATTGCCTTCTAAGGAAATTATCTAGGACAGAAAAACATCTTTGGAAAATTAAGTGTTGCAAGAGATGAAACAAGCAAAGATCACAACCCAAACCTGTCTAAAACAGCCACAAACAGTAAAGAATCCACTCAATCCTAAGACCWGCCACTGCTCAACCACTAACTCTACAGCTTATTTATGCTTAGTGCTGCACTACTGCAGTACTGCAGCATTCAAGTGTTCTTAGTTATTGAATTTTTTTGATGGAACATGAATTCATTTCTTCAGTACATTAACAGTGGAAAATACTACCCTTTCACAATCAGAAATCAAAGAAAAGTCTTAGAAATACAACATTATTTGAATGTTTCTTTTGGATTAAACAAAGCTAGAGCCCAGATCATAGTGATCTTCAGAAGTTCCACAGCAATTTAACACTGCATTTGTCAATAAGCTATTATGCTACAATATGCATAAGCATATTCTGCCTAATTGAGCTGCTTCTARGATTTCAGGTAATCTCTTCAGTTTTTCCAGAAACTGCAAAATAAATGGGTGAATAGGATGGGACCCTCTGAATCTTTTCCTATCACAGCTATCAACATGCTATTTACAGCCCATTTTGCATCTCATTTCTAATTACAGGTAAGGAAGCAAATAACCACCTTTACAGGAGGCTTTGAGATCACTGGAAAGAGGATGCCATTTCTATTAAGCATTTTTATTAATCAGTTCACATGCTGCTACTAGCTGCTGCAGTTCAAAGGAGAGGTGGCTGCATTTCAGTGATCCTGCACAAAAACAGTATCAGTCTTACTATTGAATAGGCCTACAGGAATCAAGTTATAAATTTAACTGGACAAACTAATAGTTGCATATGATTAAATAATCATGTTATACATAAGCACTATGCTTTCTGGGGAGAGAGAAATGGAGCAGCCATAGTAGGTCTGGTTGAGCAATACCACTTACAGATACACCTCTTATTTAGCATATTTTTGTTCATACAACTATGGAGCAAGAGTAAACTCTGGATTCAGTGAATGTTGGGTTAACAGTAATCAGAAGGCAAAGGAGAATCTGTATAAAGATTGATTTTTAACAGATGAAGAGATTGGCACACAATTTACTTAAAATGATACAACAGTACTTTAAAACTACTTTAAATAGAGAACACTAATGTAGATAATGCACAGTTGAAGCCACAGGTGCATAAACTTAAAGTCTCATGGATAAAGGAACACAAGGCCATCTGCCTGCTGGTGACCTTTTCCAGCTCAGCTTGTACCTGGACTGCTGCTGACCTTCACCCATAGCCTGCTCATTGGCCTGCATGGATGGAGATAAGTATCACTGCACTAGGAACACAAACGGGAAATAGTCTCCCCCAGAACACTGCCGCTAACAAGGATGCTCATCAGGACTTGAGGAGGAGAGCAGGGACTCCACTGAAAAAAGCATCTAGATTGTCCTCCCTCCCATCCTCTGCTAACAAGGACGTGGGTGGTAGCAGCCAGCATTGTCCTGCCAATGCAGTGGGAGTTTCAAGACAGACTTTGGTCATCAAGACTGTCAGTCCAAGCACTTTCAAATCCAAAAATCATTTTTGAGAAAAGGCGTGTTAGAATGAGGCCATAGCATAATGTCCTTACATAGGCACAAGTGGCTGCAAGTTCTGTTAACATACACTTTATAACGATCCTCAACATTTCGCTACTAGCTCTATGTTTTWAAACATAGATCTAAGCCTGCTAATTAGATTTCATTACAAAATATGTAGTCTTAGTCAAAGGTCATTACTGTCATTACTTATAGTTATCTAACTTAAAATTTAGGATTTTACAGAAAAAGCATTCCTGGAAGAAACGATTCATGCCTGCAACAGGTTCTTCTTACAGACATGGCTAGATTTCAACAGCTTTAAATTTAGTGGAGTTAATGTGTAAAAGGAAAGGGCAATATCAAATCAGTTACACTTCACAAGCTCATACATTAGCATAAATAACCTTACAACACCTTTAACATATGCTGCAGCTTTAGTGAATACATGTTTACCTCTAAAAATACTGTTATCCTGCCAAGACTGTAGCTGTACCATTCATCCCAAAAAGAATCATATGTAAACATGCCAATTTCACTGAATGCCCACATATCTGATTTGTTCATCTGAATCATGGCAGGGTTATTTTTCCCCCCCCTCCCTTTAGATACACTAGCATTTTTGACCTAAGGATGCTGACACCTCCGCTCTACAGTTTACTCAGAAAGCTAGAATTTTAGGTACCACAGCCAGGGAGGTTACTCTTACCTTTGATGTTTATGCAGATCGCTGAGTGGATTTAACACTTGAGGAGCCACCTGGTCTCTAGGCAGGTGTCAGCATGTCACCAATCAGAACATTATGTAGTCAGACTGCTAAAATTACATTCCCCTAATGTGCTGAGTAGTCTGCACTCAGCCATAGTACTCCAGACAGTTTCCCACAGCCATTAACTGTAAGCAAGTTTATGCAAGAAAAAAAAATTGCCCAAATCCTCTGTTGCACATGAAGATCAACACTGCAATGTGCTCTAGGTGACCCTGCTTGAGCAGTGGGGGTGAGCCAGATGATCTCCAGAGGTCCCTTCCAACCTCATCCATTCTGTGATTCTGGTACCAGAGCACATCAGGACAGCAGAAGGGTGCGAGCACCCACTCCAGCCCCTGGGTCCAGGACCACACAATTCCCCCTCCCCGCAGAGCAGATTTGGGGCTTGCCCCAAACATACCTTACCCAGCAAGAGATGGAGTGACATGTTCATGTGCTTTTTCCGTGTTAACCGCTACACACATGGACTTCCCAGGCTGCAGCACAGCACAACAGAAAAAACTCTCAGCATTCATAAATACGTACCAAATATCAAACTATCACTTCCAAAAATAATAAACTAATTTCCTTATGTTTGGGATTATAACCAGTTTGGGGATTGTATACTTTGTCTAATAAACTATGTATTTCCTAAAGGTGTGCRTAGAGCTTAAGGCTGTTTCGTTTGCATCTAAAACTTCTGTCAAGAAGATATTAAGACAGTTTTCCTTTTCCATGGTTGTGCAAGAAAAGTATTTTAAAGGCCTATAGAAACAACACAACATGCTTCTCTTGCTACCCTTCCCTGACCCCACCACCGCAGCATGCTCCTGGCTAACATGGAAGCCAAGCAGACACTGCTGTGCTACAGACCATTTCTGAAAGCACTTTTACTCTTTTGTTAAACAATGGTACTATATCAATCCCCGCTCCCCCCAAGTATTAAAAGGATTTTCAGGAGCATCTAGTACTCTTTTAATGACAATATCAAGGGCATGAAGATTTAGCTCTTCCCTGTCTGTGAGCCAGTTTACAAGGCCTTCCCACCTGACAGTTCATGAGCTGCCTTGGAGCTTGCCTTTTCTAGAGGGCTGGAAAACCCTGAAAGTCTATTATTTCCTGTGGACATCACTTTGTGAGGTTTACCACTCCACTGGTGTGTGCTGTGACCTTGGGAGCCTATAACCATCCAAATACACCCCTCAAACCACACACAATATAAAGCACGTACAGACATCCTGCAGTTTCTGCCCATGTTCATCTCCTCTCTGATCCCAAGTCTTTTCATGCTCCCAAGGAATGGCCAACAACTCAGGAGTCCCTGGACTTGCCACAGCAGCAGCGAGCACAAGGAGCCCCCAGGAGACAATGCTRGCAGCAGCTCCTGGCCACGCAGGGGGACTGGCAGATCACTTGAAGTGCTTCAGGTGCCACCACCACTCACACAGTGCAGCCTGGAGGCGCCTGACCTGCCAAAACCCCCCCCCCAAAAAGGTCCCAGTTCAGCAAGAAAATCAAGTCCATGCTTTGCTATTTTAAGCATGTTGTCCAATTGAGTACGGTACTGGGCATTCGTGTATTTAGCAAATTGGAGCCAAACACTACCTCACCCACGCCAAGCCCTTTGCTCTCCTCCTGTATCCTGCCACACTCCCCCTTTCCTCACGCTGCCTAGTCTGCTCCGACAGCAAGCTCCAGCAGCACAGGGACAGCCATGTCCACACCAATTACACTCAAACCTTGCAAAACCCTGTTCCGAGCACGCGCACAACCCAATACATGCCCAAGATCGCACAGCTACAGCCTCCTGACAGATTGCCATGCTGGAGAGAAAGATCCAGTCTCATCCTGTGTTTGCAAAACACAGCGTTTTCTTCCTTATCTTTCCCTCCAAAACCAAACATCTGAATTTCAATCTGGCACAAAAGCATCTGCTAGAACCCCTTCATGTATGCCAGCTTCAGAGACTTTTATTTAACTTGCACTTAACTGGAAGGAGCATTAGCACATGTAACATGCTGGATCAGATCCTGCTCTCACTCCACAGGAACTCAGGAGTAACAGCACTGAAATAATCTCGCTCACAGCGATAGCAGCCGAGCTCACAATTTTGCTACGGTATACATGCCAGCTGCATAAAGACATTTAAATTTAGTAAACTAAGCTATAAGGGCCCTCTGAAGTGCAAAAAGCAGCGCATGCCTGCCTGCTTTTGTTTGGATTCATTATCCACTCSTTCCTTATATATTCTAAGGAGCTGAGAAGTCACCCAAGATAAACAGCTTGTAATCATCTGATCTCTTCATGTGACCTCCTCTGTGCAATTTGCATAGGCTTTGAGTTTCCAGATGAAGASGTCTGATGAAATAGTACTGGGATTAATTTTAGCCTCCTGAAGAGGACTCACTGATATCAGAATAAGGCTATATAATACTCAACAGAGCAAAATATTTTTCCTTGCCAATATAATCTGTTTCAGATTTCTCAGGGCTGAAATAATGTGTGCAAAATCMGTTCCAAAAGTGTTGCGAGCTCAGGGAACAGAGAAAGAATTAAAATAGCATCATTCTTCCCAGTTTGTGGATTGGGATGCACAGCATGCACCTGCAGGGCARTGTGCACAGTACCAGTCCAACCAGGACAGCATCTCCTTCAAATGAGACATTAACTAAAGCTTGCAGAAAGATGGCTCAAACAGTTTCAGCGTGCTGATAAAACAAATCCCTGGTTTTCACCTCCAAGTACCTGCAGTAACAGAGTAACTGTGGGAAGCTGAGGCAACCCACGGAACASAACCGTTGTGTTGTCACGGCCTTGCATCCTTCAGGCCGCAGCGCTACAAACCATCCTCAGAGCTGCACATTGGTCAATTTTAGTATCTGCTCCGCAGGAGAGTTAACACAGCTTCAAGAGTGTATTACCTTGATTGTTCAGAGCTGTTGGCAAGAACAGCTCTAGGGAGTAAAGCCTTCCTGCTTCTCCACCATACCAGAAAGTCCCATTCTACTTGCGATTATACACTACAACCCTGCTGCAGCCCCCAAACAGGCAGTTAGTCATGCAACTTTCCAAAAATGAGTTGATGCTTCAACAGCTTTCATCATCCTGTCAGCCACCATACTACCAGTAGTGCAAGAGGTTTTTTTGTAAAGAATTTTTTCCAACAATTGGCAAAGAAATCCATTAAGGTGGCATGATCATGCTACTCCAGCAATTTAATGAAAAACTAAAGGAAAGGAATGAAAAGCATTGCACAAAAAGGTTGTTGAGACACCAGTTGAGTCGGGAGAAGAGGACATGGAGAGCATCTGAACTGCATTAAGAGAAGTCTGAAAACTGAATTCTGCACCTGCCACAGAGCAAGGTCAGGGCACTCGAGATGTGCCAAAGGTGCAACCACAGTTTCCTAGCAGGCGAGATGCAAACTGGGAATGCAGAGAAATGAGAATATTCTCCCTCCTCACAGACACAGCAACATGACCTTTTCTGTTTGTTACAAAATCAGACCAGAAACTCTTAAAACTTCTCTGCCATAGAAATAGCAGTTAATTTGCATTGAATCAGCACCCAAGTATGAGCTGAGCTACCACTGCCTCGGGTTCCACAGGCGCATTGCCTTGGAAATTGTGGCAGAAGAATCTGACAGTTTTATACACTTCAGGGGGATTTTATAAATATTGAGAGCCCAATAAGAACTACTAAATTGCAAGATGTCTAGAAGGGGGAAAAAAGCTACACATTTACTGTGTATATCACAAGATACATTTACAAGCAAGTCAACTCAAGGGTGCATACATTCTTCTGTCCAGAAAACTCCAGGAAAAATCTGACAGGACTAAGTATTTTTTTCAGGCATTAAAGTCCTAGTGCTTAGATATTAATAATTTATTGTGATATATTTTGCATGAACTACACCCTAAATGAATTAAAGTGAAAGCTAACACACCCTGTAGCAATGTATTTGTTGCACAGAGTTGCTCTAGCCACAGTAACTGCTCTCAACTCTACCACTGCAGATCTGAGTGGATTTCTGGAGTATCACTTTTTGGACCACAAAGCTCTAGCAAGACTACACACTTTTGGCATTTAAAAGAGAAAGAGCATTCATGTGCAAAAGTAGGCAAAGAAATACAGAAGCAGAAAAGCACTTCAGCTCAACATAAGCAGAAGACAACTTCCTGTCTTACCATCAAGAAAATAAAACGGGAAAAGGAGCAGATGAATTCAGAGCTAAGAATGGGCAGAATTCAAGACAATTGTGAAACAACTGGCAAGGCCAAGGTGCAATGATACCCATCTTGGCAAGCTGGTGCAGGCAAGRGTGAGTGGAAGAAAAGCTGGAAAAAGAAGGGCTGTCCCTACAAGGCAGAGRCACAAACAACCAGTTGGTGAGTGCTTTCCAAGGCAAGAAGCAGCAACAAGAGGRGAGGAGCCTCTGAGATGGAGAGGAAAGGGGAAGATGCAAAATGCAGGAGAGGTGCAATTCAAAGCAAAGGGCACACAGACAGGTACTCWGGATGCAGGAAAGGAAGCAAGGAGGGATTAAGAGGCACAAAGCCTCAGGAACATAGATGGGTAAAACTACTGGAGAGAGCCTGAAAACCAGACTAAGGTGACAAAAACCCAAACCAGCAGAAATCTATAACTTAAGTATATGCTAAAAGCAGAGCCTTGCTCACAACCTGGACGTTATTGCCCTGGCTGCTTCCCACATAGCACCCATCAGCCAGCCAGCTCCTCMGTGAGCCTCGAGGGTGCTGCAATGGTATTTCACACACCAGCCAGTGCCAAGGCCATGACATTTGGAGTCAMCTCCACTGCAACAGTCCACAGCCCCTCACCTGTGGAAGAGGGGTCAGGGCTGCCAAGTGCCAGCATGCCCTGCACAGCAGTCCCCAAAGCACTCGCTCCAGCCACAGGAGGTGCCACCTGCAGCCTCTCTGCTTTGCATCCATCCCTGGAAGTTGCATACTGTAAGGGACAGCCGTGACATTTCAGGCCAGACCAAATAAAAGACCTTGAGTGTAATCCTAGACTGTTACATTCAACAGTGCTCATCTTCAGGAGTGTCAGGGTTTCACTTGTGACATTCAGGCTGCCCCAGCGCCTGCAGCCACCTCCTGGCGCCAACAGCAGCTGCCAAGCCCCCAGAATAAATAACCAGACCTGCAAAGTCCGAACGTCCTCGCTCAAAGCCACACGCRCCCAAAAGCTACCGCATTCTGCCTTAAATGGGGTTGTCTGTTTCTTTAAAGGTATTTGCTACCTGAAGTTCTTCAGAAAGCAGTTTAAGAATTAAAAACTTAACCCAGATGACCACAGGATGATCTTTGGAAAGACTCAAGGAAATACAGCATGCATTAGTCTTTCTCACAAACTAAAGGATTTGGTATATTTACAGAGCAAAAAAAAAAATATATGAAGCAGCAACAGATTATATCTATAATCCGTCTCAAAATGAAGATTCTGAGAAACCATGAAAAAGGCTATAATCTTTTCCTTTTTGTATGTACAGCAAGAAACATTAAATGCAAATTCTAGAGTAGTGACTATTGGTCTAATTGCTACATGAAAGAATTTTTATAGCAATATTTTTAATCTGCTGATCTGCTGCAGCATTAACAGACATGAGCCTCTTCGCTACAGGACACAGTTTGTCTATAAAACTCTCAAAGAGAAGCCCAGGTTATACTAGAAACCATTAGGAATTTAAGTTGCAATATATTAAAGGATAAATACTAGTACATTGACAGTGATCACACAGTATGTTTCAATGCATTAATACAATGACAAATTAACATAGCTAGTAAAAACCAAGCTGACACTCCTTACATCTCACATTTAGCAAGATAAAYTACAAAAGTTAAAGAATTTACCAAATAAAACAAGGAAAATATGCTGTAGTTTTCCTACAAAAGAAAAGCTGTTGAACTATTACTTCCTCAACCAATTAATCACATCAAGAAAAAACCACATGAGCTTTTAAGAATTTCTAGCACTAGAGACTGAATACTAAATTCAATTAACTCTCTGAATTTCTGAWAGATAGAAGATATAATTTTGCACAGCATGGTGTAATTCAGTCCAATTGTTATATAAAGTCATTTTTGGAAAAGAACAAACTGAAGTATATATCAGTCTACAACCTTTGTTCTATTATTCCCTTCAAAATATTCAATTTTTCCCAAAGTCAGTCCCACATAGAACTTAAAAGAAACTAAAAGATCTGTAAGTCATACCTTTTTTTAYATTCCCTCTAATCAAATACTAGTCAACTGCTTAATTTTGACCAATTAATTTCTAGCAAAATCCACTATAACAAAGTTCACACAAAAACCTGAAATCTGAAATACGAGTAAAAATCCTAGCTCAGTAAAAACAAATCCTGCTTGAGAGTTCTTAACTCCTACCAAAAAAAAAAAAAAACACAATCTTTCCTCTAAGAACACATTTCTACCCCTAAATTAAAACTAAAATCCTAAAATGATTAGCTGCAAACTATAATTCTCATTCTCCCTTTTCTATGATTCTCTGCAATTTTACAATTGCAAAAAAAATTTTATTTCCATAGGGAGAAAAATAAGTTATACAAAGCAGATTAGAACTTGTAGAAAATACAATTTTTTTTCTAATTCAATGTCATGTCTTTTTTTGGTAATTTACAAGAAAGTAGGTACAGAATTCCACTACAGGCAAACACTAGAGAAAGACCACAAAATATTGGCTATATATATATATATACACACACACACACACTCACACATCAACAGAACCAGACTGATTCAGTTACAGAACATTCAGAGTGGCCAAATCACTAACTTTTGCTTACTGTATAGTTAAAAGCCTCTTGTCACAAGCAATATAAAGATCAAGAATTCGAAGTTACCAAATATGCATGATGAATGTATAACTTTTTCCATAAGCAGTTTATTTTCTCAATTTGGAAAGAAAATAAAACCAACTTATCAAATATGCAATTAGCTGTTCAAATGATCTGATCTACAAATCAGGGCACATAAGGGACAGAGGTTTCATTATAAAAAAAAAAATCAACCTGCTACCTGTGCCAGAAACATCTTCAAAATACCAAAAAATTCTAAATAGCTATCAATTTTAATCCGATCACTCATCACATTTCTTCATCTGTCTACCTGCTCTGAAATGAGTGAAAATAGGATGTGTGTGTTTATTACTGGGTAATTAAATTAAGCCTGAAAGTCATCTGTGATCAAATGTTCTATAATTAAAACATGTTTATGGATATGGTGTCATCAAAATTAACTACACTCTAATCTCAATAAATCTGAATTTTGACCTTTTCATTAACTAATCTATCGAACACATTGGCTGAGCTCTTGATCAAAGGCCATTTCATTAGCAGCGAATCCTGGGTGTAGGAACACTTGACACCATGTCAAACTGCTCCAATTACTTGCCAAATTCCAGCTCTGTGCCTTGAGAGAGGGGGGAAAAAAAGCTATCTGTCTCAATTGTGTTATAGCAGATAGAAAATTTTTAGAAAAGTCTAGGTTTATCTGTCCTGCACAAGTATCTACCACTAACACAATAGTAAGTTCAGGTCAAAACAAGTGAGGACTTCATTGTAACACTGCACATAGCAGAATGGAGCATGAACATTGCTGGGTGAAAAATCTACAATGCACCAGTTCATCTAACCTTAYGCATTAGAAGAAACCTTAGACATAGATAACAGCTCTAAAGATGAGCCTGGCGTATTGCTATTCAACACAGCCACAGTTTCTCTTAGGTTGAGAAAACGAAGACCRATACACCTACACAAACACCATAAAGCAACTGCTTTGGTAGATCCACAAAAACAGGCAAAGCCACAGTGGGGACACAGCCCAGACCTGGAAGGCTCCCTCGGCCCAAGCTCCAGCTGTCTGTGTGGTGGTCTCCAATGTGGTGTCCCTTAGTATGCGCTAGGCAGTTGTGGGAATCTTCGCTGCACTAGTGATGCTGTTTCAAGACGTGCTTCAAAGCATACTTTTCCTGCTTTAATCTGCACATGCAGCACCATTATTTATTAACCATTTAATCTATTCATACCATACCTACTCCTGGATCTCGTCTGCTGCCAGCACACAGAYGTAGGTTTCTAAAATCAGTGCTGGTTGTTAAAAGGTGAAGCTTGTAGAGCTACCTGGCAAGCTGTATAATTTGTACTCTGCACTCATTTAGGATAATTTTTTAATTCCACTCAGTACAACTGTGAATTACGGAAACCTTAGCTACAAGCACACACTGAACCTGGAGGGGTCTCTGAGGTGCATGCTTAAAAAAGGCAAATTATACCACTAAATTAGTAGATAAATGTGCTCTTACTGCAGTTAGCCTTAGGATATGGAACTTGGGAACAAAGAGTCATATCTAAAGATCTGGCTGGACTCACCACACAAGCTAGAAGGGAATGAGATGTGATCCCTGTCGAATACATTCAAATACAGAGACTTTGTGTCTGAGCATGGTGTTTCCAGTCAAACCTATTCAAAGRCCTCCTGCTCTGCAGATGTTTGACCTCCAGTCAAAGAACCATAAGGTTTTCCACAAGTCCTCAAACTGAGGAACAAGGCAGCCCACTAAGTAGGATCAAGCCATCAGATGTCTTTAGGAAAAAGCAGTAGGCTTCTAAAAGCAATATGCAGAACTACTGCAGGGGCTGAAGGAAAAKGAGGAAGACAAAGATCTGTTCATTTTCAGAGTATTTGAAAAGTAAACAAAACAAATCCTTGCAAAAAGAAAGTTTTTTTTCTAACATAAGCCTCCACCATTCAGGACAATGCTTTCCCAATCCCTCCCTCCTGCTTTCCCAGCTGAAGCAGATAGGACAAGACCCAATCTTGTGACAGTTTTCCTGCAGCCTTGCCATGGTCTCAAGACTTCCTAAAACAATACACATTAAATTTAGTTTTGAATGTCAAATAACTGATTTCTAGTGGAGTCTCAAAGCAATCTATACTTTTCCCAATATCTTTACATTTGCAGTCATTTRCAGCTCCTTGAGGTTGCAGTATATATTATACTACAGAATAATCATGCCAACAAATAACTTCTCTTTACTTGTAARGAGTGCCTCTTTGTCAACTGACAGWTGTCTGCCAAATTATGCTTTTACTCACTGAGATGTTCATTGGGAAAAATAATCAGTACAATACAACCCTCTTGTGCAGCAGGCAGCAACAGAAGATTTGGTGGAAAGTGACACCAAAATACTCTATCTTGGCAGTGAAAAGACAGTTCTGAACACTGGTGTGTGAGGAGGGSATCTCATAGCCTTAAAGAGAGCAGTTGTCAGAAATTCTTTACAAAGGGGATGGCTAATTCAAAACCAATCAATAAGTAGGTGCCAAATTCTCAGGAAATGAGTCCTGAAACACATAAGTAAAAGATACATGCCATTGCACTTGTGCATGTACTGAAGCCACAGATGGGAATCACACTTGAATTCACACCTTTGTGGGTACATAGAGGACAATGGTGCCCAAGCACCAGGTTGCTTGTCCCAGTGACACACWCAGCATTTTCTGCCCAACTTTGACCCAGGCGCGTGAGATGCCACCGTGCCTGCTTGCAGCATCCCCAACACTTGACCGCGGGCCGTGGACACTGCTCTGCCTCAGCACAACCAGTCAGCTAGGGAGGACTTGAGTGCTTCCCTTGATCAAAGTTAATTGGGCTCACTTACCAGGGCAATTCATGACAGTAGTCAAGAGCCACTATTGAAAGTGGTCCCCAGTGTGTCACCATTTGTTTTAAATGTTGTGATTCAAAAAAAAAAAGTGTGAACACATACAGGTTGTCATCATCTGACATCATCATCTTTTTTTCCTGAGAAGTTTATTCCTGAAATGGAAGCAAGAGAGAAGATGCTTGTTTTTTGTTCACACCAGGAATATTTAACTTTTGAAGTGGGAGCCTATTTGGAGGGATAGCCAGGCAAGGCTGCAGCCTCCACTACCCAAGGAATTTGCTCTTGATRTATTTCTGCTCCCAGGGGAAAGAGGGAAAAATGGCTTTGATGAGCATTATGAACCAAAGAGGTGTTGATAACACCTACAAGAACAGGGGTGGGCTCACAAGGGAAAGGCCAGGGCACATCTGTAGTCTGGTCTCAACAGCCACTAAACAAGAGGATGGGAGGTGGATGCTTGTTATAAACGGCAGGAAAGGGGGCAACGAGGCCACGTGGATGAAGGCAAAAGCTTTAGTTACTACTGCCAATGCCAAAAGGAGCATAAGCAACTAAAATTGTACTCACAATCTTTATTTTTAAGCATACACATCGCAACACAGCACTGAAAAGATCCATTTTCACCATATGCAGGATCCTTTTGCATACCTACAATGCTCATGTAGCATATGTACTCAGTGTATGGAAAGAGATCAACTGTGTATTAAAACTGTTCACCAAAAACTGAAAAGGAGCAAGCATGAACCAAATAGGTTCATTGCATGGCTTCAAAAGCAAGACGAATTCACAGCAAAGTCAGAGAAGCAGCCATGGAGACCAGTCCAGAAAATAAATTAGTCTCACACTAAAAATAATAAATTCATGGACATTTAGTTCCTTTATGGACTCAATSGCAGACACAAAAATACAGTAAAATACAGTACTAAAACAATACAGAAGAAAGGAATTTTAAGACAAGCACAAGAAAAACACATTCTACAGAGCAAATCTTGTAACACTGGAAGTCACAAAGTGAAAAATGAAGTTTGTTCATGTCAGAGGAACCCAGATCTTGCAACAGATGGTACAATTTAATAGCCTTCTACTAATACCCTTCTGTGAAAGCTAGGTCTTGCAACAAAAACTCCAATCTAATATCCTCCTATTGAAGCACAAACTACAATGCCAGTATACAAAAAAGGACAAAGCAGCCTTCCAACACTGAACGATAACTACCCTCAATTTGCATTTAAAATCCTCTAATTTAAGTATGATCTGAGCATAACTCCCAAAGCAATCAAACCTCATGTATTTTGATACTATTTTCTGAGTGAATGGAAAAAAGCACACACACGAAGGGAAGGATGCCACCTTCAACAAACAATTACTGAGTAAATTTGAAAACAAGGGCTATAACGAGATCCAACCAATGGAAATAAAGTGCATGATTCAACCACCCAGCTATCCAATATGACTATGGAAGGGAAAATATACTGGGTACCTAAAGGAAAACAGTAAATCATTTTACAGTTAACAGAAATAGAGATGTTGGTATTTCATTGTATGTTACTTAACTATGCCATAAAGTGAACTTTGTCATCTTAAATCCAAACCTACAGTCTAGTTTCCAGACCAACTTGATAAAATATGTAAATAGAAATTTCCTTACAGAAAGGAGGCAATGATCTTCATTAGATAATTGCAAACAGCTCTTGTATTTTAGACAGGCCTTTTTATAACAAACTTTCTCAAGCATTTAAACAAATCTGCAAGAGAGACACGTAAAACTTCTTAGTAATGATTATCTTATGGTCTTGCACRTGTAACATACCTGCTACAACACAAGTTTGGAACAATGACAAAGTGCAAACCAGCAGCTCTTCCATTCAGTGATTTCATATCTGTGCTTAACAACAACTCTCCTAGGTAGGGTAAGGCTTGAATAGCATTTCACTTGCTTTTTGTGGGTGTACATGCGATGTCTAATTGCTCCTTAGAGAATATAAGGCGCAATCCAAAATGCACTTGTCTCAGAGCAATTTGAGAAAGGTATAATCCAACAAATGAGATTAAGCAGCCTGCATCATTTCAGAGAGGAAATTCACCATTGACTTATGTCAACTTGAACAAATCTGGCTGTATTCAGAAACAGCTCAGTTTTTATTCAGTTTTTACCACAAGGCTTTAAAAGCCAAGAACCTTTGTGCCAAGAACCAGCTACCCAGGCAACGCACAGGCAGGCACCAAGGACCAATTACAAGTTTAAATCAGGTGCTGGGCAGCCCCACAGAACACCATCACCTAGAAGAAACCCAAACCTTGCCAAGACCCTCCTGGGGAGTCCTGCTCCAGCACTTTGCAGCCTCCCTGTTGCATGAGACCAAACAGTAGAAAGGCAGGAGCAGGGTGGGCTGGCTGCCTGTGAGCCAGGAGCTTCCCACACATCTGACCCTGCGAGCTTCCAAAGCTTCAGTGCCGCGCGATCCATGAACGCCCCGGACATTCCTCCGATGTATTTCCCTCACTTTAAGCTACTCTAGCAAGCAGCACAGTGTTTTGGCAAGTTTGTCTTTGGTGCTTGCAATTGTCATTTCTCAGATAATTCTTGCCTCACCACAATGTGAATGTAATAAAAGATCCAGTAGGATTTTCATCACTAAAATTACCTCCTCTTCATTGGAATCCATCTCCTATGTAATCACTGCAGCGGACTTTTCTACACCAGCAGGGTCAGATCTTAGTCATAAGGGAGCTCCCTGACACGTGAAAAAAACACAAAGGAGGTGGCAGGATCTGGCTTATTAGAAATCCAACAACTATGAACACATTTTAGGCAAAAATATTTGAAGAACTTGAAGGGAAACCCAACACTTAACACTAGGGCCTCAGTGCTGGTAACACCGAGCTGCAGTTCGCAAGTGGCCTCTTTGCTGAAAACCACGTGCTCATTCACTTACATTTTTGACTTACTCACACCCTCTTGTTCTTTGGAAAACAAGATTTCTCAAAATTGCAAATAGCTGTTTCAAATTTTTCTTTGCTGAATAAGCCTCCCARTTTTCTATATTCAGAGCACAACCAATGCTGCAGTCTCTTAACACCCACTAAACTTGAATAATTTATACTCTTAGAGTCTTGTATGGTAAGATACAAAGTGACTTAATCATGAGGTATTCATAGCACAGAAGTATGAAACTCAGTGAAAAATATCACTCCTATACAAGTCCTCAGGCAGCATGTTCCACGTACGAGATTGACTTGAGTTTTCATTAAAAATTCAGAGCCCTAGACAAATCAAATACCACTGTTTGTGTGGGACTGTTCACCTGGGCAGTTGGGCAATTCATTAAGCATATTCCCTTTTCAGATTAAGCTGAGGAAATAGGATAGGTTGTTCGGTGTTAAGTATGTGCACCAGCAGTRGTGCCTGTTATGCCTTGTGAAACTTTTTTTAATCTGATTTCAAACTTAAAATTGTCTATGCTTCYGCTTCTAGTGGTGAACACATGTCATGACTGAACTTCACTACAAGAATACTACTTTCTACAAAGAAAAGCAGGGCAARGTAAAAAGACTCATTTTCACTTAAACTCTCTTGCTTCACTTTTTATTTACCAAAAAAATGAGGCAGATAAAGGGCAAATTTGTTTATCTTTTATGCTCCAAGACCACTATACCAGTGTCCAAGATAGCCACAGAAATAATCCTGTCTTTGGACTCTGTTTGAGCAAAGTTTGGTCTTTCACAGCAGTTTTCTGAGACAAGCAGGTGCTACTACCGGAACACCACTGATCTTCCACGGAGGTTGGATGGAAAGACGTSTTTGAAAAGTCTCCCTACAGAGATGTCTTGCTCCATTAAACATTTTAAAGGTTTATGAAAATGAAAGGAGATTAAAAACACATATGTGATTGCCAGTTACRTAAGTAGTCTTTGAAAGCTTGCTGAGTTTAATGATATCTCAGTGGAACAAAATGAAGCAATATACTAATCATAGTTACTCAAAATTTATGTCAAAATATTTTCTCACGAGTTATTTGGTTTTTTGCAAGTAAGAGTGTTTTCACATGGCATATAAATACACACTTTTAACCAGCCTATTTTCAAAAGAGTATTGATACTAACTGCCTTAAATAAAGGCATTCAAAAGGCTGGCAGTAACTGTCCAATGAACACATCCGAGAGGGTGCAATTTAGTGGATCAGACACTTGGCTGAGAGACAGGGGACAGAGGCATAAAAACTTATGTCCCACGTCAGGGCAAAGGTTCACTCTAGYCTGTTTTGTGGCAGCAGTAAGTGCCAAGGGAGCAATATGAGGGTTAATGCACAGAAGATGCATGAACTAATACCCTCCCAGCGCCCAGCAGCAAAGCATCTCCCTTGGCAGCTGCGTATSTTCTCCTTTAACAGCCAGACTTGCTGCAAACCAAATGCTGCAATCACCTTGCTTTGCCTCTTTTCTTCTACTCCTTCTATTTTCCTTTCTGTCCTATTGCAATTTACATTTTCAGGGCAAGGACTATCCTTTACTGTTGCATTCATACACCACCCAAGAGTTACGATCTCTAGTAAGGCATATGTGCTAAGCATATAGTACAAAATAAGGGGCTGGATACACACCTTAGCAAGGCACCAGTTTCCTGGCAATTGGCACATACCTGAGGTTTGCCACAAAAGTCATCAAGCTGGCCTAAACAGGGAAGTTTTTTTTTTTTTTTTTAATGAGCTGTAGGCAAGTAATTATATTTCAGTTCTCCATTAATAACCTGCTTTGTGGTTTCCCAAAGCATGTTTTAGTATTTCCYTTTTGCTGTGACATTTAGCAGCACATCTTCAATATTTCCTTAGAGTAGATATAACTGTAGGTATTCAATGTGAATTACAGTCACATTGATTAGGTCTTTGCTCTGTGAGCGCTTTCATCAGTTACCCTGAAACTGTTCTCCCAAAAGGAGGTAGGAGCAACAGAATTTGGCTTCAAACACATGAATATTTGCCAAGAAGRAAATTTAAAGATTGACACCTGGGTGAATAAAATCATTCACTTGATAATTTCATTGAAAGCAATGTCGTCTAGACTTCTATAAATGGAAAACCATTTTTTAAARTTATCACTGACTGGCTGAATTCTGTTATGTTACCTACTACTGAAGAATATAGCAAATCTCAGCACCTTATTTCCACTGCCCTCCGCACTACAGAGTGGTGCGGACTGGTCTGCTCAAAAGGCCTTTCTCCTTCCACACAAAGCCACTACTTGTTACTCTACAGAAAGTCAGCACCACACTGCACAAGCAATACCATAGACTCAACAAAAACGCTAACCACATCTTGCCCTTCAGAAGCTCATAGCAGAGGAGCTCAACRTGGCACCTCAAGACTTAAGAATCAAGATGCTAGGAGGAGACTGGACCAGCTCAATTTTTAGRAAAGCTTAATGAGTACAAAGTTAATGCAAGAAACCCCCCGAAGTTACTAACCACCTGTCCGCAAAGCAACTGCAGTGCTACCAATGCAGTTACAGGCATGACAGCAGGGGATTTGCTAATTAAGTAGTAACGCATACAGAATAATTATAGCTATCACACCATAAAGCATTCTCCCCTGTTATTTCCAGTCAGGGTTTTTACACCTATTGCAATGAAAAGGTCAGAGGGCCTTCTTTTAGCTCTTTTCACTCATTTTCCTGCATAAATTTTCACAATTCAGAGTGCTACAGAAAGTGCAAACACAAGAAGCGATAGCTGAACATTGTTACATAAATGTGACCTTGAAGGCACTGAGCAGAAACTATTTTATTTATTCAGTTTTATTGGGATGTGCACTTGCATGTTTGAGAATATGAATTTCACATCTGTACATCCTGACTAGATTAGCAGTGAGCTGTCAAATGATATCCATGGCRAGAAGATAGAAGATTTAGACTGTGGCTTCTGATTGCCCTCCAGGCAAGCCCTTCTAGAAATCTAGRCATCATTCCATACCTTAGCAGCCTCACTACCATTTTTGCAAGCTTTCTATACGCGCATTTCTACAGTAATGGAGAATGCAGTTCACACTTTGAAAACATCTAAAGATGAACTACTGGGGAAAAAAAAAGTGAAAACACCCCTCTGCTCTCAAGCTAAAAGTTATTGAGTTAGTATGAGAAGATCCRAATCACTGGCAATTTATTTTGTTAAATGAAACAAGATGATAGTCTTCAAGACTCAAGAAATCCAGAGTGACAAAGGAATTCACAGAATGGKACATGTCGATTCCCATTACTACTAAAGTAAACAATTATCTAAGCAGTTGGAGAGAACATAGCCTGGTGTGAAATCCATGCATATTCTCCCAATTAAAAAAATTAACCTRCTGTAATCAACATAGGCCTAAACTGCTAAAGCAATTCTTAGCATTTACTTAAAAGCACACGGATATGCCTACTGACCTCTGAGCAATCAGACTCACAAGGCAGCAGTCTGCCAAATCGTTTAACTAAATGTATTTTTCTGCTTGAATGTCAGCATGAGGAAATGCCTGTTTCTTACTAGGGCTCTACAAAATATACTCCCCACCACTTGTGCATCTCTRTGGATCTCCTGTCACTCCCTGAAGTGCACTCTTTCTAGGAAAACATGCTGGCAAGAACACTTACCTTGTATTTCTATCCTACATTGTAAGGTTTTTTCAGGGAGGTCCGTGCCCCAAAGCTAATCCACCAGCTGCTATACAGGCAGAACCTGCTAGTATCAGTAATGCCTCACCATGCACAGCCTTCCTCAGCTACAACAGGCAGGAAGTAAAGAAGTTAAACAAACCAATCTCAGGTGCCACAGGCAGTGCAATTCAGCTGCTGTTTCTTTATCAGTAGATCTTGCCCCTTGAAATTCGCCATAAGTGCTTAACCAGACATATTGAAATGCAGCTCACCTCCTTCCTAGTACAAAGCTGGCCTCAGATGAGATCAGAAGAGGAAAGTAACAGAAAAGAGTAAATCAGGATGAGAGCAACACTGCTGAAATCAATAGCAGCCTATATATTAACTTCAGTGGGTTTTTGATGTAACGGAGAAGTCAAACAGGCTGAATGGCAAGCCAATTGATACAGATGTTCAGATGCTTGGTAAACACAGTGATTTCCACTCATTATGGATTTCACGTATTATACATCACATACACATGCATTTTCCTAAATCATAATTAAAAMAGACAAAACACCAAAAAAGACATTCTCTATCATTTCATTAAGAATGTCAAAAAACACTAAAGAATATCAGTCTCCATTCTCCATGCTTTTACTGCRAACATTAGACATTTCTATTATTTTGAATGGCAATAGGTTAGCAAAAATATAGAACAATTGAGACTACTGCATTGAAAGCTTTCACTAGTAACAGTTGCTTTTTGTCAAATTCCAAAAAAGTCATGAAAATGAGTCTAAATTTGAATGCATACAGAAATTGAAAAAAAAGCAGATTTACATTGCTACTCATCTTTGCAAGCACATATTCCCATTGGTRTTTAGAAAGATATTTTAGATATTAAAAAAACTGGAACACAATAAGGTTATTTCCACAGTTCAAAGAAAGAAATTTTCAAGTACAGTATGGTAATAAAATAAAAACCAAACCATTACAGAACTTGCTCAAGAAATCCAGGCAGAAGTTGCTGCTCCTCACTACTACAGTCAATAGCACCTCATGCTCAGGGCTCTGCCTAATATGCCGTTAATCATTTCATTAAACTCATGGTAAATATCTCCCAATTTTATCCTCTGCAGTACAACCAGAAAACAGAGATGAACTCCAGCTTCAACCACACGGACTGCTCTGTCTGCAGAAGACCAAAGGACCCTGCAGTTTAAGCACCCTCATTTGCAGCCTCCTTGGCATCRGGCTTATTGCTGTGCAACAGGCCAGGTACAACAGCTGGTGATGTACGGAAGAGGAACAGCACTATCATTTAGATAATGCTGCCAGTTAGGCTAATAAACTACTCCATCACATCATGGCCTTTTGCTGCTTAAAGCGCATTTAGCAAGACAGATGGTCCTGCTACCACTTCTACTACTTCCAGTGCTAATGCTGTTGCTTTTCAGGCATGAAAAAGTGAGCCTGGACTGCCTGCACGGGCTGACAGAGAGCCTCACTCACACTCCTTTCCACCTCGAGGACTGCTGCCTAGTTATACCCCATTAAAACTTTGTTCTGAATCAACTGCAAGCCCCATTCATTGATTTTCCTACCCTCCTGGAGGAGGRCTCAATCCAGTAAATTAACATTGTGGTTTCTCATGCATCTGTAAGTCAAGTCAGCACTCTGCAGTGAGGAACAGTCTCTATGAACAGTCCACACTCGCTCAAACACGTTTGTCCTATAATTGAAACAGTCCTTCTGAAAAAGCAAGTTGTACCTCTTGTTCAGCTCATCAGAACAGCAGCAGCCACAACCCTACTACGCCATCCCTGTTTCCCCCCCCCCCTTTTTTTTAATTGCTACACCACTTTGGACATGAGCAGCTCTTTCTGTAGAGAAAAATCAATTACGAAACAAATCTAATATTTAGATCAAACTATATTAGAAGAGACTAGTCATCTTAAATAATAACTCCAGATTACATCTTAGCATGGCTCACTGAGTCATCACCTTCACATCCTCACTAAATCAAAAATTAAACAAAGTGAATCAGTCAGTGGCAGCTTCATGCTCTGTGCACATATAATCTTTTCAAGCCCAACCCTTAACTTAATTTGGAGCAGGGAGTGCGCAGTACCTAGGGAAGTGGCATTTGTCTCCTAGAGCTCAGTCCATGAYGTTGCAGTGCAAAATGTCCAGTTGCAAGTTTGAAAACACTGCTCCAAAYACAGTCTCAGCCAAAGTTCAGACCTTAAAGCCATTCATTCCCATGAGAGGCTACCCAATGCAGCATGACAGAACAAGTCCTACCAACAACCAAAATGCAATATTCAGCTTCACTCCTTAAAGACATTCTCTCCAACCTGTGCCAAGCATGCGAGATAGACTGGATAATCTACTCATTTTTCCATGAATTTAACAAACCAGCAACATGATAGCCGTAACAGAAGGAAGATGCAAAATTGTTAATCCTGAGACCAAGGATCAAACAATTTATTCACTGTTCACAGCACTGTTTTCACYTGGTACAATTGGGGACAAGCCAGAGGGAGGCTGCTGTTAGGCTGTGGAGGGATTTTTCCACCACAGCCTAATTTAGTCCCCCCCAAAAATGAAGTATTTTGCCTCTGAGAAATGCTTTAAGTGTTCACTGGAATTTTTTAATCATTATGTGCCAAACTCCAAATGCATTCATTTATACAGTCTCTCTTCAGTTATAGGAAGGGTTTAGGCATTTTATTTTTTATTTATTTATTTATTTATTTATTTATTTATTTTTTTAAATCAAGAAGTGGCTTCTAGAAACTCCTAGCACAAAAGCTAAAACCTGTAGGCCACTGTCCACCACATTCAGAAGTATTAGCTTGGGCCCCAAAAACTAAAGGAAAGAAATAAGCCCTGGCACGCATAACTAACACTTTTCTTCAAGTATAACTAGCAAAATCAGAATGGTCAGACCAAAGGTGCTTTCAGGTATCCAACTGCAGGTTGCCAGGGCAATTGCTATTCCTGCAGGTCCAGGGACTTCCCATACACAAACCCAAATTTGTGAGTCAAAAAAAAAAACACCYAGTAACACTACATCTCAAAAGAGAACTGGCAAACATACTCAGCTGAAAAGCTTGAGAAGCAAACCTGATCTGCTGGTAAACTAGTAAACCTGCTTACCACACCTGGAAATACTAAGCAAAAATCTTTCAAATTCTTGGACACCCTAGGCATAAGGGGAGCAGAGAACACCTGGACTGCAACCGATAAGAGAAGTACTGAGCACCACATACTTGATTTTTCTCAATTAAGGATCAGAGGAAACATAAGAGGTGCAGGCAAACCAAGTGACAAAGGAAGTAAGAAAATATTCCTATTTCTTGAGGGCRAAGACAAGAATATTTTACAGCATTTGTGCATCTGCTTTTCAACTCAAAACACATTTTCTCAGTTCCCCAGTCCCTCTCCACACACATGCTCCAAGCAGGCAAAAAAGGTTGAACTAGTTATGAAACAAGCTCCAGTCTCGTTAAAGTCAGCATAAGGACTTAAATGGGATTAGAGTATTTATCTAGATTAACAACGCTTAAGAGCACAGCTACTGAACAAATTGATCTGTGTAGCAGAAGCCACAACTACATTTTTGTTGATTGATCACTTGTCCCCCAACACCTTTCCTCTAACAGCATCCACAGGGCCCATATACATCCTACCCTACAATATTTTTCCCACTCCCTCCCAGTTTTCTAGCCAGATTCCATGGTGCCAATTCAGGGTGACAAACCTATCCAGCAGCTCACCAGCTCTGAGAGCAAGTGAGAAAAGGGCAACTCATCTCTCTTGCTGAAAGTCTTTCCCCTACACATCTACAGTCTCCTTAAAAGTTACAGAAACTTCGTATCATTTGAACTCCAAYTGAATTTGCTCAGCTGCAAGTGCAACATAGGCAAGGAGTTTGACAGATCCAGTGACCACACACAGTAGTGTCCTCAAGGAACCAAATGCAAATGCCACATTTTCAGTGAACATAGAGCTCACTATAATTTGTTATACCTGCAAAACTAAAAGCCTAAATTTATACTTCACCTTGCTGTTGCAAAGAATTGCTGCCATGATGAATGTTCTGCTGAACAGTCTCAACTGTGAAGGGCACTGCTACTCAGATAATATTTGCATCATTTCTCTTGAATTTCATATTCTTTAGATACACCCAAATAATGTAATTTCACAGATATCTCTGTATCTGAGAAAATGACTGCTCAGACCAAGTAGACTCCTGCATTGCATGCCACATTGTAAAAGCCAGCTCCTTCCTAGCAGTTGCTGTTCAGACCCTTTCACTGGTGAGCACTTGCTAGCAGATTTGTCCCTGCTTGTTCTTAAAGCTTATTGCACCAGACTTGCAGGAAATCATCTTTTCTGCCTCCAGTCTCCAATTTAGAAGATACTATCATTGTAAGCTCAAATCAGCATATCATCTTGAGCTAGCGTACTTTACAATGAGGTATTGGTCTGTCAAAGATTTTTTGATGCACTTGCTTCACGAACTCATCCTGAAGTCTATCTTGAGTTTAGCCAAAATGCTTCAGAAGAACTTCCTAAGCCTCATAATCATGTCAAGTGCCAGGATCTAATAATCTACAAGCATATATGAAAACTGTCTGAATTACTAACCTTACCTACTTCCTAATGCAAAGGAAGAGATATCTGCATAGACTCCTTAGAAGTGTTGCTATAACACCATTATGTGAAAATAGTAAGAGTCAGTCATTTAGTGAAGCACATAACTAGATTTTTAATGGTGTAGGCCCAAGTGATTTTTCTCCATTTTATTTTTAAATCATAAAAAAACCAAACAAGTATGTGGCTCATTTTGTGGCCAAAATTACTACTTCAGATACTTCTACTCATGCCACTGAGATGGTTCATGGGCCCAAAACAAGCAAGATTCCAGCTTCTGCCTAGAACAGCAGCAGAGAAGCAGTCAGGTCTCCAGACACCCCTTGCCCCCTTTCTTTCTCATGTCCCAGTGGTTTCTCAACCCCGCTTGACAACTAGAGCAGTGCCCAGCACTGCCAATGTTCACTGCACCACCACGAGCTTTRCCTCTCCCTCCTCATCCTCTGCAACACTGCTCTACCACAGCACTGGTGTGAGGCCAGGGCTCAACTCCAGCTGACTCCTGCTGTGTCCACCCAGAGGGCTTCAAACYGGGCAGCATGGAAGCTGCTCCAGCATAGGCTCTGCAGGAAGCCTGTGCGATGCAGGTGAGCCTCCTCATCTGGGCACCACACCACAGGGTGGTCAGATCAGAGCCAGTGACCCAGATCCCCTTGACGTGGATGCTGCACAAAAACAAAAAGCACTGTAGAACTCCCTCCCATTCAAATATAAGATGGGAAAGAACAAAAATCTATCTAAATGGGTCAGAAGCAGCAAGATGAGTCAAGTGATAGCACTAGAACTAATAGGTGTGCAGTTACCTTTACATATAGAAATAAGTATTTCTTTCTCTTATGTGCATTTGGCCATATTTTACTAGCTATTGCACTACCATCCYAATTTGTTTTCCTCTTCCAATCACTTAGCAAGTTGTCTTCTCTAGCAAATATTTTGAATGGCTACACCTGCTCTTGAATATGAATATAACATAATGAATTAATTTTGTTATTACATTTAAGACATCTTCTCTCTCCAATTACTTCTCAGTTTACAAAAAGCATTCACATGTAATCTACTCTTGAACATACAGGGTATACAGAATAATTGCACAATAAAGTGCCGCTATTCAAACATGTGCAATTTACATTTAAAATCCTGCTCTTTTTCTTAACATTTTATATTGAAGCTGATTAAAATTATATAGTAATACTACCTTGTAGTTACAACAGTAATATTTAGTATTTATCCAGAAGTTAATGAATATCTACAATCTGTATTAATAAGGAAAGTGCAAGTTAACAAAAAATTCAATTTGCTGCACTCAAAACCTAAGAAAAATTCTATTTTGACATGTCAGATAATTCCAAGTCTTGGATTTATGAATTGGCACCACAGGTGACAAATGCAGTCTGATACAGTCAGATCAAAAATACCTCTTGCCAATCTTTTAGTTCCTCAGATGCAGAGAACTACCCAAATGCCACTTCCATATCATCTCCAAAACTTTCAACATCCATAAACAGGACATACAAAATGCAGAGGACATGAATTCACAGCACAAATTGACCGCACTATGAGGCGCATTGTCTCCTCGGGTAGAGGCAAGTATCCCCTGCTGCAGCATGCTCCACGCTTGGTGCCACTGCMAAGGTTTGGCCCAATATTGGAGCAAGGATCAGCAAAGAGGAATTGGCAAGCTTTGGAGGTTACCATGCAATTCAGCAGGTCAGTTCTGTTCTTCTGAAATCAGTTGAGTTATGCTGTTCTCACAAACCTATTTGGACTTTCATTTTTGGCTTTATTTGGTAGTCTTTGTGAACATTAATATGAATATATTAATATTTTGAAGGACCTGCTATGAGAGGCACCATTTTGACAGCTCTATGAAGGAAAAAAACATAATTAAAACATGTGTCCCTGGTTTTCCCTAGCTTGGACAGTTGCCTTACCACCACTAGCTGCAGCCACATCTGTGCACAGATTAACACAAGGCTCAGATGCCAAATTAGCCTGCTGAAGTGAACTGTGAGCCATAGGAGAACAGAAAACAGAACTTATCTGATAAAAGCCCAAAGATAGCATCAGTGTTACAAAAGATGCTTTGAAATACCCACATCATTTGGAACAGATAATTACATAACATCATAACCAAAAAGAGAATGGGTCTTCCAAATATTTTGTTTCAGAAGACAAACACCTGTGTTTTTAAACTGTAAATTCTACACAGATGTAATTAACATCTGCAGAGTGGATAATATCCTTCACATCTGCTTCTGCTTACTAATTTAGCCAATCTTTAAAACATGGAGACATGCAAACTGGAAGGCAAGACTCATTACCTTTGCAACAAAGACCACCAGTTGATTCCCATCAGGACCTGGCCTTATTAACCTTAGTTTTAAATTACAAAGTCACAGATGTACTCATCAGTTGCTTGATGAAGATTCATTTGCCAACCTCATTTCACAAAAGAAGCAATTAACACACAGGCATTACAGTCTGATGATTGAAGTTGTTATAATGCAGGACTAAGGACAAATAGTAAGGCACCTGCATATCTGCAGAAACTAAAAGCTCTCTTAAAAGTTCCAATTAACTGGCATAATTGTAAGAAATTAAGTAAAATGATCTGTCATGGGCCTGTTCTGCACACAGACAAATAAATTAATGCCTACAAGCACAGTATTGCTATAGCTRTAGTGGTTTAAGGACAGAAAGGACTGCATCATTTATTTCACTAATTTATTAGGAAAAACTAGACAAGTCCTTGGCATGCAATCCCTTCACCAGTTCTGACAAAGCAGAAGCAAACGCCAAGCTAAATACAGGTTAGAGACGATTGTCCTTAATTAACCTAATTATGTTGATCATTTCAGCAACTTGCAGGGAAAAGGAAGTTACMACCTTGGGGTAGGGGGGAAGAAGTGCACTGAGAGGGAGAGGAGAGATCAGCATCTGCCAAACAGAAAGGGAAGCAAGGAGTTAGGACTGGAGAGGTCAGCAGGAAGCAAGCAGAGAAAATAACGGACCACAAAAGCCAAGATCCATGTTTCCCATTAGGTGTTTCCCACTGGGCTCCAGCTCCAGGAACCAAGGCTCTCCATGATATCCAGGTAGAGAATTTGGGTAATCCACCCCAGACACTTCAGCACTGCTGAGGACATTTGCACTCATGCCAGGCTTCTCAACCAGAGGCCCAGAGTCAGTGTGAAAAATCCCCAAGAAATGCCAGGGGAGCTGCCCATGTTCAGCTGAGCCCTGCAAATCTATCCAGAAGCTGKTGCAGATGCACAACCCTGCGACTCACCTGCAAAGCTTGTCATCAGCTCCCTCCCAGTGTCCCAATCCATTTTAAGGCACTGGTGACATGGCACCTAGCTGCACCAAGGCTTCCCTGCCCAAGGCACCAGTTCCCTCTTTCTTGGGCTGTATGGGCACAGATCAGATGCCTACCTCAATCCACGAGCTACCTGCCCATATGCCTTTTCTTACATGTCCAAGGCAGCAGCTTGTCACATAGCTCATGCTGCTGGGCAGATGTGTCAGCCCTTTCACAGCCTAAGTCACATAGGTTATCCCTCTCTCTGCTGCAGTAGGTATTTCAGCACCCCACGCTAGGTCAAGCCTCCAATTTGCAGGCCTTTGCCAGCAAACCATGGCAATAAAGCAACAACAAAAACAACAGTCTGTTTTGCAGTAGGAAAAAATTGTTTAGGACAAAAAGGTGTGTGGAGGGCTCTTCTCACAGGTAAGAATTCTATTCATCCCTGAGTTCTTGCTCTTTTTCTGTTTTCAGTCTTGTCACTGTCATTTAACAGCTCACAGGTGCTTGCTGAGTTGTTCATCTTGAGGCTCTCTCCTTGTCAGTGTTTGTTTTCCTTACAGCCATGTAATAGTCAAAAGCACTGCAAACATGCAAGAAATACCCAACAATCAAGTAAACACAGTGTATTTACAGAGCAACTCCATCACCAAGGTATTACTGTGGACTTGTGGATTTAGCCTGAGCCTATTTACCAGGAACAGAAAAACACAACTTGAACAAGTAAAACACACTAGACCACTAAAGCTCAAGGACAAAAAAACCCCATAACCTTCAGACTTAACAGACCAAAATCCTATAAGGAATACAATGAACACATACTACTGGAAAAGAAAGTAAGTGCCCTTGTAATGTGTATTAAGCTAATCTCTCCCTGCAATGGAAAGCATATTTTAATTTCCAAATCACATTCTTCAGCAGCTAAGCTTTTCCAAACAGATTCAGAGACACAGAAATGCTATTTCAGAAGATGCCCAGTGAAGTGTTTTCAGCAAAGACAAAACAAGTCAATGACAAGTGATAACCATACAGTCCTGGGTCTGCATCATCTGTCCAAATATTAACAGTTAAGTGTACTGTTCCCCAAAGTTTCGCTTCCRAGATCACCTGCCTGCTCAGTGCTTGAATGATAAAATTGGTACAACTAATCCTGGTTGGCTGAGACATTCTATCGATACCTCACTATTTAGTAGCAACACTGCTGAACATWCATAAGGAAAAACACAATTGGAGCAGTACATAGATGGATTTCCTTGCACTGCCACAAACAAAGAATTAAGACAGTTTGAGGAGGCATGTCATCACCAAAAAGTTTTCCAGTGAAATAAGCAGGTTGTGCTGACCTTATTCTTAATTAAGGAAGTTTACTTAGCTAAACAGTCTGGAAAACGTAGTCTTTTGGGGATACACTTTCAGTATGAAAGCACTATGGCAGAGCTTGCACACATGGAGCAAAGAACCACACCTGAGTTATGAAATATTCAATAGCTCCTATACAATTAGGGGAAGAGCTTTCACACATTCTGGGTAAT